>NC_091790.1:909090-1212121 GCF_041296235.1 Equus asinus | reverse complement strand
CTGATTTCAACATATAGAACGAAGTGATACGTACCGAAACGTCACAGTCTGGGCCCAAAAACAGGCAGGCAGACCAATGCAACAGAATCGAGAGCCCAGAGCCCAAGTGAAACGTACATGGACAGCCCATTTTGGACCAGGGAGCCAAGTGGAGACGGCGGAGAATGGAGAGTCTCTACAATAAACGGTGCTGGGAAGCCTGCACAGCCACATGGACCACAACGAGAGTACACCATGGTGTTACACCTGGCACACACACCACCTCGAAATTGATTAAAGCCCTGAATGGCAGACTTGAAACCATGAAACTTGTAGAAGACCTAGGCAGAGTGCTCTTTGCCATCTGTCTGAGCTGCCTATTTGGAAGAAGCATATCTGACTGGTCAAGGGCAACAAAGGAAACAAGAAACAAACGGGACCACATCAAATGCACACGCTTCTGCCCACTCAAGGAAACCATCGACTCAATGCAAAGACAGCACAACAACTGGGAGAGGATGTTTGCAATGCACACATTGGACCAGGGGTGGAAAGCCCAAAGATACAATCAACTCACACGTCTCCACAAGAAACTCAACAAGCCAATGAAAACCTGGGCAAAAGATGGAAACAGAGATTTCTCCCAAGAAGATCGAAAGAGGGCCAACAGGTGCATGAAAACTTGTTCACCATCATTAAGTCTCAGGCCAATGCAAATCCAAACGGCAAGGACACAGCAGCTCACTGTGGTCAGAATGGCTTGAATGAAGCAGAAAGGAAACAAGTGTCAGAGAGGATGTGGAGAGAACCGAAGCCTCCTGTACTGCTGGTGGGTGTGTAAACCAGTGCAGTCAGTACTCCAAGCGGTGTGGAACTGCCTCAGAAATTGAAGAATCCTTGTCCCATATGATTCAGCTATTCCTGTGTGGCGTGTTGATCCAAAGAACTCCGAAACACTACTGCATAAAGACATGTGCACCACTGAGTTCACCACAGCCTTACTCCCTCTATCCAAGACTTGGAATCCGCCCTGGTGCCCAGCAAGGGACTAATGGAGAAGGATGATGGGCTATACCCACACAATGGCATACCTCTTAGCCGGAACAAATGATGTAATCCAGGCATTAGTGACCACCAGAATGGCTGTGAGGGTTTTAGGGGAAGTGAAACAAGCCCCAGGGAGAAAGTCAAATACTGTAGGATCTCACTTACAAGGAGAAGAAAAGACAAGCAGTAACCAACTATTGGCACGGGACATTTGATTAAGGGTTACCAGAGGCAAAGCAGGGAGGTGGGGTAGGGTGAAAAAGATGATTAGGCACAAATGAGTGGTACGGGCCTATGATTCAGCTTACTCTGGTGAAGATGATGTAACCTACACAGAAGTCTAAACCGATGAGGATGCAAATCTGAAAGATATAGGATGTTCTATCGCAGCGTTATGGCAATAAATTCACCTAAAATCAAAAATCCAAAAAGGGGTCCATCATGACGGCATAAAGCTTTGGGGCTGAAAGAGATTAGAGAAGGTGAACTTCCAAGGATGGAAAATCACCTCAAAATGCTTACTGATGGTACAGAAAAGTAGACCATTCCAAAAAGAGGAAGAGGAATACTTCCAGAGAACATGATCCGTCCTAAACCCATGAATCAACGGAAAATGTTACCGTCCATGAGGTTACTACTAATCACCTTCACGAATAATCCAAACAGGCCCACCTCTTCCCAATTTCAGGCAAAGGGTTGGTCCAAATGTCAAATTCAGGGCCGTCACTGTGGTGGAGCGTGTAACTGCTGACGTTCCGCTTGGGCGGCCAGGCCCTCACTGTTTCACATCACGGGTGCACATCACTTTAGCAGTGGTAGGAAATATAGATTTCATGGTACGGTGTGGACAGAGGTCGTAAATAAGTAGCATTTATGAGGATACCTTATCAATACGCGCCAGAAAATGAACCATGAGAATATTACAATCTATGAAGGCATCTGGTACACTTCCTCAAAGGAAGAAGGAAGGAAAACATGTGACCTGCCAAGGTGGAATATGCAGAGTGCTAGGAGATGACACGATCATTGCGCATCACAGGATTGCCTGGGCAACTTCAACTTGGGAGGGAGTCCAGGGTTTTCTCAGGGGAAGGTCCACCCACTTGGCCATCTACACAAGGTATAAGAGAAACAACCCAGAATAATCTTACAGGAAAGAAACCAGTGTCTAGAGAGAATGTAGCAGGCCTTTCAAAGTTCGAGGAGAAAGTGAGAAACCGACAAGAAATCCAGAAAAAGGAAAACTATCCTACCTGGAAAGGGTGAGGGGTCAGACTGTTCTGAGATGGCTCTGAAAGTCTGTGTGCATGTAGGTTGTCAGGACAACTTAGAATTTTGAGGTTGTTTATGACAACACGGTGAATATGTCCCCCATGATGGCCACATGGTTACAGTCTGAGGCTTGACCTTGGCTAGACTATTAAAGGCAGAGACACCCAAAAACAGCTTTGATAAACAGAAAGTGGACACCAAAACTGGAGTAGATAAAACAGACTGTGATTCAAGGGATAAGAAAGGAATCCTTGGCAAGAAGAGAGAATAGGGGACAAGAACTGACAGGAGATCATTGTCATGTATTCAAGTCTATGGGGAGGCCATGTTGATTCAAGCTTGAAACTTGATTGGAAACAAGAGGCCAGACTTATGGCTCATCTGACCTACTTTGTCAATCCAAAGTCAAGAATGATGTCTTGAGGACGTTGAAGTGAATAACCGATGCCTGCTTTCCTAGACCCAGGGCTTTCTTTGATGATCAGTCTCACTTTCCATACCTCTGGTGTCACGGGGGCCCACTGGGTACACGCTAATGTGTCCCAAGAGATGTCTTGGACGCATTGAAGGAATGGACCCCTGTCATGCTTGGGGTATGTCTCTTTGTTTGGAAGGGCTCTACAAGTGTGCTGAAAAGCACCCTTTTGCAGAGGACTTAGTTCCTTTGTGAAGGCTGCCCTCCCAGGCTAGAGTGCTCAGTTTGGTCCAATGAAATTCTCTCCCCCTACCTCTTGCCGTATAAGGATTATTGATTATGTGTTTTGACACCGCATGTAAGGAAGCGGGCTGAAAATTAGAACATTACAATTGTGTTTCAAGAAAAATAAACAGGCAAGGTCTGAGGATTTAAGTCAAACAGATGGCACAACCTATAGAAATAAGGTCAGCCCGTATCTAGATGGAATCTAGGCCAAAGTTCAAGGATCGGGGGTCAATTTGGAAACTTCCCAAATCCAGAAAATAGAAAAATATCTTTCCTGGAGAGAAGAATTCATCAGATTTGTCTAATTTGTCTCGGAAACATTGTGTTCATGAAAGGGGTTGCCAGGACCACCTCGAAGTTGGAGTTTCTGATCTCAGGATGTCAAACAAACCCAGATGACCACGTGTTCTCAGTGCTTATTTTGACCTAGGCTAGGATAGCAAAGATTCCTACAAGTGACCAGTGCAAATTCAAAGAAAACAAGCCAGAGTCACGAAAGCACTCACACCTCGGCCTAGAACACATGAGGGCATTAAAGAAATACAAAATTAATCACTTGGAATGAAGGAGAACGGACTGATTAGCATGTCTAAGGGAGATAGCTGAGAAAGACCATGACGAGTATACTATGGAAAAGAAAAAAAGGTCCCAGAAAATGGAAGGCCAACAGAAATCACATCTGAATAATCCACAATGAAAGATGATGTCCGTCTTTAGACAGACTCTGCTTGAACGTTTCAAAGTCAGAAAAATTCACAAGCCACAAAACAGCAGCGAACGTCAAACCTGGGCTAACTGGGAAGGGTGAGTTCTGAGACTGCTCCAAGCAGGCTCTGAAACCCTGTGTCCATGAAGCTTGCTGGGATAGCAGAGACACAATTATGACAAATCCACTGAAATCACAGTGTAGACGAAAATCAACTTGGCCTTATCTACACAGTGCCAGCGTTGGGCTCAAGTAGCATATTCAAGTCCCATTGCACTCAACTGCATCTTGCCAGTGGAACATGAAAGGGGCCGGCCAGTGGTGCAGTGGTGAGGTCTGCATCTTCTTGGTCGGTGACCTGGGTTCGGCCGATTGGAATACTGGGTGTGAGCCTGCTCACCACTGCTTCAGTCATTATGGGGCATACATCCAAGGTAGTTCAGAGGCAGATGGGAAGGGACGTTAGACAGGGCCAGACTTACACAGCAAATACAGGAGAATTGTCAGCAGGTGTGAGCTCAACGATGCACTTCTGCCAAAACAAAACCAGTTAAAATTTGCAAAGAATAGAAAAACTGAAGCTAAAAAAAAGAAACAAACCAGCTTGCTAGTGAGAAGAATAAGATCTTTATGAAGAACCTTAGCAAAACAGGTGAAAGCTATGTCAATCAAAAACTAACAAACGTTTGGGGAAAGAAATTCAAGGAGACACACGGAGAAAGAAGGATATTCCAGGATCTTGGAATGGAAGAATTAACACACTTGAAACGTCCATACCAGAGAAAGGAATCTCTGGATTCCATGAAATCCCAGTCAAAGTTGCAGCAATATTGGCCACAGAGACAGAAGAGAGAATCCGAAAGTTTCTACCCAGCAACAAGAGACCCTGAGTAGGCAAAGGAATCCTCAGGAAAACGAAAAAAGCAGGACGTGTCACACTTTCTGATTTCAACATATAGGACGAAGCGCTAGATACTGAAAAGGCACAGTCTGGGCCCAAAAACAGGCACGCAGACCCATGCAACAGAATCGACAGCCCACAGCCCAACTCAATCGCATATGTACATCCCATTTTCGAACAGGGAGTCAAGAGGAGACAGTGGAGAAAGGAGAGTCTGTACAATAAACGGTGCTTGGAAGCCTGCACAGCCACATGGACACAACGAGAGTAGACCATGATGTTACACCTGGCACACACACCACCTAGAAATGGATTAAAGCCTTAAATGGCAAACTTGAAACCGTGAACCTTGTAGAAGAAGACCTAGGCAGAGTCCACTTTGCCATCTGTCTGAGCCCCCTATTTGGAAGAAGCATGTCGGACCGGGCAAGGGCAACAAAGCAAGCAAGAAACAAATGGGACCACATCAAATGCACACACTTCTGCCCAGTAAGGAAACCATCGACTCAATGCAAAGACAGCACAACAACCATGGGAGGATGTTTGCAAAGCACACATAGGACAAGGGTTGAAAAGCCCAAAGATATAATCAACTCGCACGTCTCCACAAGAAAAAAAACAACAAGCCAATGAAAACCTGGGCAAAAGATGGAAACAGAGATAGCTGCCAAGAAGATTGAAAGAGGGCCAACAGGTGCATGAAAACTTGTTCACCATCATTAATTCTCAGGCCAACGGAAATCCAAACTGCAAGGACATAGCAGCTCACTGTGTTCAGAATGGCTATAACGAAGCAGACACGAAAAAAGTGTCAGAGAGGAGGTGGAGAGAGTGGAAGCCTCCTGCACTGCTGGTGAGAGTGTAAACCGGTGCAGCCACTACTCCAAGCGGTGTGGAACTGCCTCAGAAATTTAAGAATCCGTGTCTCATATGATCCAGCTATTCCTCTGTGACGTGTTTATCCAAAGAACCCAGAAACACTACTGCATAAAGACATGTGCACCGCTGAGTTCACCACTGCACTACTGCCGCTATTGAAGACTTGGAAGCCGCCCTGGTGCCCAGCAAGGGAGGAATGCAGAAGGAAAATATGGTATAGCCACACAATGGCATACCAGTCAGCCGGAACAAAGGATGCAATCCAGCCATTTGTGACAACCAGAATGGCTGTGAGGGATTTAGGAGAGGTGAATCAAGCCCCAGGGAGAAAGTCAAATATCGTAGGATCTCACTTACAAGGAGAAGAATAAGCAAGCACTAAACAACAGGTGGCACGGGACATTTGATTGGGGGTTCCACAGGCAAAGAGGGGCATTGGGGGAGGGTGAAAGAGATGATGAGGCACAAGTGTATGGTGAGGGCCTGTCATTAGGCTTACGCTGGTGCAGATGATGTAAGCTACGCAGAAGTCTAAATCGATGAGGATGCAAATCTGAAAGATAAAAGATGTTCTAATTCAGGGTTATGGCAATAAATTCACCAAAAATCAAAATTCCAAAAAGGGGTCCAGAATGACGGCATAAATCTTTGGGGGCTGAAAGAGATTAGAGAAGGTGAACTTCCAAGGATGGAACATGCTCTGAAAATGCTTACTGCTTCTACAGAAAGGTAGACCATTCCAAACAGATGAAGAGGAATACTACCAAGAGAACATGATCCGTCCTAAACCCATGAATCAACGGAAAATGTTACCGTCCATGATGTTACTACTAATCACCTTCACGAATAATGCAAACAGGCCCACGTCTTCCCAATTCAGGCAAAAGGTTGGTCCAAAATTACAATTCAGGGCCGTCTCTGTGATGGAGCGCGTAAGTGCCCACGTTCCTCTTGGGCGGCCCAGGCCTCACTGTTTGACGTCACGGATACACATCACATTAGCAGTGTTAGGAAATATAGATTTCATGGTACTATGCGGACAGGGATGATAAATAAGTTGCAATTGTGAGGATACGTTATCTATACGCACCAGAAAATGAACCATGAGAATATTACAATCTATGAACGAATCTGGTACACTTCCCCAAAGGAGAAAGGAAGGAAAACATGTGACCTGCCAAGGTGGAATATGCAGAGTGCTAGGAGATGACACGATCATTGCGCATCAGAGGATTGCCTGGGCAACATCAACTTGGGAGGGAGTCCAGGGTTTTCTCAGGGGAAGGTCCACCCACTTGGCCATCTACACAAGGTATAAGAGATACAACCCAGGATAATCTTACAGGAAAGAAACCAGTGTCTATAGAGAATGCAGCAGGCCTTCAAAGTTCGAGAAGAAAGTTAGAAACAGACAGGTAATCCATTGAAAGGAAAACTATCCTCCCTGGAAAGGGTGAGGAGTCAGACTGGTCTGAGATGGCTCCAAAACTCTGTGCGCATGGAGATTGTCAGGACAAGTTAGAACTTTGAGGTTTTTTATGGCATCACAGTGACCATGTCTCCGTCGTTTTCTAACTTTCTCTTCTAACTTTGAAAGGTCTACTACATTCTCTCTACACACAGGTATCTTTCCTTTAAGATTATTCTTGGTTTTATCTCTTATCTTTTGTGGATATGCTTAAACTGGTGGACTTTCCCTGGAGACAGTCCTGGAGGCCATCCCAAGTTGAAGTTGCCCATTCAATTGCCTGATGCACAATGATCATGTGATCTCCCAGCAGTCTGACAATTCCACCTTGGCAAGTCACATGCTTTCGTTCCTTCATCATTTGGGGAAGTGTACCTGATGCGTTCACAGATTGTAATATTCTCAAGGTTCTCTTTCTGGTGTGTATTGATAAGGTCTCCTCACCATTTCTACTTGTTTATGTTCTCTGTGCCCATCAGACCGTGAAATCTGGATTTCCTAACGCTTGTAATATGGTCTACACCCGTGATGCTAACCTTTGAAACCCGGTCAGCTCAAGCGGAACATGTGCACTTACCCGCTACACCACAGGCCGGCCCTGAATTGGACTTTTGGACCAAACTTTGGCCTGAACTTCGGAATATGTTGGCCTGCTTTGATCATTTGTGAAGGGAATCAGTAGTAACATCATGGATGGTAACATTTTCCATTGGGTCATGAGTTTGGCTCGGACAATGTTCTCTTGCTAGTATTCCTCTTCATCTCTTTGCAAAGGTCTACCTTTCAGTAGCATCATTAAGCATTTGGAGGTGATTGCCAATCCTTGGAAGCTCATCTTCTCTAATCTCTTTCAGCCTCCAAAGCTTTAGGCCGTAAATCTGCACCCCTCTTTCTAGTTTTGATTTTATGTGAATTGATTGTCATAACCCTACATTGTAAGATCCTATAGCTTTCAGGTCTACATCCTCATAGATTTAGACTTCTGTGTAAGTTACATCATCTTCACCACCGTAAGCCTAATTACAGGCCCTCACCACACACTTGTGCCTAATCAGCTCTTACTCCCTCCGGTGGCCGCCCCCATTTCCCTCTGGGAACTACCAATCCTATGTCATGTGCTACCTGTTTGTTGGTCCATTTTTCCTCTTCTCCTTGTGCATGAGATCCTGTGGTATTTGACCTTTCCCCAGGGCTTTTTTCAGTTCCCCTAATACCCTCAGGAGCCTTTCTGGTGTTCACAAATGGCGGCACTGCCTCCGTTCCTACAACTGAGTGTTATGCCATTGTGTGGCTATAGCCCGTCTTCCTTCTTCTTTCGTCACATGATGGGGACCAGGGCGGCCTCGAAGTCTTGGATATCGGGAGTAAGGCTGTGGTGAGCACAGTGGTGCACGGATCTCTATGCGTTAGTGTTTCCAAGTTCTTTGGATAAATATGCTGCCAAGGACTACCTGGATCTTATGGTAGATGGATTCTGACATTTCTGAGGCTGTTCCACACAGCTTTGCATAATGGCTGCACCGGTTTACACTCCCACCGTCAGTGCAGGAGGCTTCTCTTCTCTCCACCTCCTCTCCGAAACCTGTGGTTTCCTGTCTTCCTCCGCATAGCCCTCTGACCACTGTGAGCTGCTGTCTCATTGCCGTTCGGATTCACATTGACCAGACACTTAATGATGATGAGCATGTTTTCATTTGGCTGTTGGCCATCTTTCTATATTCCTGGGAGAAATGTCTGTTTCCATCTTTTTAACAGGTTGTATTGGGCTCGTTGTTTTTTTTCCACTGGAGACACATGAGTTCATTGGATCTTTTAGCTATTCACCTCTTCTCCGATGTGTGGTTTGCAAACATCCTGTCGCAGTTGTTGTGCTGTCTTTGCATTGAGCCGATGGTGTCGTTGGCTGGGCAGAAGGTTCTGCGTTGGATGGAGTCCTGCTTGTTTCTTGTTTCCTTTCTTGCCATTGCTCAGTCACACATGCTTCTTCCAAACAGGCAGCCAAGCCAGATGGCAAAGAGGAAGCTGCCTGCGTTTTCTCCTCATAGTGTCACGGTTTCAAGTCTTCCATTCAAGGCCTGAATCCATTTTGAGGTGGTGTGTGTGCCTGGTGTAACATCATGGTCTACTCTCATTGTGTTACATGCGGCTGTGCAGTCTACCTAGCACCGTTTCTTGTCGAGACTCTACATTCTCTGCTGTCTCCTCTTGGCTCCCTGGTCGTAAATGGGCTGTCCATGGATGTGTGAGTTGACCTCTGGGGTCTCGATTCTGTTGCATGGGTCTGTGTGCCTATTTTGGGGTCCAGGCTGTGCTGTTTCAGGACCTAGCCCTTTGTTCTATATGTGGCAATCAGAAAGGGTGATAATTGCTGCTTTGTTCGTTTTCCTCAGGATTCCTGTGTCTATTCAGCATCCTTTGTTGCTGGAGAGAAAGTTTAGGATTCTCTCTCCTATTTGTGTGGGACAGATTGCTGCAACTTTTACTGGGACTGCATGGAATCCAGACATTGCTTTGTCGTCAAAAATAATCCATAACCAATCTATAAATGAAACTTTGGGTGAGCTTACTCTCAGCTTAAATCTGAGGATTATAACCCGGGCATCAAACAAGTGGGGTGCACAGACTGGTAATATGCTCCCAGAGAGGATGTTTCACATAGGATTGAAATGTCCCATTTACAATAGTCACGAGACTACTCTGTTGGCACAGCGATTGATGGAAATAGCAGGTAGGTCTTCTGTCTCAGTGAACACAGCAGGGTGGCGGTCTGTTGCGTCCAGCTGACTGGTCACAGGTGGGCTGGGTGGTCAAAGGTGAGTGCAGCAATCTGTTCATAGCCTAGGACAAAATGCTTATCCCTAAGGAAATGTTAATGTTGGGGAAGTTGCACCTTTATCTTAAGGGCCATTGGAAATGTCTAAGCAGATATGCAATGCGTGCTAAATAGCCCTAGTCAGGCCCTTTTGGAAAAAACAAAATCAGGCCGAATTAGGTCTATACCAAATGGCTTCCTCATATACTCCAATATATCCTATTGCTTCCCATTTTTATTTGTCAGCTTTCTGCCGTATGGACGTTTCAAGTGTGTCCGTTGTTCCATTCTAAGGGCATGGAATAGCCTTGCATTGCCTTGTGACTTGTGGAATTTCTTTCCCCAAAACTTTGCTAGTTTTTGGTTTCCATCGCTTTCTCCTGTTTGGCAAAGGTTATTCGTAGATATAATTTTCTTCTCACTGGCATGGGTCTTTTTTATTTTGAGGTTCAGCTTTTCTATTCTTTGCAACTTTTAATTGGTTTTGTTTTGGCAGATGTTTATGGCTGTGCTCAAATCTGCTGGCCATGCCGCTGTATTCTCTGAACAAGAGTGGTGCTCTCTAAAGTCGCTTCCCATCTGCCTCTACACTAGGTCACATGCCTGGCCCGGAATGGCTGGATGATCATTGAGGAGGCTGACCGCCAGGATTCCACGTGGCTGACCATGGGCTATCGACCCAAAAGAAGTGAACTAAACACTGCCCCACTGGCCAGCCCCTTTCATGTTCCATTGGCAACCTGCAGTTGACTGGAATGGGACTTGAATATGCTACTTGAGCCCAAATCTGGCCGGGTGTAGATGAGCCCAGCCTGTTTATCTGGCACACTGTGATGTCGGAGGATTTGTCAGAATCGTGTCTCCTCTGTCCAGTCTAGCTTCGTGGACACCGGCTTCAGATCCTGCGGGGACTAGTCTCATAACTCACCCTTCCCAGTTAGACAAGGTTTGACCTTCGCTGTAATTTTTGGGGTTGTGACTTTCTCAGACATTCAAGCGTTCAAGCAGAATCTGTCTAAAGACTGACGTCTATCACTGTGGATTATTCACTTGTGATTTCTGTTGGCCTTCCATTTGACAGGACCATATTTTCTTTTCCGTCGTCCAATCGTCATGGTCTTTCTGAGGTATCTCCCTTTGGTATGCTTATCAGTGCGTTCTCCTTCATTCCAAGTTATGAATTTTGCATTTCTATAATCACCTTAGGTTCTGTAGGCCGAGGTGTGAGCCCTTTCGTGATTGTTGGGTGTTGTCTTGGAATTTTTATAGGTCACTTGTAGGAATCTTTGCTATCCTGGTCGAGTTGACACTGAGCCCTGAGAACTCATGGTCGTCTTGGCTGGTTTGACATTCTGAGATCAGAAACTCCAGATTCGTGGGGGTCCCGGCAACTGCCTTCACGGACATTATGTTTCTGAGGCAAGTTAGCAAAATCTGATGAACTCCTCTCTCCTGGTAACAGATTTTTCTGTCTCTTTTCTGGATTTGGGAAATTTCGAACTTAACCCCTGATCCTTGGGCGCTCCACCAGATTAGGTCTAGATACTGGCTTACTTTATTTCCACAGGGTTTTCTATTGGTTTGACTTACATCCTCAGCTCTGGCATGTGTAGTTTTCTTTAAATATAATGGTAGTGTTCTAATTTTCACCCAACCCCCTTCCATATGGTGTCAAAACACAGAATCAGTACTCCTTCTACGGCAAGAGATAATGGGAGAGAATTTCATTGGAGTCCAACTGAGCACGCTAGCCTGTGGTGGCAGCCTTGACACAGGAACAAAGCCCTCTGGAAAAGGGTGCTTTTCAGCACACTTCCAGTGTCCTTCCAAACCAGCAGACATACTCAAAGAATGACAGGCGTGCATTTCTTCAAGGCTTCAAAGACATGTCTTGGGACACATTAGCATGTACCCAGTGGGCCCCCATGACTCCAGAGCTGTGGAAAGGCAGACTTCTCTTCAAAGCATGCTAGGGGCGTAGGACGGAGGCTTTGATTCTTCTCTTCAATGTCCTCAAGAGATCATTCTTGACTTTGGATTATGAGTAAGGCAGAAGGCCACATAGGACTGATAAGCACCAAGTCCGGCCTCTTGTTTCAAATCAAGTTTCAAGGTTGAATCAGCACGGCCTCCCCATCTACTCCAGTAGATGACAATGTTCTCCTCTCAGCGCTTGTCCCTCTATTAGCGCTTCTTCCCAGTGATTCCTTTCTTATCCCTTGAATCAGCGTCTCTTTGATCTCTTCAAGTTTCTGTGCCTGGTTCCCGTAGGAAAAGCTGTTTCTGGGTATCTCTCACTTCACTATCACAGCCTAGGCAAATACTCGCCCTGGAAACATGCGGCCATCTTTGGTGACATGTTCAGCGTGATGTCATAAACACCCTCGGATTTTTCTAAGTTATCCTGACAACGTCCATGCACACAGTGTTTGAGAGCCATCTCATACCAGTCTAAAGACTCCATCTTTCCAGGTAGAATAGTTCTCCTTGTTCTGCATTTCTTATCAGTTTCTAAGATTCTCCTCGAACGTTGAAAGGTCTACTACCTTCCCTCCAGAGACCGGTTTCTTTCCTTTAAGATTATCCTGGGTTTTACCTCTTACCTTTTGTGGATATGGCCTAATGGGTCGATTTTCCACAGAGAAAGTCATGGAGTCCCTCCCAAGTTGAATTTGCCCAGGCAATCCTCTGACTCGTGTGATCACTTGGCAGTCTGACAATTCCACTTTGTCGGGTCACATGTCTTCCTTCCTTCATCATTTGGGGACGTGTACCTGATATGTTCATAGATTGTAATATTCTCATGGTTCCTTTTCTGGGGCGTATTGATAAGTTCTCCTCACAATTTCTACTTCTTTATGATCTCTGTGCCGACCAGACCATGAAATCTGGATTTCCCATTGCTATTAATCTGATCCCCACCCATGATGCTAGGCGGTGATGCCCGGGCTGCCCAAGAGGAATGTGGGCACTTACTTGCTACACAACAGCACCGGCCCTGAATTGGAATTTTGGAGCAATCTTTCGCTGAACTTGGGAAGAAGCTGGGCTTTTTTGATCATTCGTGAAGGTAATTAGTAGTGACCTCATAGAGGGTAACATTTTCCCTTGGTTCATGAGTTTAGCACGGAACATATTCTCTTTGTAGTATTCATATTAATCTATTTGCAATGTTCGACCATTCTGTAGCATCATTAAGCATTTTGAGGAGCTTCACAATCCTTAGAAGTTCATCTCTCTAATCTCTTTCAGCATCAAAAGCTTTATGCCGGAAATATGCACGCCTTTTAGGATTTTTTCTTTCCCTCTGGGAACCACCAATCCAAAGGGAAGGCTGGTATCCAAAGCTAGAATGCACAGTTTGGTAACAATGAAATTCTCTCCCCCATCCCTCGCCATAGAAGAGTATTGCTTATGGGCTTTGACACCATATGTGAGGAAGTTGACTGAAAATTAGAACATTACACTTATATTTAACGAAAAATAAACATGACAGAGATGACGATGTAAGTCAAACATCTAACAAATCCTACAGAAATAAAGTAAACCAGCATCCAGACATAGTCTACTGAAATGATCAAGGATCCAGGTTCCACTTCGAGCGTTCCCAAATTCAGAAAAGAGACATAAAAATATCTTACCAGTAGGGATGAATTCATCAGATTTGTCTAATTTGTCTCGGAAACATTATGTCCATATGGTGGTTGCCAGGACAATCTAGAATTTGGAGATTCTGATCTCAGAATGTCAAACCAACCAAGATGACCTCGTGTTCTCAGTGCTCCACTGGACCTAGGCTAGGATAGCAAAGATTCCTTTAAGTGAACAATTGAAATTCAAAGACAATACCCAAAAATCACGAAAGCACTCACACGTCGGCCTAGAGAACATATGGTGACTAAAGAAATACAAAATTAATAACTTGAATGAAGGACAAGGGACTGATAAGCATACCTATGGGATACAGCTGAGAAAGACCATGACAATTGATGTGGATTAAGGCCGCCCCAGCTCGAAAAGCCCAAGGTTATGTGGTGTACATGCAGAACTATATGACCCGGTGAATTTCTTTTGGTATGAA
This sequence comes from Equus asinus, assembly GCF_041296235.1. Taxonomy (NCBI): domain Eukaryota; kingdom Metazoa; phylum Chordata; class Mammalia; order Perissodactyla; family Equidae; genus Equus; species Equus asinus. The sequence continues at coordinate 1,198,273 of NC_091790.1, read as the reverse complement.
TTAGAGGTGCCCCAGTGAGAGAAGCCCAGGTCATGCTCACCTACATGTCTATCTATATGGCCAGATTCGTATCTAATATTATATGACCACACAATAACCAGACCCCATCTGAACTGAAATCATTTAATGACGTTTACATCATATTTTCTTTTTCCAGTAAAAATAAGTCATGTACCCATGACTCATAAAATTAGCCCTTCCCCTCAACTCAGGGCAGCAGCAGGAGCTCTGACTGCCCATGGGTCCTTTCCGCATTCAGCAGCAGCAGCAGCTCTTTGCTGCCCAAGGGTCCTGTCCCCATGCAGCAACTCTTTACTGCCCATGGGTCCTGTCCCCATGTTATCCTGTAACGTTCTCTAAACCAGACGTTGAGAGTCCAAGAAATCTTTCAACTCTTCAGCTCGCTGAGCCTGCATCATATCTTGTGTCCTGTATGGGGAACTTGCTTCATCAGTTTTTGAGCTCGACTTCTGGTAAGTGCCCCTTTCTTCCTGGTGCCTCTCTCTTTTTCGAGGATGGATCTAAACTCACTTCTCCATCAGGAACTTTCTTGGTTAGCTCTATGCATCGATGTTTGCTGCCCATGGCTATTCTATGGGGCAAATCATGGCATTCAGCTTGAAGAGAATCAGTGGCTTAAGCCTCAACGTGACGTAGCATGAATTAATCCATTCCTTCCTGAGTCTATTTCTAATATATAAATATTACCTGGGCATGCAGAGGCCACTTAAGTCATTAGGATGGTTGGCAATCTGCAAGACTCCGGTGGAAGGTTTCTTCTCCTAAGGCTGGATTGGGATACCTCCCATGGCACCTGACCAGGCTCTGAACTGTGCAAATGTCCCAATCAGGAATCGAGTTCAAGGAAACTACCAAAGTCTAACCTTTGCTTGAGTATGGGAAACCCTTCTTCAGAGAATGACTCCAACATGCAATTGGGTAGAATGTCCCTCAGAGCGGCGGAAAATTCCTCACACTTTTTCTCCATTATGTTCTCTCTTAAACTTCTCCTTTTGTCTCGGGGACTATTCACCAGGCACCTATTACTGCCAGGCAGAATAGGAAAAATGTTCACCAGGCACCTGTTACTGCCAGGCATCTGAGGGAAGGTATACAAGGGATGCAATGCTGGCAGACACCCCCGTCACCCCTTGCTATAGGAACCCCACAGTAGGAACAACAGGTGGGATGCTGCCGTAGGTTCAGGGGGCATTTTCAAGGTAATGGACGTGTCTCTTTCATCTTTGTTAGAGATACAATGGCCATTTTCGTCTCCTTTTGAGCTTTGCAACTGGGAAACAAAGAAATCTTTCAAGAGTCAAGTCCTCCAACACTGGGAGCCCCAACTTTGGCTTTCTGGGCCTGATCACCCTGGCGAGCCCAAGTAGGGTGCCCTCTGTTGGCTGTTGACTCATTGAGTATTTTAGTCACCTACTGAGTTGTCTATGAGGGTAGGAATTCTGTGATTTTTTCTGTGAACAGTCGTGCTACGGTAGTGTGCCACAGCACAGGAACTGTTGTGTGACTGTTATCTTGAGAACCCTCTGAGCGGCCATGAGGGTGAGGTCTGGTGTCTTCTTTTCCTTTCTTTGTTTTGGTCATCATCTCCTCTGTTGTCACCAAGTCGAGGTTAAGATCAGGCTGGACCTGATCAGAACCTGCACCTTCTGTGAAATCGAAAAGCTTGAAAATATTTTTCAGGGGACTTAACTCTCAACCCAGGTACTTGGAGCTCCAGGCCTCAGTCAGTTCCAGGCCTTTGTAGGCACTCCACCCTTCTCCACTCCACTGTCAGTCGCACACTGGCTTTACTGCCATGGGGAATGCCATAAGCATCCCCAGAGACTCACCACTCAGGGTCATTCTAACTAATTAGAAACACTTTCAATTGTCTGGGTTATGGCACAGAAACTGCAGCTGGGAGAAAGTTTGTGAGGTTTCTCTGTGCCTTTATGGTGCAGTTGGACAGGTAGATCAACCTAGAATGTCCTTCAAGTTACAGTCCAGTTTCTGAGAAATCAAGAGCAACCGTCCTTAGAAAGTCCTTGCAAGACTGGAAAGACAGTTCTAGAGGCAGCTCAGTTTCGACCTAGTTCCTTTATCATGAAAAGGATTATCATCCCCCCTCTCCAGGAACTACTATCTAGCCAATCACCCAGTCTTAAGACTCAAAAAAAAAAAAAACAAAGAAAGAAAGGAGGGAAAGGATAAATGGCCATAAGTGTGTCATTGCAAAAAGTATAGCATCTAGAGAGTCTTCTCCATAAGCATTAGTAAAAAGGCTCAAAACAAAGTTTGGATTCATAACTGGTGAGCTTTATATTATTGTACCTGATTCACGGCAGTAGCTTTTAAAACGATAGTTGTACAGTCTCTGTGTATGTGTGTCTATGTGTACGTTATACATGTGATATTTTTACCCCTGGATGATATGGCCAAAATAAAGATCTCTGTTTAGTTGGCTTAAAGTAAGTGCTTTCATAAATTCTAAATGTAGTAGAAATTAACTCAGTGCCTTTCAAAGTTAACATCATGTGAATTAACATTTGGTAAATGAAAGCTTCTTTAAGTCTGTTGGTTTGACTGAAAACAGTCTTGTCAGAGTTGTCAGTATTTGCATAGGATGCAGGCATTCAGCCTCGGTTTACGAGTCATATAAGTTCACGTTGTCTGTTAAATTTGTCAGTGAAATAATATATTTAAATGATGACCAGTTTTGTCTTATGCCTCATGAGGGTTTCTTAGGTAATCTGAACACAATTGTTGGAAACAAATTGTTTAAATACATAAAACTCATAAAAGTGAATACAATAACATTTATGGTCTCTATACTTGGGGGAAAAAAACAGCTTCAAATTCTTTTGGTAACAATCTTGAATTTTGCCAAGTAAAGTTAAATAATAAATATCTGAATATCTGGATCATTTTTGGATAGGATGAAACACTGAATCATTATTAATAAACATATCTAAGTTATCTACTTTTGGCTTCTTATGAAAGAGGCTAAAAGCGTGTGGGTGTATTAAAAAGCATGCCTTGTGTTTTGTTGTAAAGCGGCGTGTTTCTAAACTTATGAAGTGTTTAGAATACTGATAGAAAAGACAATCCATAATTGTTTACCTTTTTAGTGTTTACTAGGTCTGTTAAGGGTTAAAGTTCTAATTACCTTATGGAATTAAACCTACTGCAAATTACTAAGGAAAAGAGCTTTGTATTCAAGGAGGTTAAAATGGATGCTTTCAGTAAAAAAGGTATCAAGAATGGAAATATTTTTGTTTGATGGGTTAAGAAAGATAAATTTGTCGTGATGTACTAGAAAGGAAAAAACAAAGACTTTGGGTCAAATTCTGAAAACAAAAAAGAAAGTTGTAGAAGGTTTGTGAAGGAGAAATTCTGAAAGGAGTTTTATGCCTGGTCAAGTAGACTAAAGTAAGTTCAATTAAGTGCATGAGTTTGAAAGTTCAAAATAAGTAGGTGCAGAAATTCAAGTTTGGTTTTCTCTAAAAGGATTCATTTTCTTGAACTTTCGATCTGCTCTTGGTAAAGAGGTCTTAAAAGCTATTCCTTTGAGTAAGTCTACCTAAGAGACAAATCTGTTTTGTGAAAATAATGACTGAGGTCACTCTTAAGATTTTTGACTCTGTTATCACTTTGAATACATACCCGAGCATTGCTTCACAGGGAGTGTTGCTTTCTATTTGAACAAGCATTTGAAAAGCTTTTGATATGTTTTGACAAGCTTCTCCCTCAAAAATATCCAAATGCTGAATGAAGGCTTTCTTTTGACCTGGTATGCAGAAGAAAAATTACTCTGAGGATTTTTAGAGGGCCCCTGAGACTTCTCGAAGACATTTGCTCTCTCTTCCTATAAGAAGGAAGATATTAAACTAATTAGGGTTACTTGGTCTATTAAATTACATGGGAAACATTGTGAAATAAGTGATGATAGACATCCTTAGGTGGTATAAGATGGGTAAATGTTATTAATATAGGTGTCTTAAAATTATATAGCATTCCTAAGAGTCTGATCTTTCCTGGTTAACAGTCATAAGTCCAATTATTATCAGCAAGTGTTATATGTCACTGAAGTAGCCAAGTTTCTTGGTCAATTGCCCTTTTGAGTCCTTTGTCCATTTCCAGGTAGTTGTTGTTTTACTCTGATGCTTTTTTCTTTTGCAAATATGCTTCATCTTCCGAGAAATTCCAGGAAAGGGTTCTGACACAAAGGTTCTAAACGACAGGCTTCTGATAAACTTTCAGATTGTAAAACTCAACGGAGTAAGAAATTACAGAATTCTAACAGAAACTAAGCTCATCGATCTGCTAACAGAAAACTCAGCTCAAGAATTGATTATACAGGACTGTGTGAACTGATGAGGATGGTTGTAATATTTTAGAACTACTGTTTGAAACATTGTTGAGTTTTGATGTGTTGTTTTGTTTTCTCGTAATGAAGGAAAGCTTTTTCTCTTTTCCCTTATGCTAACAATGACTCACAGCCATTTGGTGAAATTATACCTTCATGAGCAAAACTGAAACATTTATCTTTTTCTCCCTACCTTATCCCCAAGAAATTTGGAAACACTTTGTCACTGAGTATGGTTATTTAGTGGCAATATTTGCATAAGTTCCATAAGAATCTGTTCACCTTATAACAGGCCACATTGGTTATACTACCAAGGCTTTGACTGGAATGTCATATTTGAAACATACAGGCTCAGATATGACAAGACAGCATTTCAGGAACAAAGATTGGACTTTCTGGAATACAGTCCCTAGGAAACATGGGCCTGGTACCTTGTTTACAGAGATTCTGGCAATCTTGCCCGGTCGCTAAGGAAGCTTGCTTATCTGCCAGGTGCAAGGAACCTCCGAATATTTTGGTGGACCTCAAAGAGAACTGAACTCACATCTGTAGGTACTGCAGGCCAAATCTGATGGCAAGTCCTTGGCTTGGCTTTTCTGGCATCTAGAGGCCTTCACAGATCAATGTGAGATTACTCTCCCTGGGGCAGCCCCAATTCATACTAGAAAAATATCCACCAGGTCATGTAGTTTGGCATGTAGGCCAGGTCACCTTTTGCTTCTCTAGCTTGGGCAGCATTAATCCACATCATAACCCACCCCTGAACCCATTATGACCGGAAATCTTTGGGGATATGAATGATGGTCAGTCTTCTGTAACTACTTCTGGCTGTACAAGGTTGCAGAGCTTCCCCAAAATGGGGCCATAGGTACAGGTAGGAAGTTCAGTGGACCAGAAGTCTTCACCGGTGGAGTTCAAGGGTGACAAGTTGTACAGAGCCTCTGGAGACGAGAGAATCCTTTGACGAGAGGTGGTCCAGGAGGTGAAACATTTTTGACATGCTAAAGACAAACAACGAAAGAGACAACAAATTATAATAAGAAATACAAGCAGTATGTTTAACCCAAAGAATAAGATTTTGAAGTACTGCAGAAACCTGGTCCTGACTAGGAGTTCAACCAGTCGCTTACAGTTAGGGTTGGTCAGACATGGATTTAATTTGGTGGTTGGGATAGGAAGCCAGAAATATTTTGGTGGTAGTCAGGAATATAGACACAACATTGTTTTTATAATGACACTGGTGCCCCCTTGTGCTGCTGTCAAGACATCCAGTGCCATTTGGATTTGGAGGACTGCCTTACACACTTGGGATACTTCTAAATTGAGCAGCGAAATGCTATGTTGTGTATCATTTAATGCCTTCATAGTAAATTTGTTTAGGACTTCCATGTGCAAGATGATATTTTGGATTCCTAACTGGGGAAGGAAAATTGCGGAAAGATTGTCATACCAGTGGAAGACACAGCGGGTCCAGTGCTGTTGCAGGTTGGGTAGCTTAGCAGGAGGAGATATAGTAAATGTAGTTCTACGTTGCATCCAGAAAAAGCCTATGGTGCATCATCCAATCCATCCAGGTGGCAGCCAAGGTAATAAATTGGAGCCACATATCCACTGAGCACCGTTAGGGGCTAACCAAGGCATACTGGGCAGTCTATCCAAGTCAGTCCCAAACTAACCTGTATTTTTTTTTAAGGCTATGACATAAGAACACATATAAAAGGGATTTTTTTCCCAAGGTCAGCTGCTATTAGGCCATGTATCACAGGTGTGGTTGGTTTGTTCCCAACAGAGAGTGGCCTTTTACTGAGTTGCCCACTAGTAGGAGTGAACCAAATATACCCATCCCAAATTAGATATGGTCCATCCTGTGTGTATCGATAAGTTGGGAACTTTACTGTTGGAACTTGTTTTGTTTGATACACCTGTGACAAGGCAAATCTAGTTAGTATTTGGACAGTAGTATTGAAGGAAAATGTTTAATTGTGGCCAGGGAACTCTGAGGTGCCAGAGATAGACGGCCACAAGTAGACATTATGATTAGTAATAGATGAATCTTGCGGAAGAAAAGAGCTAGAATCTAGTATCCATGAATGGCTACTGTAGCTTCTACAGAAGCGTAATTTTCTGCTCTCTTAAATCATCCTCATTTTTACAAAAGGTAGCCAAATTATGATTAACACGTTTGCAAATAAAGTGTAGTTTCAATACAACTTGCTCCAATTATTTACATAAGACCAGAAAGAATCGGAATTGCTTATACAGGTTTTTTAAAATCTGCTTTGCTGGAATTTTTTCTGAGGAGTCTCAGATTGAACTGTGAAGGCATCTAGAGGCCAGAAAAGCCAAGCCAAGGACTTGCCATCTGATTTGGCCTGCAGTACCTACAGATTTGAGTGGCGTTCTCTTTGAGGTCACCCAAAATATTTGGAGGTTCCTTGCACCTGCCAGATAAGCAAGCTTCCTTAGTGACCGGGCAAGATTGCCAGAATCTCTGTAAACAAGGTACCAGGCCCATGTTTCCAAGTGGCTGTATTCCAGAAAGTCCAATCTTTGTTCCTGAAATGCTGTCTTGTCATATCTGAGCCTGTATGTTTCAAATATGACATTCCAGTCAAATCCTTGGTAATATAACCAATGTGTCCTGTTATAAGGAGAACAGATTCTTATGGAACTTATGCAAATATTGCCACGAAATGACCATACTCTGTAACAAAGGGCTTGACATTTCCTTAGGAATAAGGTAGGGAGAAAAAGGTAAATGTGTCAGTTTTGCTCATGAAGGTATAATTTCACTAAATGGCTGTAAGTCATAGTTAGCATAAGAGAAAAGAGAAAAAGCTTTCCTTCATTACAAGAAAACAAAACAACACATCAAAACTCAACAATATTTCAAATAGAAGTCCTAAAAAATTACAATCATCCTTATCAGTTCAAACAGCCCTGCATAATCAGTTCTGGGGCTGAATCTTCTGTTAGTAGGTTGATGAACTTAGTTTCTCTTAGAATTCTGTAATTTCTTACGCCGTTGAGTTTTACAATCTGAAAGTTTATCAGAAGCCTGTCGTTTAGAACCTTTGTGTCAGAGCTCTTTCCAGGAATTTCTCAGAAGACGAAACATATTTGCAAAAGGAAAAAGCATCAGAGTAAAACAACAGCTACCTGGAAATGGACAAAGGACTCAAAAGGGCAATTGACAAAGAAACTTGGCTACTTCTGTGACATATTAAACTTCCAGATAATAAGTGGACTTATGACTGATAACCAGGACAGATCAGAATTTTAGGAATGCTATATAAGTTTAAGACATCTATATTAATAACATTTACCCATCTAATAACACCTAAGAAAGTCTATCATTACTTATTTTACAATGATTCCCGTGCAATGTAATAGACCAAATAAGTCTAATCAGTTTAGTATTTTCCTCCTTATAGGAAGAGAGAGCAAATGTCTTTGAGAAGTCTCAAGGGCCCTCTGAAAAGCCTCAGATTAATTTTTCTTCTGTCTACCAGGTCAAAAGACAACCTTCATTTAGGATTTGAATATTTTTGAGGGAGTATCTTGTCAAAACATATCAAAAGCTTTTCAAATGCTTGTTCAAATGTGAAACAACACTCACTGTGAAATGTACTCGGGTATCTATTCAAAGTGATAACAGAAAGAGTCAATAATCTTAAGAGTGACCTAAGTCATTATATTCACAAAACAGGTTTGTCTCTTAGGTAGACTTACTCAAAGGAATAGCTTTTAAGACCTCTTTAGCAAGAGCAGATCAAAAGTTCAAGAAAATGTACCCTTTTAGAGAAAACCAAATTTGAATTTCTGCAACTACTTATTAACATTCAAACTCATTCACTTAATTGAACTTACTTTGGTCTTCTTGACCAGGCATAAAACTCCTTTCAGATTTTCTTCTTCACAAACCTTCTAAAACTTTCTTTTATGTTTTCAGAATTTGTCCTAAAGTCTTTGTTTTTTCCTTTCTAGTACTTCAGGACAAAATTATCTTCCTTAACCAATCAAACAAAAATATTTCCATTATTTATAACTTTTTTACTGAAAACGTACATTTTAACTTTCTTGAATACAGATCTCTTTTTCTTAGTAATTTCCTGTAGCTTTAATTACGTAGGTCAATTAGAACTTTTAACCCTTAACAGACCTACTAAACACTAAAAAGGAAAACAATTATGAATTGTCTCTTATATCAGCTTTCTGAACACTTCATAAATTTAGAAACACGCCACTTTACAATAAAACACAAGGCATGGTTTTTAATACACCCACAGGCTTTTAGCCTCTTTAAGAAGAAGCCAAAAGTAGATAACTTAGATGTGTTTATTAATAATGTTTCAGTGTTTCGTCCTATCCAGAAATGACCCAGCTATTCAGATTTTTATCATTTAACTTAACTTGGCAAAACTCAAGATTGTTACCAAAAAGCATTTCGAAGCTGTTTTTCTTTCCCAAACTATACAGACCATAAAAGTTTTTGTACTCACTTTAATGAGTATTATCTATTTAAACCATTTGTTTCCATCAATTATGTTCAGATTACCTACTGAAACCTCATGAGGCCTTAGACAAAACTGGTCATCATTTAAAGCTATTACTTTGCTGACAAATTTAGCAGACAACGTGAACTTATATGACTAGTAAACCCAGGCTGAATGCCTGCATCCCTATGCAAATACCGACATCCCTGACAGCAAGACTATTTTGAATCAGACCAACAAACTTAAACAGTCTTTCATTTACCAAAGGTTAATTCACATGACATTAACTTTGAAAGGCACTGAGTTAATTTCTACTGCATTTAGCATTTATGTAAACACTTACTATAAGCCAACTAAACAGAGATCTTAATTTTGGTCATACCACCCAAGGCTGAAAATATCACATGTATAACCTACACATAGACACGCATACACAGAGACTGTACAACTACTGTTTTAAAAGCTACTGCCGTGAATCAGGTACAATAATATAAAGCTCACCAGTTATGAAGGTAAACTTTGTTTTGAGCCTTTTTACTAATACTTATGGAGAAGACCCTCGAGATGCTAGACTCTTTCAATGGCACCCTTATGGCCATTTCTCCTTTCCCCTCCTTTCTTTTTGTCAGTCTTAAGAGTGAGTGATGGGCTAGATAGTAGTTCCTGGAGAGGGGGGATGATAATTCTTTTCATGATAAAGGAACTAGGTGGAATCTGAACTGCCTCTAGAGCTGTCTTTCCAGTCTTGCAAGGATTTTCTAAGGACGGTTGCTCTTGATTTCTCAGAAACTGGACTGTAACTTGAAGGACGTTCTAGGTTGATCTGCCTGTCCAACTGCACCATAAAGGTACAGAGAAACCTCGCAAATTTTCTCCCAGCTGGAGTCTCTGGGGCATAACCCATACAATTGAAAGTGTTTCTAATTAGTTAGAATGACCCTGAGTGGTGAGTCTCTGGGGATGTTTATGCCATTCCCCATGGCAGTAAAGCCAGTGTGCGACTGGCAGTGGCCTGGAGAAGGGTGCAGTGGCTACAAACACCTGGAACTGGCTGGAGGCCGGGGCTCCCAGTACCGGGGTTGAGAGTTAAGTCCCTTGCAAAATATTTTCAAGTTGTTCAATTTTACAGAATGTCCATGTTCTGGTCAGGTCCAGCCAGAACTTAAGCTCGACTTGGTGACAACAGATGACATGATGAGCAAAACAGAGAAAGGAAAAGAAGACAGCAGACCTCACCCTCATGGTTGCTCTCAGAGGGTTCTCAAGTTAAGAGTCACACAACAGTTCCTGTGCTGTGGCCCACTACCGTAGCACGACAGTTCACAAAATAAATCACAGGTCTCCTACCCTCATGTCCAACTCAGTAGGTGACTAAACTACTCAATGAGTCAACCGCCAAGAGAGGGCACCCTACTTAGGGTCGCTGGGGTGATCAGGCCCAGAAAGCCAAAGTTGGGGCTCCAGTGGTGGAGGCCTTGATCCTTGAAAGATTCCTTTGTTTCCCCAGTTGCAAAGTTCAAAAGGAGATGAAAATGGCCATTGTAACTCTAACAAAGATGAGAGAGACATGTCCATTACATTGAAGATCACCCCTGACCCTACGGCAGCATCCTACATGTGGTTCCTACTGTGGGGTTCCTATAGCAATGGGTGATGGGCGTGGCCCCCAGCATTGCATCCCTTGTGTACCTTCCGTGGTATGCCGCGCAGTAACAGCTGCCTGGTGAACATCTTTCCTATTCTGCCTGGCAGTAATAGGTGCCTGTTGAATGGTCCCCAAGAGAAAAAGAGAATTTTAAGAGAGAACAGGATGGAGAAAAATAGTGTAGAATTTTCCACCGAGCTTGGGGACATTCTACCCAATTGCATGTTGGAGCCATTCTCCGAAGAAGGGTTTCCCATATGCAACCAAAGGTTAGACTTTGGTACTTTCCTTGAACTGGAGTCCCGATTGAGACATTCACACAGTTCAGAGCATGGTCAGGTGCCATGGGAGTTATCCCAATCCAGCCTTAGAAAGAGAAACCTTCCAGGGGAGTCTTGCAGATTGCCGGCCATCTTAAGGACTTAAGTGGCCAGCCCGTGCCCACCTAAAATTTGTATATTAGAGATAGAGTCAGGAAGGAATGGAGTAATTCACTCTACATCGCCCTTAGGCTTAAGATACGGATTCTCTTCAAGCTGAATGCCATGATTTGCCCCATAGAGTAGCCATGGGCAGCAAACGTGGATTCATGCAGCTATCCAAGAAAGTTCCTGATGGAGAAGTGAATTTAGATCCATCCTTGAAAAAGAGAGATGCACAACGAAGAAAAGGGCACTTACCAGAAGTCGAGCTCACAAACCTATGAAGCAAGTTTTTGATATGGGCCACAAGATATGATATGGGCTTGGTGAGCTGAAGAGTCAAAAGAAAGATTTCTTGGACTCTCAAATTCTGGAAGTGGTGCTCTTTTATTTATAAAATGGTACAGGACAACATGGCGACAGGACCCATGGGCAGTAAATAGTTGCTGCATGGGGACAGGACCTATGGGCAGTGAAGAGCTGCTGCTGCTGCTGCATGGGGAAAGGTTCCATAGGCAGTCAGAGGTCCTGCTGCTGCCCTGAGTTGAAGGTAAGGGCTAATTTTATAATGCATTGGTATGTGACATTTTTACTGGAAAAAGAAAATATGATTTTAAAAGTCATTAAATGATTTCAGTTCAGATGGGGTCTGGTTATTGTGTGGTCATATAGCATTAAATACCAATCTGGCCATATAGATAGGCATGTAGGTGAGCATGAAATGGGCTTCTATCACTGGGACACCTGTAATTCATACCAAAAAAAAAAAAAAAACTCACCGGGTCATGTAGTTTGGTATGTAGGCCAGGTAACTTTGGGCTTTTCGAGCTGGGGCAGCCTTAATCCACATCATTCGTCATGGTCTTTCACAGCTACCTCCCATAGATATTCTTATCAGTCTTTTCTCCTCCATTCCAAGTTATGAATTTTGTATTTCTTTATTCACCATATGTTCTCTAGGGGTCCAGATTTACGGCCTAAAACTTTGGAGGCTGAAAGAGATTAGAGAAGATGAACTTACAAGGATTGGTAATCACCTCAAAATGCTTAATGATGCTACAGAAAGGAAGACCATTACAAAGAGTTGAAGAAGAACATTACCAAGAGAACACGTTCTGTGCTAAACTCAGGAGCCAAAAGAAAAGATTACAGTCCACAATGTTACTACTAATTACCGTCACGAATAACCAAAGCAGGCCAACATCATCCCTAGTTCAGGCAAAAGTTTGATCCAAAAGTCCATTTCAGTGCTGGCCCTGTGGTGTACTGGGTATGTGCCCACATTCCGACTGGGCGGCCAGGGCTTCATTGGTTAGCACCACGGGTGTGGATCAGATTAATAGCATTAGCAAATATAGATTTCACGGTATGGTGCGGAGAGACATCCTAAAGAAATCGAAATTTTGAAGAGACGTTATGAGTACACACCAGAAAAAGAACCGTGGGAATATTACAATCTATGAACGCATCAGGAACACTTCCCCAAATAATGAATGAAGGACAACATGTGACCTGCCAAAGTGGAATTGTCAGACTGCTAGGAGATGACATGATCATTGTACATCAGAGGATTGCCTGGGAAGTCATCTTGGGAGGGCCTCCGGCACTTTCTCTTGGGAAAGTCCACCCATTTGGCCTCATCCACAAAAGATAAGAGAGAAAACCCAGATTAATCCGAAAGGAAAGAAACCAGTGTCTAGAGGGAAGGTAGCAGACCTTTTCAAGTTTGAGGCAAAAGTTAGAAACCGACAAGAAATACATAACGACGAAAACTATCCTACCTGGAAAGGGGGAGTAATCAGACTGGGATGAGATGGTTCTGAAGAACTGTGTGCATGGAGGTCTTCAGGACAACTTCGAATTCTGAGGATGTTTATGACATCACTGTAAATATGTCACCCAAGATGGCCACAGGTTTCCAGCCCGAGGATTGACATAGGCTAGGATATTCAAGTGAGGGATACTCAGAAACAGCTTTTGCCCACAGAGACGGGGCACAGAAAGTTGAAGAGATCAAAGATACTGTAATTCAAGGGATAAGACAGGAATCATTGGGAAGAAGCCATAATAGAGGGATAAGCACTGAGAGGAGAACATTGCCATCTCCTCACGTCGAAGAGGAGGCCGTTCTGATTCAAGCTTGAAACTTGATTTGAAACAAGAGGCTGGAACTATGAGACCAATGTTGTCCTTCTGCCTCACTCATAATCCAAAGTCAAGAATGATCTCTTGAGGTCATTGTAGAGAAGACTCAAGGCCGCCGTCCTAGGCCACTAGCATTTTTTAAAGAGAAGTCTCACTTTCCATAGCTCTGGCATCACGGGTGCCCACTGGCTACATGCTAATGTGTCACAAGACACCTCTTTGAAGCCTGGAAGGAGTGGACCCCTGTCATGCTTAGGGTATGTCTCTTGGTTTGGAAGGACTCTAGAAGTTGCTCAAAAGCACCCTTTTGCAGAGGGGTTCATTCCTTGGTGAATGCTGCACTCCAAGGCTAGAGTCCTAAGTTGGGATCAATGAGATTCTCTCCCCCTTCTCTTGCCGTAGAAGAAGTATTGATTATGTGTTTCAACACCACATGTAACGATGTTGACTGAAAATTAGAATATTATCATTATATTTAAGGAAAAATAAACACGCCACAGGTGAGGATATAAATCAAACAAATAACAAACCCTGTGGAAACAAAGTAAGCCAGTATCTAGACATAATCTAGCAGAGCGTTCAAGGATCAGGGGTGAAGTTCGGACTTTCCAAATCCAGAAATAGACAGAAGGATCTCTCACCTGGAAAGAGAAATTCATCAGATTCGTCTAATTTGTTGCGGAACCATTGTGTCCGTGAAGATGGTTGCCAGGACAGCCTCAAATCTGGAGTTTCTGATCTCAGAATCTCTAAGCAAGGAAGATGCCCACATGTTCTCAGTGCTCAGTGTCACCTCGGCCAGGATAGCAGAGATTCCTTCAAGTGACCAATGGAAATTCAAAGACAACACCCAACAATCACGAAAGCACTCACACAACGGCCAACAGAACATATCGTGATCAAAGAAATGCAAAATTTATAACTTGGAATGAAAAGGGAACACACTGATAAGCATATCGAAGGGAGATAGCTTAGCAATACCATGATGATTAGCCTATGGAAAAGAAAAAAATGTCCCAGAAAACGTAAGGCAAACAGAAATCACAACTGAATAATCCACAGTGAAAGACGGCCGTGTTTAGACAGATTCTGCTTAAACGTTTGAAAGTCAGAAAAATCACAACCCCAAAACCTGCAGTGAAGGTCAAACCTGGGCTAAATGGAATGGGAGAGTTCTGAGACTGCTCCAAGCGGGCTCTGAAACCTTGTGTCCATGAAGCTTGCTGGCACAGCACAGACACAATTCTCAGAAATCCTATGACATCACAGTGGACCAGGAAAACAACATGGCTTCATCTACACAGGGCCAGAGCTGGGCTCCAGTAGCATATTGAAGTCACATTCCAAAACAGCAGCTTGCCAATGGAACATGAAAGGGGCTGACCACTGGTGAAGCTGTGAAGTCCGGGCCTTCTGGGTCCACAGCCCATGGTCGTCCATTTGTGCTCTTGGGGTTGAACCTCCTCACCGCTGGTGCAGCCATCCTGGGAGAGTCCTGGGAGGTAGTGCAGAGGCAGATGGGAAGTGACGTTAGACAGTGCCACTCTTGCTCAGCAAATACAGCAGCACGACCAGCAGATGTGAGCACTGCCATAAACTTCTGCCAAAACAGAACCAATGAAAAGTTGCAAAGAATAGAAAAACTGAGCCTCAAAAAAAGAAGCATGTCACTAAGAATAATAAGATATCTAGGACTAACCTTCACTAAACAGGTGGAAACATTGTAAACTGATACTATCAAAGCTTTGGCTAAAGAAATTCCAGAAGACACAACAAAACGGAAGACCTTTCCGTGCTGTTGGAATGGAAGAACTAACACACTTGAAACGTCCATAGCGGATAGAGGAATCTGTGGATTCCAAGCAATCCCAGTCAAAGTTGCAGTGATCTTTCCCACAGAAATAGAAGAGAGAATAATAAAGTCTCTATCCAGAAGGAAAGGACCCTGAATACCCAAAGGAATCCTGAAGAAAATGAACAAAGCAGGACGTATCACACTTTCTGATTTCCACATATAGGACGAAGTGCTAGGAACCGGAACGGCACAGTCTGGGCCCAAAAACAGGCACACAAATCCATGGAACAGAATCGAGAGCCCAGAGGTCAACTCACGCATATATGCACATGCATACATGCACAACACATTTTCAACCAAGGAACCAAGAGTACACAGCGGAGAAAGGAGAGTCTCGACAAGAAATGGTGCTGGGAAGACTGCACAGCCAAATGTAACACAATGAGAGTAGAGCATGATGTTACTCTAGTCACACACACCACCTCAAAACGGATTAAAGACTTGAATGGAAGACTTGAAACCGGGAGACTTCTAGGAGAAAACCTAGGCAGCATGCTCGTTGCCATCTGTCTTAGCAGCCTATTTGGAAGAAGCGTGTGTGACAGGAATGGGCAACAAAGGAAACAGGCAGATGGGAAGCGACGTTAGACTGGGCCAGTCTTCCTCAGCAAATACAGCAGCATTGCCAGCAGATGTGAGCACAGCAGTAAACATCTGCCTAAATAAAACCAATCAAAAGTTGCAAAGGATAGAAAAACTGAACCTCAAAAAAAAAAAAAGCATGCTGGTAGGAAGAACAAGGTATCTAGGAATAACCTGTGCCAAACAGGTGAAAGCTATGTAAACCGAGAAGTAGCAAAGCTTTGGGGAAAGAAATTCCACAAGATACAAGGAAACGGAAGGGCATCAGTGCGCATGGAATGGAAGCAAACGAAGGAAGAATGAAGTATCATCACAATGATACCTTTCTTATCCCTGGAATCAGCATCTCTTTGATCTCTTCAAGTTTCTGTGCCTGGTTTCTGTTTGGAAAAGCTGTTTCTGGCTATCTCTCACTTGAGTATCCCAGCCTAAGCCAATCCTGGTACTGTAAACATGCAGCCATCTGGGGTGACACGTTCACTGTAATGTCATAAACACTCTCAGAATTCAAAGTTGTCCTGACAACCTCCATGCACACAGTGTTTCAGAGCCGTCTCCTCCCAGCCTGACTACTCCCCCTTTGCAGGAAGGATAGTTTTCCTTGTTCTGGATGTGTTGTCGGTTTTCAACTTTGTCCTCTAACTTGCAAAGGTCTACTACATTCCCACAGACACCGGTTTCTTTCCTTTAAGATTATCCTGGGTTTTATCGCATATCATTTGTGGATATGGCCAAATGGGTGCACTTTCCCCAGAGAAAGTCCTGGACTCCCTCCCAAGTTGACGTTGCCCAGGAAATCCTGTGATGCACAATGATCGTGTGATCTCATGGCAGTCTGACAATTCCACCTCGGTGGGTCACATATTTTCCTTCCTTCATGATTTGGGAAAGCGTACCAGATGCGTTCATAGACTCTAATATTCTCATGGTTCTTTTTCTGGTGAGTATTGATAAGGTCTCCTCACAACTACTACTTCTTTATGATCTCTGTGCCAACCATACCTTGAAATCTGGATTTCCTAATGCTAGAAATCTGATCTGTACCCATGATGCTAGCCCCTGAAGCCCGGGCCACACAAGAGGAAGTTGGGCACTTACCTGCTGCACCACAGGGCCGGCAATGAATTAGACTTCTGCACCAAGCTTTTGCCTGAACTTGGGAAGATGTTGGCCTGCTTCAATCATTCGTGAAGGGAATCAGTAGTAACATCATGGAAGGTATTATTTTCCATTGGGTCATGAGTTTAGGACGGAACATGTTCTCTTGCTAGTATTCCGCTTCATCACTTTGCGAAGGTCTACCTTTCTGTAGCATCATTAAGCACTTTGAGGTGATTACCAATCCTTGGAAGTTCATCCTCTCTGATCTCTTTCAGCCTATAAAGCTTTAGGCCGTAAGTCTGCACCCCTTTTTGGAGTTTTGATTTTATGTGGATTGATTGTCGTAACCCTGCATTCTAACATGCTATGGCTTTCAGATCTACATCCTCATAGATTTAGACTTCTGAGTAGGTTACATCATCTTCACCACCGTAAGGCTAATTACAGGCTCTCACGATACTTGTGCCTAATAAAGTATTTCTCCCTCTGGCCCTCGCCTACTTTTCCTCTGGGAACTACCAATCCCATGTCACATGCTACCTGTTTATTGGTCCGTTTTTCCTCTTCTCCTGTACGTGAGATCCTGTGGTATTTGACCTTACCCCTGGCGCTTGTTTCATTTCCTCTAGTACCCTCAGGAGCCATTCTGGTGGTCACAAATGGCTGGACTGCATCCATTCCGACAGCTGAATGCTATGCCACTGTGTGGCTATAGCCTATCTTCCTTCTCCATTCGTCCCTTGATGGGCATCAGGGAGGCTTCCAAGTCTTGGATATCGGGAGTCATGCTGTGGTGCACACAGCAGTGCACGGATCTCTGTGCATTGCTGTTTCCATGATCTTTGGATATATACGTCACAGAGGAATAGCTGGATCATATGCTAGGTGGATTCTGAAACATTCTGAATTTTCACTCCTTTGTGTAGTGGCTGCATCGGCTCAAACTCCCACCTGCAGTGCAGGAGGCTTCCCTTCTCTCCACCTCCTCTCTGAAACATGTTGTTTCGTGTCTTCACCCTTATAGCCATTCTGACCACTGTGAGCTGCTATCTCATTGCACTTCGGATTTGCATTGGCCTCAGACTTAATGATGAAGAACATGTTTTCATACAGCCTGTTGGCCATCTTTCTATCTTCCTGGGAGAAATGTGTATTTCCATCTTCTGCCCAGGTTTTGTTGGGCTCATTGTTTTTTTTCCTGTGGAGATGTATGAGTTCATTGGATCTTATGGCTGTTCACCCCTTCTCCGATGTCTGTTCTGCAAACATCCTGTCGCAGTTGTTGTCATGTCTTTGCATTGAGTCGATGGAGTCGTTGGCCGGGTAGAAGCTTCTGCATTGGATGGAGTCACGCTTGTTTCTTGTTTCTTTTGTTGCCCTTACCCAGTCACACATGCTTCTTCCAAGTAGGCGGCTATGCCAGATGGCAAAGAGCAAGCTGCCTGCATTTTCCCACATAAGTTTCACGGTTTCAAGTCTTCCATTCAAAGCTTTAATCCATTTCAATGTGGTACGTGTGCCTGGTGTAACATCATGGTCTAGTCTCATTGTGCCACTTGTGGCTCTGAAGTCTTCCCAGCACTGTTTCTTTTCGAGACTCTCCTTTCTCTGCTGTCTCCTCTTGGCTCCCGTGTCGAAAATGGGCTGCCCATATATGTGGCAGTTGACTGCTGGGCTCAATTCTGTTCCATGGGTCTGTGTGCCTATTTTGGGGGAAAGGCTGTGCTGTACCGGTACCTAGCGCTTTGTCCTATATTTGGCAATGAGAAAGTGTGATACATGCTGCTTTGTTCGTTTTCCTCAGGATTCCTCTTCCTATTAAGGGTCCTTTGTTGCCACATAGAAACTTTAGTATTCTCTCTTCTATTTCTGTGGGAAAGATTGCTGCAACTTTGACTGGGACGACATGGAATGCAGACATTGCTTTTTCCGGTATGGATGCTTAAAGTGTGTTCGTTCTTCCATTCAAAGAACATGGAATAGACTTCCGTTTCCTTGTGTCTTGTGAAATTTCTTTGCCCAAAGTTTTGCTAGATTTCGGTAGACATAGCTGTCTCCTGTTTGGCCAATGTTATTCCTAGATGTTTTTTTATTTTTACTGGCATGCTTTCTTTTTTGCTGTTCCTTTTTTCTATTCTTAGCAACATTTAATTGGTGTGTTTTGGCAGAAGTTTATGGCTGTGCTCACATCTGCTGGTCATGCTGCTGTATTTGCTGAGCAAGAGTAGCGTGGTATAACGTTGCTTCCCATATGCCTCTACACTGGTTTGCACGCCTGGCCCAGAATGGCTGGATGAGCGGTGAGGAGGCTCACCCCCAGGATTCCACCTGGCTGACCCTGGGATGCTGACTCAGAATGCAGGGACTTCACGGCTGCCCCACTGGCTGGCCCCTTTCATGTTCCATTGGCAACCTGCAGTTGAGTGGAATGTACTTTAACATGTTACTTGAGCCCAACTCTGGCCCTGTGTAGATGAGGCCAGCTTCTTTTTCTGCACCACTGTGATGTCAGGGTATTTGTCAGAATCGTGTCTCTTTTCCAATCAGGCTTCGGGGACACAGGGTTTCAGAGCCCACGTGGAGCAGTCTCAGAACTCACCCTTCCCAGTTAGCACAGGTTTGACCTTCAATGCAAGTTTTGGGGTTGTGACTTTCTCTGACTTTTAAACGTTCAAGCAGACCTTAACTAAACACTGAAGTCAATCACTGTGGATTATTGAGGTGTGATTTCTGTTTGCCTTCCATTTTCTGGGAGCTTGCTTTCGTTTCCATAGTCTAATCGTCATGGTTCTGAGCTATCTCCCTTCGATATGCTTATCAGTGTGTTCTCCTTCATTTCAAGTTAGGAGTTTGGTATTTCTTTAATCACCATAGGTTCTGTAGGCTGATGTGTGAGTGCTTTCATTACTGTTGGGTGTTGTCTTTGAATTTCCATCGGTCATTTGAAGGAATCTTTGCCATCCTAGCCTAGATCCAACTGAGCACTGAGTGAACGTGGTCATCTTGGTTGGTTCGATTTTGTGAGAGCAGAAACGCCATGTTTGAGGTTGTGCTGGAAACCACCTTCCCAGACACAATGGTTCCGAGACAAATTAGATGAATCTGATGGATTCCTCTCTCCAGCTGAGAGATCCTTCTGTCTCTTTTCTAGATTTGGAAAGTTCAGAACTTCACACCTGATCCTTGAACGCTCCACTAGATTACGTCTAGATACTGGCTTACTTTATTTCCACAGGTTTTGTTATTTGTTTAATTTACCTCCTCAGCTGTGGCATGTTTATATTCCTTTAAATAGAATGGTAATGTTCTAAGTTTCAGCAAACATCGTTATGTGTGGTGTCAAACACCTAATGAATACTCCTTCTATGGCAAGAGAAGGGGGAGTGAATCTCATTGATCTCAACTGAGCACTCTAGCCTTGGAGGACAGCCTTCACACAGTAACAAAGCTTTCTGCAAAAGGGTGCTTTTGCGCACTCTTCCTGAGTCCTTCCAAACCAAGAGACATACCCCAAGCATGACAGGGGCCCATTCCTTCCAGGCTTCAAAGAGATGCCTAGTGACACATTACCATGTACCCAGTGGGTGTCTATGACGCCAGAGCTATGGAAAGTGAGACTTCTCTTCACAGAATACTAGGGACCTAGGACCGAGGCCTCTATTCTTCTCTTCAATGTCTTCAAGAGATCATTCTTGACTTTGGATTATGAGTAAGGCAGAAGGCCAACATAGGTCTGATAAGCCCAAGGTCCGGCCTCTTGTTTCAAGTCAAGTTTCAAGCTTGAATCAGCATGGCCTCCCCATCGACTTGAGGAGATGGCAATGTTCTCCTCTCAGTGCTTGTCCCTCTGTTATCACTTCTTCCCAATGATTCCTTTCTTATCCATTGAATTAGCGTGTCTTGCATCTCTTCACGTTTCTGTGCCCAGATTCTGTTTGCAAAAGCTGTATCTGGGTATCTGTCACTTGAGGATTCAAGCCTAGGCCAATCCTCGGGCTGGAGACCTGCGGCCATCTTGGGTGACATGTTTACCGTGATGTCATAAACACCCTCAGAATTCTAAGCTGTCCTGAAAACCTCCATGCACACAGTTCTTCACGACCATCTCATACCAGTCTGACTACTTCCCCTTTCCAGGTAGGATGGTTTTCCTTGTTCTGGATTCCGTGTCTGTTTATAACTTTATCCTCGAACTTTGAAAGGTCTACTACAATCCCGCTAGACACCAGTTTCTTTCCTTTCAGATTATCCTGGGTTTTATCTCTTATCATTTGTGGATGAGTCCAAATGGGTGGACTTTCCCCAGAGAAAGCCCTGGAGTCCCTCCCGAGATTGATTTTCCTGGTCAATCCTCTGATGCATAATGATCGTGTCATCTCCATTTCTACCTTGGCAGGTCACATGTTTTCCTTCCTTCATCATTTGGGGAGGTGTTCCTGATGCGTTCATAGATTGTAATATTCCCATGGTTCTTACTCTGATGTGTATTCCTAACGTCTCTTCACAATTTCTACTTCTTTAGGATGTCTGTCTGCACCATACCGTGAAATCTATATTTGCTAATGCTACTAATCTGATCTGCACCCATGATGCTCGCCGATGAAGCCTGTACCCCCCAAGTGGAATGTGGGAACTTACCCAGTATACCACAGGGCCGGCACTGAATTGGATTCTTGGACCAACATTTTGCCTGAACTGGGGAAGATGTTGGCCTGCTTTGATTATTTGTAAAGGTAAATAGTAGTAACATCATGGACGGTAACCTTTTCCTTTGGATCCTGAGTTTAGCACGGAACATGTTCTCTTGGTAGAGTTGTTCTTCATCTCTTTGCCACTGTCTACCTTTCTGTAGCATTATTAAGCACTTGGAGGTGATTAGCAATGCTTGGAAGTTCATCTTCTCTAATCTCTTTCAGCCTCCAAAGCTTTAGGCCATAAACCTGCTTGCCTTTTTGTAGTTTTGATTTTACATGAATTGATTGCCATAACCCTGCATTATAACACCCTATTGTTTTCAGATTTACAACCTCCTAGATTTAGACTTCTTTGTATGGTACATCATCTTCACCACCGTAAGCCTAATGACATGCCCATACCACACACTGGTGCCTAACCAACTCTTTCTTCCACTGTCTTCTGCCACAGATTCTCTCTAGGAACCACCAATCCCTTGTCATGTGCTACCGGTTTGTTTCTCCTTATTTTACTCTTCTCCTTGTGAGTGAGATGCTACGGTACTTGACTTTCTCCCTGGGGCTTCTTTCAGTGCCCCTCATACCCTCAGGAGCCATTCTGGTGTCACAAATGGCTGGACTGCACCCTTTCTTGCAGCTGAGTGCTATCCCATTGTGCGGCTATAGCCAATCTTCCTTCTCCATTCGTCCCTTGATGGGCCCCAGGGCGATATCCAAGTCCTGGACATCAGGATTAAGGCTGTGGTGAGCACAGCGGTGCAGGGATTCCTATGCGTTGGTGTTTCCAAGTTCTTCAGATAAATACGACACAGAGGAATAGCTGGATCATATGGTAGATGGATTCTGAAATTTCTGCAGAAATTCCACACTGCTTTGCGTAGTTCCCGCACCGGCTTTCACTCCCACCAATGGTGCAGAAGGCTTCCCATCTCTCCACCTCCTCTCCGACACTTGTTTCCGGTCTTGTTCCTTATGGGCATTCTGACCACAATGTGCTGTTATCTCATTGCCATTTGGATTTGCATTGGCCTTAGACGTAATGATTATGAACATGTGTTCATACAGCTGTTGGCCATCTTTCTATCTTATTTGGTAAAACTCTGTTTCCATCTTTTGCCCAGGTTATAATGGGCTTGTTGTTTTTTCTCTTGTGTTGGCATGTGCAGTCGTTGGCTCTTTTGGCTATTCAGTCCTTCTCCGATGTGTGGTTTGAAACATCCACTCGCAGTTGTGCTGTCTTTGCATTGAGTGGATGGTTTCCTCGGCTGGGCAGAAGCTTCTGCGTTGGATGCAATCCCATTTGTTTCTTGTTTCGTGTGTTGCCCTTGCCCAGTCACACATGCTTCTTCCAAATAGGTGGCTATGCCACATGGCCATGAGCAAGGTGCCTGGTTTTCAACTGGAAGCTTCACGGTTTCAAGTCTTCCGTTCAAGGCTTTAATCTAATTCGAGGTGGTGTGTGAGCCTGATGTAACATCATGGTCTACTCTCATTGTGTCACATATGGCTGTGCAGTTTTCCAGCACCTTTTCTTCTTGAGACTCTCCTTTCTCCACTGATCCTCTTGCCTTCCTCATTGCAAATGGGCTGTCCATATATGTGTGAGTTGACCTCTGGGCTCTCGATTCTTTTCCGTTGATCTCTGTGTCTGTTTTTGAGACCAGACTGTGCCGTTTCTCTACGTAGCACTTCGTCCTACATGTTGAAATCAGTACATGTGATATGTCCTGCTTTGTTCGTTTTCCTCAGGATTCCTTTGGGTATTCAGGGTCCCTTGTTGCTGGATAGAGACTTAAGGATTCTCTCTTATATTTCTGTGGGAAAGATTCTGCAACTTTGACTGGGATTGCATGGAATCCAGAGATTGCTTTATCCGTTATGGAGGTTTCAGGTATTTTAGTTCTTACATTCCTAGAGAACGGGATACCCTTCCATTTGCTTGTGTCTTCTGGAATTTCTTTCCCCAAAGTTTTGCTAGTTTCCGATTTCCATAGCTTGCACCTGTTTGGCTAAGCTTATTTCTAGAGATCTTATTCTTTTTTTTCCTGAGGTTCGCCTTTTCTGTTCTTTTCAAGTTTTCATTAGTTTTGTTTTGGCTGATGTTTATGGCTGTGCTCAGATCTGCTGTCGATGCTGCTGTATTTGCTGAGGAATACTGACGCTGTCTGACGTTGCTTCCCAGCTGCCTCTACACTACCTCCCATGCCTCCCCGAGAATGGCTGGACCAGCGGTGAGGAGGTTCACCCCCAGAATTCTGCATGGCCAGCCCCGGGCTGCTGACCCAGAACGTGCAGACTTCACCACTGCACCACGGGCCAGCACCTTTCATGTTCCATTGGCAACCTGCAGTTGAGTGGAATGGGACTTGAATATGCTACTTGAGCCCAACTCGGGCACTGTGTAGATGAGGCCAGTTTGAATTTCTTCTCCACTGTGATGTCAGAGGATTTCTCAGAATTGTGTCTCTGCTGTCCCTGCAAACTTCATAGACTCAGGTTTTCAGATCCTGATTTTAGCAGTCTCATAACTCACCCTTACCAGTTAGCCTAGGGTTGACTTTCGC
This sequence comes from Equus asinus, assembly GCF_041296235.1. Taxonomy (NCBI): domain Eukaryota; kingdom Metazoa; phylum Chordata; class Mammalia; order Perissodactyla; family Equidae; genus Equus; species Equus asinus. The sequence goes on along the minus strand of NC_091790.1, from coordinate 1,174,403 downwards.
TTGGGTTTTTGGGATTGTGACTTACTATGACTTTCGAATGTTCAGAGTATGTCTAAAACTGACATCTTTCTTTATGTATTATTCATGTGTGATTTCTGCGTGCCTTCCATTTTCTGGGAACGTTTTATATTTTCCGTGGTACAATCGTTGATATGGGCTCAGCGAGCTGAAGACTCGAATGAAAGATTGCTTGGACTCTCAAGATCCTGCATTGGTGTTCTTTTATTGAGAGAACAGTACAGGGTAGCATGGGGACAGGACACATTAGCAGTGAAGAGCTACTGCTGCTGCTGCCTGGGGACAGGACCCATGGGTAGTCAGGGCTCCTGCTGCTGCCCTGACTGGAGGGTTAGGGCTAATTTCATAAGGCATGGGTATATGACTTATTTTTACTAGAAAAAGAAATAATGATGTAAAATGTCTTTAAATGATTTCAGTACAGATGGGGTCTGGACATTGTGTTGTCATATTTTTAGATACGAATCTGGCCATATAGATCAGCATGTAGGTGAGAATGCCCTGGGCTTCTTGCCCTGGGGCAGCCCTAATTCATACAGTATAAAAATCCACTGGGTCCTATAGTTTGGCATATATTCCAGGTCACCTTCAGCTTCCCTAGCTGGGGCAGCCCTGATCCACATCATAAAACCTCCCTGAACCTATTTGGACTGGAAATCTTTGGGGATATGGATGATGGTCACTCTTCTGTGACTACTTCTGGCTGTACAGGGTCGTAGAGCTGTCCCTAAATGGGGCCATAGGTACACTTAGGCAGTTTAGTGGACCAGAAGGCTTGCCCCATTGAGTTCAAGCCTGACAAGTTATACAGATCCTCTGGAGATGAGAGAGTCATTGACAAGAGGTGGTCCAGGAAGTGAAACATTTTTGACATGCATAAGACAAACAATGAAACAGACAACAAAATATCATAAGAAATACAAGCAGTATGTTTAACCCAATGAATAAGGTTTTGAAGTAGTGCAGAAACCTTGTCCTGACTAGGAGTTCAACCAATCATTTAGATTTAGGGTTGGTCAGACATGGATTTAATTTGGTGGCTGGGATACCAAGCCAGAAATATTTTGATGGTAGTCAGGAATATAGACACAACATTCAGTTTTTATAATGGCACAGGTGCCCCCTTGTGCTGCTGTCAAGACATCCAGATCAATTTGGATTTGGAGGACTGCCTTACACACTTGGGATACTTCTAAATTGAGCAGCGAAATGCTATGTTGTGTATCATTGAATGCCTTCATACTAAATTTGTTTAGGACTTCCATGTGCAAGACGACACTTTCGATTCCAAATTGGTGCAAGAAAGTGCGGAAAGATGGTCATACCGATGGAAGACAGGGCTGGCCAAGTGCTGTTGCAAGTTGGGTAGGTTAGCAGGAGGAGATATAGTAAATATAGTTCCACCTTGCATCCAGACAAAGCCTAGAGTGCATCGTCCAATCCATGCAGGTGGTAGCCAAGGTCATAAATTGGAGCCACGTATCCACTGAGCACCGTTAGGGGCTAACCAATGCGTGTTGAGCCATGTATCCGAGTCAGTCTGAAACCAATCAGTATTTTTTTTAAGGCTATGATATGAGAACACATATTACAGGGATTTATTCCCATAGGTCGAGTGCTATAAGACCATGTATCACAGGGGTGATTTTTTTCCCCAAAAGAAAGTGGCCTTTTACCGAGTTGCCCACTAGTAGGAGTGAACCAAATATATTCATCCCAAATTTTGTATTGTCCATCCTGTGTCTATTAATAAGTTGGGGACATTACCTTTGGAACTTGTTCTGTATGATCCAAGTGTGACAAGACAAATCTAGTTAGTATTTGGACAGTAGTATTGAAGGAATATGTTTGATTGTGGCCAAGGAACTTCCAGGTGTCAGAGGTAGATGGCCACAAGGAGACATTAATATTAATAATACATGAATATTGCGGAAGAAAAGAGCTAGACTCTAATATCCATGAATGCCTACTATAGCTTCTAAAGAAACATAATTTTTTCTCTCTCAAATCATTCTCATTTTTACAAAAGATAGTCAAATCAGGATTAACGGGTTTGAAAATCAAGTGTAGTTTCAATACAACTTGCTCCAATTATTTACATAAGAGCAGCAAGAATAGTAATTGTTCATACAGGCTTTGTTAAATGTGCTTCGCTGGATCTTTTCCTGCAGAATCTCAGATTGAACTGTGAAGGCCTCTAGAGGCCAGAAAAGCCAAGCCAAGGACTTGCCATCAGATTTGGCCTGCAGTACCTACAGATTTGAGTGGTGTTCTCTTTGAGGTCTCCCCAAATATTCGGAGGTTCCTTGCACCTGCCAGATAAGCAAGCTTCCTTACTTACCGGGTAAGATTGCCAAAATCTCAGTAAACAAGGTACCAGGTCTGTGTTTCCGAGTGGCTATATTCCAGAAAGTCCAATCTTTGTTCCTGAAATGCTGTCTTGTCATGTCAGAGACTGTGTGTTTCATATATGACATTCCAGTCAAAGCCTTGGTAATATAACCAATGTGTCCTGTTATAAGGAGAACAGATTCTTATGGAACTTATTCAAATATTGCCACGAAATGACCATACTCAGTCACAAAGGGTTTCCAAATTCAGGAGGGATAAGGTAGGCAGAAAAAGATAAATGTTTCAGTTTTGCTCATAAGGGTATAATTTCACCAAATGGCTGTAAGTTATAGTTCACATAAGAGAAAAGAGAAAAAGATTTCCTTCATTATGAGAAAACAAAACAACACATCCAAACTGAACATTATTTCAAACAGAAGTACTAAAAATTTATAATCGTCCTAATCCGTGCACACAGTCCTGTATAATCAATTCTTGAGATGAATCTTCTGTTAGCAGATCGATGAGCATAGTTTCTATTAGAATTCTGTCATTTCTTACTCCGTTCAGTTTTACAATCTGAAGGTTTATCAGAAACCTGTCGTTTAGACTCTTTGTGTCAGAATCCTTTCCAGGAATTTCTCGGAAGTTGAAACATATTTGCAAAAGGAAAAAGCATCAGAGTAAAACAACAACTATCTGCAAATGGACAAAGAACTCAAAAGGGCAATTGGCAAAGAAACTTGACTACTTCTGTGACATATAACACTGCCAGATAATAAGTGAACCTATCACTGACAACCAGGGCAGATCAGAACTTTAGGAATGCTATCTAATTTTGAGACGTCTATATTAATAACATTTACCCATCAAATACCAGCTAAGAAAGTCTATTGTCGCTTATTTCACAATGTTTCCCATTTAATTTAATAGACCAAATAAGCCAAATTACTTTAGCATTTTCCTCCTTGTAGGAAGAGAGAGCAAATTTCTTTGAGAAGTCTCAGGGACCCTCTGAAAATCCTCAGAGTAATCATTCTTCTGTCTACCAGGTCTAAAGAACGCCTTCATTCAGGATTTGAATATTTCTGAGGGAGAAGCTTGTCACAACATTTCAAAAGTTTTTAAAATGTTGTTCAAATAGCAAACAACACTCACTGTGAAACAATGCTCAGGTATCCATTCAAAGTGATAACAGAAAGAGTCAAAAATATTAAGAGTAACCTCAGCCATTATTTTCACAAAACAGATTTGTCTCTTAGGTAGACTTACTCAAAGGAACAGCTCTTACATCCTCTTTACCAAGAGCAGATCAAAAGTTCAAGAAAATGTATACTTTTAGAGAAAAACAAATTTGAATTTCTGCACCTACTTATGTTTCACATTCAAACTCATTCACTTAATTGAACTTACTTTAGTCTACTTGACCAGGCATAAAACTCATTTCAGAATTCCTCCTTCACAAACCTTCTACATCTTTCTTTTTCATTTTCAGTACTTGTCCCAAAGTCTTTCTTTTTTCCTTTCTACTATACCAGGAGCAATTTATCTTTCTTAACCCATCAAACAAAAATATTTCCATTCTTTATACCTTTTTTACTGAAAACATACATTTTAACTTCCTTGAATACAGAGCTCTTTTGCTTAGTAATTTCCAGTAGCTTTAATTCCAAAGGTTAGTTAGAACCTTTAACGCTTAACGGACCTAGTAAACACTAAAAAGGTAAACGATTATGAAATGTCTTTTATATCAGCATTCTAAACACTTCACAACTTAAGAAACATGACACTTCGCAATAAAACACAAGGCATGCTTTTTGATACAACCAAACGCTTTTAGCCTCTTCAATAAGAAGCCAAAAGTAGATAACTTAGATATGTTTAACAATAATGTGTGAGAGTTCCGTTCTATCCAAAAGTGACCCGCATATTCATCTTTTTATCATTTAACTTAACTTGGCAAAACTCAAGATTGTTACCAAAAAGGATTTCGAAGCTGTTTTTTTCCCCAAATATACAGACCATAAAAGTTATTGTACTCACTTTTATGAGTTTTATGTATGTAAACCATTTGTTTCCAACAATTATGTTCAGATTACTACGGAAGCCTCATGAGGCATTAGACAAAACTGGTCATCATTTAAAGCTATTATTTTGCTGACAAATTCAACAGACAACGTGAACTTATATGACTAGTAAACCGAGTCTGAATGCCTGCATCCTATGCAAATACTGACAACTCTGACAAGAAGACAATTTTCAATGAAACCAACAAACTTAAAGAAGCTTTCATTTACCAAAGGTTAATTCACGTCACGTTAACTTTGAAAGTCACTCTGTTAATTTTGACTACATTTAGAATTTAAGAAAGCACTACTTTAAGCCAACTAAACAGAGATCTTAATTTTGGCCAGACCATCCAGGGGTTAAAATATCACACGTATAATGTACACATAGACACATATACACAGAGACTGTACAACTATTGTTTTAAAAACTACTGCCATGAATCAGGTACAATAATATAAAGCTCACCAGGTACAAATCAAAACTTTGTTTTGAGCCTTTTTACTAATACTTATGGAGAAGACCCTCAAGATGCTAGACTTTTTGCAAGGGCACACTTATGGCCATTTATCCTTTCCCCTCCTTTTTTTTTTTTTCAGTCTTAAGAAACAGTGATATGCTAGATAGTAGTTCCTGGAGGGGGGGAAGATAATCCTTTTCATGGTAAAGGAACAAGGTGGAATCTGAACTGCCTCTAGAACTGTATTTCCAGTCTTGCAAGGATTTTCTAAGGACGGTTGCTCTTGATTTCTCAGAAACTGGACTGTAACTTGAAGGACGTTCTAGGGTGATCTACCTGTCCAACTGCACCAGAAAGGCAGAGAGAAACATCACACATTTTCTCCCAGCTGGAGTTTCTGGGGCATAACCTATACAATTGAAAGTGTTCCTAATTAGTTATAATGACCCTGAGTGATGAGTCTTAAGGGATGCTTATCTCATTCCCCACGGCAGTAAAGCCAGTGTCCGACTGACAGTGAAGTGGAGAAGGGTCGAATGCATACAAAGGGCTTGAACTGGCTGGTGGCCGGGGCTCCCAGTTCATCCCGGGTTGAGAATGAAGTTCCTTGCAAAAGGTTTTCAAGTTTTCTGATTTTACAGAAGTTCCAGGTTCTGGTCAAGTCCAGCCTGAACTTAACCAAGACTTGGTGACAACAGAGGACATGATGAGCAAAACAAAGAAAGGAAATGAAGACATCAGACCACACCCTCATGGCCGCTCAAAGAGGGTTCTCAAGAGAAGACTCACTCAACAGTTCCCATGCTCGGGCGAACTACTGTAGCATGACAGTTCACAGAATAAATCCCAGGTCTGCTACCTTCATAGCCAACTCAGTAGGTGACTAAAACACTCAATGAGTCAACCCCCAAGAGAGGGCACCCTACTGGGGCTTTCCGGGGTGATCACGCCCAGAAATGCCAAGTTTGGGGTCCCAGGGGTGGAGGCCATGAGTGTTGACAGATTTCTTTGCTTCCCTGTTGCAAAGCTCAAAAGGAGACGCAAAACGCCATTGCAACTCTAAGAAAGATGAAAGAGACAGGTCCATTACCTTGAAAATCCCCCCTGAACCTGGGGCAGCATCCTACCTGTCATTCCTACTGTGGGGTTCCTATAACAAGGGGTGATGGGGGTGTCCCCCAGCATTGCATCCATTGCATATCTTCCCTGGTATGCCTGGAAGTTACAGGTGCCTGGTGAACATCCTTCCTATTCTACCTGGCAGTAATAGGTGCCTGATGAATGGTCCCCAAGACAAAGGGAGAAGTTCAAGAGAGAACAGGATGGAGAAAATAAGTGAGGCATTTTCTGCCGCTCTGGGGGACATTCTACCCAATTGCGTGTTGGAGGCATTCTCCGAGAAGGGCTTCCCATACGCAACCAAAGGTTAGACTTTGGTACTTTCCTTGAACTGGAGTCCCAATTGGGACATTCACACAGTTCAGAGCATGGTCAGGTGCCATGGGAGGTATCCTAATCCAACCTTAGGAAAAGAAACCTTACAGGGGAGTCTTGCAGATTGCTGACCATCCTAATGACTTAAGTGGCCGACCCCTGCCCACCTAAAATTTGTATATTAGAGATAGGGTCAGGAAGGAATGGAGTAATTCACTCTACATCGCCCTTAGGCTTAAGGTACTGATTCTCTTCAAGCTGAATGCCATGATTTGCCCCATAGAGTAGCCATGGGCAGCAAACGTGGATTCTTACAGCTATCCAAGACAGTTCCTGATGGAGAAGTGAATTTAGATCCATCCTCGAAACAGAGAGAGGCACAAGGAAGAAAAGGACACCTCCCAGAAGTTGAGCTCAGAAACCGATGAAGCAAGTTCCCGGTAGGGGGGCCACAATATATGATGGTGGGTCAGCAAGCTGATGAGTCGTAAGAAAGATTTCTTGGTCTCTCAAGGCCTTCCAGAGGTGCTCTTTTATTTAGAGAATGGTACAGGATAACATAGGGACAGGACCCATGGGGAGTAAAGAGTTGCTTCATGGGGCCAGGACCTATGGGTAGTGAAGAGCTGCAGGCATGGGAACTGGATGCACGGGCAGTGAATAGCTGCTGCTGCTGCATGGGGAAAGGAGCCATGGGCAGTCAGATGTCCTGCCGCTGCCCTGAGTTGAGGGTAAGGGCAAATTTTATAAGGCATGGGTACGTGACATTTTTACTGGAAAAAGAAAAGATGATGTAAAAAGCCATTAAATGACTTCAGTACAGAATGGAGTCTGGTTATTGTGTCGTCGTATAACATTAGATAGGAATTTGGCCATATAGATAGGCATGCAGGTGAGCATCGCCTGGGCTTCTCTCACTGGGGCACCTCTAATTCATACCAAAAAAAATTCACCGGGTCATATGCTTTGACATGTAGGCCAGGTAACCTTGGGCTTTTCAAGCTGGGGCAGCCTTAATCCACATCAATCGTCATTGTCTTTCTCAGCTATCTCCCATAGATACACTTATCAGTCCATTCTCCTTCATTCCAAGTTATGAATTTTGTGATTCTTTAATCACCATATGTTCTCTAGGCTGATGTGTGAGTGTTTTCATGATTGTTGGGCATTGCCTTCGAATTTCCATCGTTCACTTGAAGGAATCTTTGCTATCTTAGCCTAGGTCCAACTGAGCACTGAGAACACGAGGTCATCTTGGTTGGTTTGACATTCTGAGATCAGAAACTCCAAATTCTAGGTTGTCCAGGCAACCACCTTATGGACATAATGTTTCTGAGACAAATTAGAGAAATCTGATGAATTCCTGTCTCCAGGTAAGATATTTTTATGTCTCTTTTCTAAATTTGGGAAGGCTGGAACTTGACCCTGCACGAATGGTCCTCCTAGTAGATTACGTCTAGATACGGCTTTACTTTATTTCTGTAGGGTTTGTAAGTTGTTTGATTTACACCCTAATCTCTGGCATGTTTATTTTTCATTAAATATAAGTTTAATGTTCTAATTTTCATCCAGCTTCCTCACATATGCTGTCAAAACACATAGTCAATAATCTTCTACGGTCAGAGATGGGAGAGAATTTCACTGGTGCCAAATTGAGCACTCTAGCTTTGGATGTCAGCCTTCACTTTGGATTGGTGATTCCCAGAGGGAATGAAAAAATCCAAAAAGGCGTGCTGATTTGGGGCATAAAGGATTTGAGGCTGAAAGAGATTAGAGAAGATGAACTTCCAAGGACTGTGAATCTCCTCCAAATGCTTAATGATGCTACAGAAAGTAGACCATTGCAAATAGATTATGGGGAATACTATGAAGAGAATGTGTTCCGTGCTAAACAGATGAACCAAGGGAAAATGTTACCGTCTATGATGTTACGAGTAATTACATTCACGAATAATCACAGCAGGCCATCTTCTTCCCAAGTTCAGGAAAAATATTGGGCCACAAGTAAAATTCAGGGCCAGCCATGTGTTCAGGAGTGTAAGTGCCCACATTCCTATTGGGTGGCCTGGGATTCATATCACTGGTGCTGATCAGATTAGTAACGTTGGGAAAGATAGATTTCATGGTATGGTGTGTACAGAGATCACAAAGAAGTCGAATTTGTGAGCATACATTAGAGATAGGCAATAGGAAAAAAAACATGAAAATATTGCAATCTATGACACATCTGGTACACTTCCCTAAATACAGACTGAAGGAAGTGATGTGACCTGCATAGGTAGAATTGGCGGACTGCATGAGATGACACGATCATTGCACATCAGAGGCTTGAGTGGGCAACTTCAACTTTGGATGGACTCCAGGACTTTCACTGGGGAAAGTCTACACATTCGGCCATATTCACAAAATATAACAGATAAAAACCAGGATAAACTTAAAGTAAAGAAACCATGTCTAGAGAGAATGTAGTAGACATTTAAAAGTTCAAGGATAAAGTTAGAAACCCACAAGAAATCCAGGAAATGGAAAACTATTCAAGCTGGAAAGGGAGAGTAGTCGTGTGCATAGAAGATGCTGGGATAGCTTAGAAGTTTGAGGGAGTCTATGACATTACAGTGAACATGTCACCCAAGATGGCCTCATGGTTATAGTCTGAGGATTGTCCTAGGCTACGATACTCAAGTTAGAGATACCCAGAAGAGAATTTAAAAACAGAAACCAGGCACTGAAACTTGAAGAGAGAGAATACACGCTGATTAAAGGGGTAAGAAAGAAGTCATTGTGAGTAAGCAATAATAGGGGGACAAGCGCTGAGTGGAGAACATTGTAATCTACTCAAGTGTATGGGGAGGCCATGCTGATGCAAGCTTGAAACTTGATTTGAAACCAGAGGCTGGACTTGGGGCTTATCAGACCTACATTGTCCTTCTGCCTTAATCATAATCCAAAATTAAGAATGATCTCCTGAAGACACTATAGACAATGATTGATGCTTCCTTTCCTATGCCCCTAGCATTCATTGAAGTGAAGTCTCACTTTCCATGGCTCTGGCATTACAGAGGCCAATTGGGTACATGCTAATGTGTCACAAGATATCTCTTTGAACCCTTGAAGGAATGGACCCCCATCATGCTTCGTGTATGTCCCATTGTTTGACAGGGCTCCAGAATTGTGCTGAGAAGCACCCTATTCCAGACGGCTTCATTGCTTTGTGAGGGCTGCCCTACCAGGCTAGTATGCTTGGTTTGTCTTCAATGAAATTCTCTCCCCGTATCTCTTGAAGTAGAATGATTATTAATATCGTGTATTGACAGCATATGTAAGGAGGTTGGCTCAAAATTAGAACATTACAATTATGTTTATAGAAAAATAAACATGCCAGAGCTGAGGATGTAAATCGAACAAGTAAAACACTCTATAGAAATATAGTAAGCCACTATCTAGACGTAATCTAGTGGAACACTCAAGAATCGGGAGTAAAGTTCGAAACTTCCCAAATCCAGAAAAGAGACAGAAAAGTATCTTACCTGGAGCGGAGTTCATCAGATTTCTCTAATATGTCTCGGAAACATAATGTCCGTGAAGGCGGTTGCCAGCACAACCTCGAATCTGGAGTTTCTGATCTCAGAATGTCAAAGCAACCAAGATGACCACGTGTTCTCAGGGCTCAGTGTCACCTCGGCCAGGATAGCAGTTTCCTACAGGTGACCGATGGAAATTCCAAGACAACACGCAACAATCACGAAAAGACTCAGACCTCGGCATACAGAACATATGGTGATTACAGAAATATAAAAGTCATAGCTTGCAATGAAGGAGAACGGACTGATAAGCATATCGAAGAGAGATAGGTCAGAAAGACCGTAACGATTAGACTTTGGAAAAGAGAAAAAAATCCCTGAAAATGGAAGGCCAATAGAAATCACATGTGAATAATCCACAATGAAAGACCTCAGTCATTAGACAGACTCTGACTGGACGTTTGAAAGTCCGAGAAAGTCACAACGCCAAAAACTGCAGCGAAGGTCAAACCTGGACTAACTGGGAAGGGTGAGTTATGGGACTGCTCCACACGGGCTCTGAAAGCCTGCATCCACGAAGTTAGACTGGACAGCAGACACACGATTCTGACAAATCCTCCGACATTACAGAGGGCCAGAAAAAGAAGCTGGCCTCATCTACACAGGGCCAGAGGTGGGCTCAAGTAGCATATTCAAGTCACGTCCCACTCAACTGCAGGTTGCCAATGGAACATGAAAGGGGCCGGCCAGAGGGTAAGTGGTGAAGTCCGCACATTCTGGTTCGGGAGCCCAGCTTCAGCCACATGGAATCCTGCAGGTGAGCATCCTCACGGCTCGTCCAGCCATTCTGGGGCAGATGTGTGAGGTAGTGTGGAGGTAGATGGGAAGCGACATTAGACTTCTCCACTCTTCCACAGCAAATAGAGCAGCATGGCGCGCAGATATGAGCGCAGCCATAAACTTCTGCCAAAACAAAGCCAATCGAAAGTTGCAAATAATTGAAAAATTGAACCTCAAAAAAGAAAGCATGCCAGTAAGAAGTAAAAGATATCTAGCAATAACCTTGGCCAAACAGGAGAAAGCTATGGAAACCGAAATCCAGCAAAGATTCTGGGGAAGAAACTCCAGAAGACACAAGGAGACGGAAGGCTATTCCGTGTTCTTCGAATGGAAGAACTAACACACTTGAAGCGTCCATACCGCATAAAGCCATCTCTGGATACCATGCAGTCCCAGTCAAAGTCGCAGCACTATTTCCCACAGAAATGGAAGAGAGGATCCTAGAGTTTCTATCCAGCAACAAAGGACACTGAATAGCCGAAGGAATACTGAGGGAAACGGACAAAGCAGCAGGCATCGCACTTATTGATTTCCAGATATAGGATGAAGTGCTAGGTACGGAAACAGCACAGCCTGGCGCCCAAAAGAGGCAACAGTCCCATGGAACAGAATCGAGAGCCAAGAGGTCAACTGAAACACATATTTACAGCCCATTTTTGACCAGGGAGCCAAGAGGAGAAAGCAGAGAAAGGAGAGTCTCGACAAGAAATGGTGCTGGGAAGACAGCACAGCCAAATGGAACACCGTGAGAGTAGACCGTGATGTTACACCAGGGACACACACCACCTCGAAATGGATTAAAGCCTTGAAAGGAAGACTTGAAAACGTGCAGCTTCCAGGAGAAAACGCAGGCAGCTTGCTCTTTGCCATCTGGCTTAGTCACCTGTTTGGAAGAAGCATGTGTGACCGGGCAAGGGAAACGAAGGAAACAAGAAACAAGCGGGACTCCATCCAATGCAGAAGCTTCTGCCCAGACAAAGACACCATCGACTGACTGCAAAGACTGTGCAACAACTGACAGCAGATGTTTGCAAACCGCACATCGGAGAAGGGGTGAACAGCCATAAGATCCAATGAACTCATACGGCTTCACAGGAAAAAAAACAGCGAGCCCAATACAACCAGGGCAAAAGATGGAAACAGACAGCTCTCCCAGGATGATAGAAAGATGGACAACAGGCTGTATGAAAACATGCTCATCAACATTAAGTCTCTGTTCAATGCAAATACGAACGTCACTGAGATAGCACCTCACAGTGGTCAGAATGGCTATAAGGATGAAGACAGGAAACAACAAGTTTCAGAGAGGAGGTGGAGAGAATGCAAGCCTCCTGCACTGCTGGTGGGAGTGTAAACCGGTGCAGCCACTACGCGAAGTGGTGTGGAATTGCCTCAGAATTTTCAGAATCCATCTACCACATGATCCAGGTATTCCTCTGTGGCGTATATATCCAAAGATCTTGGAAATACTAATGCACAGAGATCCGTGCATTGCTGTATTCCCCACAGCCTTACTCTTGATGTGCAACATTTGGAAGCCTCCCTGATGCCCATCAAGGGACAAATGGAGAAGGAAGATGCGCTATAGCCACACAATGGCATAGCACTCAGCTGTAGGGACACATGCAGTGCAGCCATTTGTGACCACCTGAATGTCTCCTGAGGGTATCAGGGGAACTGAAACAAGCACTGGGGTAAGGTCAAATACCACAGGATCTCACGTACAAGGAGAAGAGGAAAAATGGACCAACAAACAGGTAGCAGGTGACATAGGATTGGCAGTTCCCAGAGGGAAGGGGTCGGGGGACGGAGGGACAGAGTTGATTAGGCACAAGTGTGTGGTGAGGGCCTGTAATTAGGCTTACACTGGTGAAGATGATTTAGCCTACACAGAAGTCTAAATCTATGAGCATGTAGATTTGAAAACTATAGGATGTTAGAATGCAGGGTTACGGAAATCAATTCACATAAAATCAAAACTCCAAAAAGGGGTGCAGATTTACGGCCTAAAGCTTTGGAGGCTGAAAGACATTAGAGAAGATGAACATCAAAGGATTAGCATTCGCCTCCAAATGCTTAATGATGATACAGAAAGGTAGACCTTTGCAAAGAGATGAAGAGGAATACTACCAAGAGAACATGGTCCGAGCCAAATCATGAATCAACGGAAAATGTTACCGACCCTGATGTTACTACTGCTTCCCTTCACGAATGATCGAAGCAGGCCAACATCTTCCCAAATTCAGGCCAAAGGTTGGTCCAAAATCCCAATTTGGGGCCGGGCTGTGGTGTAGCAAGTAAGTGCCCACATCCGCTTGAGCAGCCTGGGCTTCACCGGCTAGCATCACGCTTGGGGATCAGATTACTAGCATTAGGAAATACAGATTTCAAGGTCTGGTGGTCACAGAGATCATAAAGAAGTAGAAATGGTGAGGAGACCTTATCAGTACGCACCAGAAAAGGATCCACGAGAATATTACAATCAATGAATGCATAAGGAACACTTCCCCAAATGATGAATGAAGGAAAACATGTGACCTGCCAAGGTGGAATTGTCAGACTGCTAGGAGATCACACGATCAGTGTGCATCAGGGGAATGCCTGGGCAACTTCAACATGAGAGGGCCTCCCGGACGTTCTCTGGGCAAAGTCCACCCATTTGGCCATATCCACAAAAGATAAGAGATAAAACCCGGGATAAGCTTAAAGGAAAGAAACCGGTGTCTAGAGGGAACGTAGTAGACCCTTCAAGTCCTTGGAGAAAGTTAGAAACCGACAAGAAATCCAGAGCAAGGAAAACTATCCTACCTGGAAAGGGGGACTAGTCAGATTGGGATGAGACGGCTCTGAAACACTGTGTGCATTGAGGTTGTCTGGACATCTTAGAATCTGAGGGTGTTTATGACATCACGGTGAACATGTCACCCAAGATGGCCGCATGTTTACAGTCCGAGGATTGGCCTAGTCTAGGACACTCAAGTGAGAGATACCCAGAAACAGCTTTTCCAAACAAAAACTTGAAAGGATCAAACAGACTCTGATTCAAGGGAGAAGAAAGGAATCATTGGGAACAAGCGATAATAGATGGACAAGCACAGAGAGGAGAAAATTGTCACCTACTCAAGTAGATGGTGAGGTCGTGCAGATTCAATCTTGGAACTTGATTTGAAACAAGAGGCCAGACTTGGGGCTTATCAGACCTACATTGTCCTTCTGCCTTACTCATAATCCAAAGTACAGAATGATCTCTTGGGGACGTTGAAGAGAAGAATCGAGGACTCCTTTCGTAGGCCCCTAACATCCTTTGAAGAGAACTCTACCTTTGCATAGCTCTGGCCTCACGGGGGCCCACTGGCTACATGCTAAGGTTTCCCAACAGATCTCTTTGAAGCCTTGAAGGCATGGACGCCTGTCATGCTTGGGGTATGTAGCTTGGTTTGGAAGGGCTCTAGAAGTGTGCTGAAAAGCACCCTTTTACAGAGGGCTTCATTCCTGTGTGAAGGCTGCCCTGCCAGGCTACAGTGCTCAGTTGGGCTCCAATGAAATTAACTCCCCCATCTCTTGCCGTAGAAGGAGTACTGATTCTGTGTTTTGACACCATATGGAAGGAGGTTGACTGAAAACTAGAACATTACCATGATATTTAAAGAAAAATACACATGCCAGAGCTGAGGATGTCAATCAAACAGTAACAGACTCTGTAGAAATAAAGTAAGCCAGTATCTAGATGTAATCTAGGGGAGCGTTCAAGGTTCAGGGCTGAACGTTGAAACTTCCCAAATCCAGGGGAAGAGACGGAAGGATTTCTCACCTGGAGAGAGGAATTCATCAGACTCATCGAATTTGTCTCGGAACCATTGTGTCCGTGAAGGTGGTTGCCAGGACAACGTCTAACCTGGAGTTTCTCATCTCACAATGTCAAATGAACCAAGATGGACATGTGTCCTCAGTTCTCAGTTGGACGTAAGCTAGGATAGCAAAGATTCCTTCAACTGACAGATGGAAATTCAAAGACAACATCCAACAATCACCAAAGCACCCACACGTCGGCCTACAGAACATATGGTGATTAAAAAAACACAGAATTCCTAACCTAGAATGAAGGAGAACCCACTGATAAGCATATCGAAGGGAGAGAGATCAGAAAGACCACTACGATTAGACTATGGAAAGAAAACAAGCTCCCAGAAAATGGAAGGCAAACAGAAATCACACCTGAATACTCCACAGTGAATGAAGTCAGTGTTTACAAAGAGTCTGCTTGAACGTTTGAAAGTCCGAGAAAGTCACAACCCCAAAATTTGCAGTGAATGTCAAACTTGGGCTAACTGGGAAGGGTGAGTTCTCAGACTGCTCCAAGCTGGCTCTGAAACCCTGTGTCCATGATGCTTGCTGGGACAGCAGAGACCCAATTCTGACAAATCCCAGTGGATCGGAAAAACAACCTGGCCTCGTCTACACTGGACCAGATTTGGGTTCAAGTAGCATATTCAAGTCCCATTCCACTCAACTGCAGGTTGCCAATGGAACACGAAAGGGGCCAGCCAGTGTTGCATAGGTGACGTCCGCATGTTCTGTGTCGGCAGCGTGTGGTTGGCCGCATGGAATTCTGGGGTGAGCCTCCTCACCGCTCATGCAGCCTTTCTGGGGCAGGCGTCCGAGGTAGTGTAGAGGCAGATGGGAAGCGACATTAGACAGGGCCAGTCTTGCTCAGCAAATACGGCAGCGTTGCCAGCAGATATGAGCACAGCAGTAAACATCTGCCTAAACAAAACCAATTAAAAGTTGCAAATGATAGACAACCTGAACCTCAAAAAAAAACAAGCATGCTAGAAAGAAAAACAAGTAATCTAGGGATAACCTGCACAAAACAGGTGAAAGTTATGTAAACCGAGAAATAGCAAACCTTTGGGAAAGAAATTCCAGAGGACACAAGGAAACGGAAGGGAATTCAGTGCTCTTGGAATGGAAGAAAACGAAGAAAGCATGAGGTATCATCACAATGATTCCTTTCTCATGCCTTGGATCAGCGTCTCATTGGTCTCTTCAAGTTCCTGTGCCCGGTTTCTGTTTGGAAAAGCTGTTTCTGGGTATCTCTCACTTGATTCTCCTAGCCTAGGCCAATCCTTGGACTGTAAACATGTGGCCATCTTGGGTGACATGTTCACCGTGATATCATAAACACCCTCAGAATTCTAAGTTGTACTGACAACCTCCATGCACACAGTGTTTCAGAGCCATCTCATACCAGTCTGACTACTCCCGTTTTCCAAGTAGGATAGTTTTCCCAGTTCTGGATTTCTTGTCGGTTTCTAACTTTCTCCTCAAACTTTGAAAGTTCTACAACATTCCCTCTAGACACGGGTTTCTTTCCATGAAGTGTATCCCCGGTTTTCTCCCTTATCTTTTGTGGATGTGGTCAAACGGGTGGACCTTCCCCAGAGAAATTCCTGGAGCTCCTCCCAAGTTGAATTTGCCCAGGCAATTCTCTGATGCACAATGAGCGTGTCATCTCCTAGGAATCTGACAATTCCACCTGGGCAGGTCACATGATTTCCTTCCTTCATCATTTTGGAAATTGTACCTTATGCATTCATAGGTTGTAATATTCTCAGCGTTCATTTTCTGGTGTGTATTGAAAATGCCTCCTCAGAATTTCTACTTCTTTATGATCTCTGTGCCCATCATACTGTGAAATCTGTATTTCCTAATGCTAGCAATCTGATCTGCAACCCTGATGATAGCAGGTGAAGCCTGGGCCACCCAATCAGAACTTGGGCACTTACCTGCTACACCACAGGGCCGACCCTGAATTGGGCTTTTGGACAAACCTTTGGCCTGATCTTGGGAAGATGTTGGCCTGCTTCGATCATTCGTGAAGGCAGTTAGTAACATCATGGACGGTAGCATTTTCCGCTGGTTCACGAGTTTAGCATGGAACACGTTCTCTTGGTAGTGTTCCTCTTCGTCTCCTTGCAATGGTCTACCTTTCTGTAGCGTCATTAAGCATTTTGAGGTGATTACCAATCCTTCGAAGTTCATCTTCTCTAATTTCTTACAGACTCCAAAGCTTTAAGCCGTGAACCTTAACGTCTTTTGGGAGTTTTGATTTTACGTGAATTGTTTGCCATAACCCAGCATTATAACATCCTATACCTTTCAGATCTACATCCTCATAGATTTAGACTTCTGTGTACGTTACATCATCTTCACCACCATAAGCCTAATTACAGGCCCTCACCACACACTTGTGTCAAATCAACTATTTCTCCCTCTGGGCCCCGCCACCTTTCCCTCTGGGAACCAGAAATCCCATGTCATGTGCTACCTGTTTCTTGGTCCTTTTTTTCCTCTTCTCCTTGTAAGTGAGACCCTATGGTATTTGACCTTCCCTCTGGGGCTTGTTTCCATTCCCCTAAAACCCTCAGGAGCCATTCTGTTGGTCACAAATGGCTGGAAGGCGTCTGTTCCTGCAGCTCAGTGCTATGCCGTTGTGTGGCTATAGCCCATCTTTCTTGTCCCTTGATGGGTACCAGGGAGGCTTCCCTGTCTTCGATATCGGGAGTAAGGCTGTGGTGAGCACAGTGGTGCACGGATCTCTGTGCATTAGCGTTTGCAAGTTCTTTGGATTTATATGCCACAGAGGGGTACCTGGATCATGTGGTAGATGGATTCTGAAAATTCTGAGGCAATTCCACACCACTTCACGTAGTGGCTGCACCGGTTTACACTCCCACCAGCAGTGCAGGAGGCTTGCCTTCTCTCCACCTCCTCTCTGAAACTTGTTGGTTCCTGTCTTCATCCTTATAGCCATTCTGACCACTGTGAGCTGCTATCTCAGTGCCGTTCGTGTTTGCATTGAGCAGAGACTTAATGATGATGAGCATCTTTTCATACAGGCTGTTGTCCAATTTTCTATCTTCCTGGGAGAGCTGTCTGTTTCCATCTTTTGCCCAGGATTTATTTGACTCGTTGACTTTTCTCCTGTGGAGATGTATGACTTCATTGGATCTTTTGGCTATTCACCCCTTCTCCGATGTGTGGTTTGCAAACCTGCTGTTGCAGTTGTGACGTCTTTGCACTGAGTCGATTGTGTTGTTGGCTGGGCAGAAGCTTCTGATTGAATGGAGTCCCGCTTATTTCTTGTTTCCTTTGTTGCCCTTGGCCAGTCACACATGCTTCTTCCAAATAGGCGGCCAAGCCAGATGGCAAAGAGCAAGCTGCCTGCATTTTCTCCTCGAAGTGTCACAGTTTCAAATCTTCCATTCAAGGCTTTAATCCATTTCGAGGTGGTGTGTGTGCCTGGTGTAACATCACGGTCTACTCTCATTGTGTTACATCCTGCTGTGCAGTCTTTCCAGCACCATTTCCTGTCTAGAGTCTCTTTTCTCCGCTTTCTCCTCTTGGCTCCCTGGTCGAAAATGGGCTGTCCATAGGTGTGTGAGTTGATTTCTGGGCTCTCGATTCTGTTCCATGCATCTGTGTGCCTCCTTTGCAGGCCAGGCTGTGCTGTTTTGGTACCTAGCTCTTCGTCCTATATGTGGCAGTAAGAAAGTGTGATAATTGCTGCTGTGTTCTTTTTCCCCAGGATTCCTTTTGCTATTCAGGGTCCTTTGATGCTGGATAGAAACTTTAGGATTCTCTCTTCTATTTCTGTGGGAAAGATTGCTGCAACTTTGACTGGGACTGCATGGAATCCAGACATTGCTTTGTCGACAAAAGTAATCCGTAACCAATCGGTAAATGAAAATTTGGGGGAGTTTATTCTGAGCTTCAATCTGAGGATTATAACCCGGGGCCTTTCTACCCAAAGGAAGAAAGAGCATCAGAGAAGTGGGGGTGCACAGACTGGTTGTATTCCCCTCATAGAGGATGTTTCACATAGGATTGAAATGTCCCATTTACAATAGTCTCAAGACTGCTCTGTTGGCACAGCGATTGATGGAAATAACAGGTAGGTCTTCTGTCTCAGTGAACACAGTAGGCTGGCAGTCTGTGGTCTCCAGCTGACTGGTCACAGGTGAGCTGGTTGGTCAAGGGTGAGTGCAGCAATCAGTTCCTAGCCTAGCGAGAAATGCTTGTCCCTAAAGAGATGCTAATGTGGGGGGAAGTTGCACCTTTATCTCAAGGGCCATAAGAAATGTCTAAGCAGATATGCAATGCGTGCTAAATAGCCATAGTCAGGCCCTTTTGGAAAAAACAAAATCAGGCCGAATTAGGTCTATAACAAATGGCTTCCTCATATAGTCCAATATATCCAATTGCTTCCCATTTTTATTTGTCAGCTTTATGCCATATGGACGTTTGAAGTGTGTCCGTTGTTCCATTCGAAGGGCATGGAATAGCCTTGCATTTCCTTGTGTCTTGTGGAATTTCTTTCCCCAAAACTTTGCTAGTTTTTGGTTTCGATCGCTTTCTCCTGTTTGTCCAAGGTTATGCGCAGATATCATTTTCTTCTCACTGGCATGGGTTTTTTTTGAGGTTCAGCTTTTCTATTCTTTGCAACTTTTAATTGGTTTTGTTTGGCAGAAGTTTATGGCTGTGCTCAAATCTGCTGGCCGTGCTGCTCTCTTTGCCGAGGAAGAGTGGCGCTGTCTAAAATCGCTTCCCATCTGCCTCTACACTAGCTTGCACGCCTGGCCCAGAATGGCTGGACGAGCGTTGAGGATGCTCACCCCCAGGATTCCACGTGGCCGACCCTGGCCTGCCGACCCAGAACACGTGGACTTACCCGCTGGCCCACTGGCTGGACCCTTTCGTGCTGCATTGGCAACCTGCGGTTGAGGGGAATGTGACTTGGATATGCTACTTGAACCCAACTCTGGCACTGTGTAGATGAGGCCAGGTTGTTTCTGTGGCCCACTGTGATGTTGGAGGATTTTTCAGAATCGTGTCTCCTCTGTCCAGTCTAGATGGTGGACACAGGGTTTCAGAGCATGAGTGGAGCAGTCTCATAACTCACCCTTCCCAGTTAGGCCAGGTTAGACCTTCCCTGCAGTTTTTGGGGTTGTGACTTTCCCGGACTTTCAATCGTTCAAGCAGAGTCTGTCTAAAGACTGACATCTTTCACTGTGGATTATTGAGGTGTGATTTCTGTTGGCCTTCCATTTTATGGGACCCTGTTTGCTTTTCCATGGTCTAATCGTCATGTTCTTTATGAGCTTGTCGTTTGACATGCTTATCAGTGTGTTCTCCTTCACTGCATTTTAGGAATTTTGTATTTCTTTAATCACCATATGTTCTGTAGGCCAAGGTGTGAGTCCTTTCGTCATTGTTGGGTGTTGTCCTGGAATTTACATCGTTCACTTGAGGGAATCTTTGCTATCCTAGCCTAGATCCAACTGAGCACTGACTACACGTGGTCATCTTGGTTCGTTTGACATTGTGGGATGATAAACTCCAGGTTCGAGGTTATCCTGGCAACCACTTTCATGGGCCCAATGGTTCTGACACAAATTAGATGAATCTGATGAATTCCTCTCTGCAGGTGATAGACCTTCTGTCCCTTTTCTGGATTTGGGAAGTTTTGAGCTTGACCACTGATCCTTGAACTTTCCACTAGATTATGTCTAGATACTGGCTTACTTTATTTCTACAGGGTTTGTTATTTGTTTGATTTACATCCTCAGCTGTGGCATGTTTATTTTTAAGTATAATGGTAATGTTCTAATTTTCTGCCATCCTCTCTACGTGTGGTTTCGAAAGACATAATCAATACTCCTTCTACGGTAAGAGATATGGGGAGAGAATCTCACTGATCCCACTGAGCCCTGTAACCTGGGAGGCCAGCCTTCACAAAGGATGGAAGCCCTCTGAAAAAGGGTACTTTTCAGCACACTTCTAGAGCCCTTCCAAACCAAGACACATACCCAAGCATGGCAGGGGTCCATTCCTTCAAGGCATCAATGAGCTCTCTTGTGACATATTGGCATATACCCAGTGGGCCCCCGTGACTTGAGAGCTGTGGAAAGTGAGAATTCTCTTCAAGAATGCTAGGGGCCTACGAAAGGAGGCCTCGATTCTTCTCTTCAATGTCCTCAATTGATCATTCTTGACTTTGTATTATGGGTAAGGCAGAAGTACAACGTAGGTCTGATAAGCCCCGGGTCCGGCCTCGTTTTTCAGAACACATTTCCAGCTTGAATCAGCATGGCCTCCCTAGACTTCCGTAGATGACAATGTTGTCCTCTGAGTACTTGACCCTCTATTGTCTCTTCTTCCCAATGATTCCTTTCTCATCCCTTGAATTAGCGTCTCTTTGATGTCTTCAAGTTTCTGTCCCTGGTTTGTGTTTGGAAAAGCTGTTTCTGTGTACCTCTCACTTGAATATCCTAGCCCAGGCCAATCTTCGAGCTGGAAACCTATGGCCAACTTTGGTGACATGGTCACCGTGATGTCATAAACATGCTCAGAATTCTAAGTTGTCCTGACAACCTCCATGCACACAGTGTTTCAGAGCCATCTCATACCATTCTGATGACTCCCCCTTTCCAGGTGTGATAGTTTTCCTTTTTCTGGACTTCTTGTCGGTTTCTAACTTTATCCTAGAACCTTGAGAGTTCTACTACATTCCTTCTAGACAGTGGTTTCTTTCCTTTAAGATAGTCCTGGGATTTATCTCTTATCTTTTGTGGAAGTGGCCAAATGTGTGGACTTTCCCCACAGAAAGTCCTGGAGTCCCTGCGAAGCTGAAGTTACCCAAGCAATCCTCTAATGAGCAAAGATCATGTCAACTCATAGCAGACTGGTGTTTCCACCTTGGCAGGTCAGATGTTTTCCTTCCTTCATCATTTGGGGAAGTGTACCTGATATGTTCATAGATTGTAATATTGTCATGGTTCATTTCCTGGTGTGTATTCATAAGGTATCCTCACAATTTCTACTTCTTCATGATCTCTGTCGGCACGATACCTTGAAATCTATATTTCCTAATGCTCCTAATCGGATCTGCACCTGAGATGCCAGCCTGCCAGTCCCAGGCCGCCCAAGTAGAACATGGACACTTACCCACTACACCAGAGGGCTGGCTCTGAATTGGACTTTTGGACCAACCTTTGGCTTGAACTTGGGAAGATGTTTTTCTGCATTGATTATTCGTAAAGGTAATTACCAGTAACATCGTGGACAGCAGCATTTTCAGTTGGCTCTGGAGTATAGCACGGGTCAGGTTCTGTTGGTAGTGCTCCTCTTCATCTCTTTGCCATGGTCTACCTTTATGTTGCATCATTAAGCATTTCGAGGTGATTATCAATCCTTTGAAGTTCATAATCTCTAAACTCTTTCAGCCTCCAACTTTATCCCTTAAACCTGCTTGCCTTTATGGAGTTTTGATTTTAGGTGAATTGATTTCCATAACCTAGCATTAGAGAATCCTATAGCTTTCAGATTTACATCCTCATAGATTTAGACTTCTGTGTATGCTACATCTTCTTCCCCACAGTAAGCCTAATTACAGGCCCACACCCCACACTTGTGCCTAATCAACTCTTTCTCCCACCGTCCACTGCCACCCGTTCCGTCTGGGAACCACCAATCCCATATCACATTCTACCTCTTTGTTGGTCCTTATTTTAATCTTCTGCTTGTAAGTGAGATGCGATGGTATTTGATTTCTCCCTTGGGCTTGTTTCAATTCCCCTTCCACCCTCAGGAGTGATTCTGCTGTCACAAATCGCTGGACTGCACTCTTTCTTACAGCTGAGTGTTTTGCCTTTGTGTGGATATAGCCCAACTTCCTTCTCCATTGGTCCTTTGATGGGCACCAGGGCGGCTTCCAAGTTTTGGATATCGGGAGTAAGGCTGTGGTGAACACAGCGGGGCACGGATCTGTGTGCATTAGTGTTTCGCAGTTCTTTGGATAAACACGCTGGAGAGGAATCGCTGGATCATAAGGTAGATGGATTTGGAAATTTCTGAGGCAATTTCACATGGCTATGCCTAGTGCCCTCACCGGTTTGCACTCCCACCAGAGGTGCAGGACTCTTCCCTTCTCTCCACCTTCTCTCTGACACTTGTTGTTTCCTGTCTTGTACCTTATAGCCATTCTGAACACAGGGAGCTGTCATCTCATTGCCGTGAAGATTTGCGTTGGCCTTATACTTAATGGTGTTGAACATGTGTTCATACAGCTGTTGGCCACCTTTCTGTCTTCTTGGGGTAAATCTCTGTTTCCATCTTCTGCCCATGTTTTAATGGGCTTTTGGTTTTTTCTCTTGTGGAGACGTGTGTGGTCATTGGGTCTTTTGGCTATTCAGCCCTTCTCAGATGTGTGGTTTGAAACATCCTCTCTCTGTTGTTGTGCTGTCTTTGCATTGAGTGGACGGTTTCTCCGGCTGGACAGAAGCTTCTACGTTGGATGGAGTCCTGCTTCTTTCTTCTTTTCTTTGTTGCCCTTGCCCAGTCACACATGCTTCTTCCAAATAGGTCGGCTACCCCAGATGGCAAAGAGCAAGCTGCCTGTGTTTTCTCCTAGAAGTTTCACTGTTTCAAGACTTCCGTTGAAGGCTTTAATCCATTTCGAGGTGGTGTGTGTGCCTGGTGTAACATCATGATCTACTCTTATTGTGTTACATATGGCTGTGCAGTCTACCCAGCACCATTTATTTTAGAGACTCTCCTTTCTCCACTGTCTCCTCTTGCCGTCCTCATTGCAAATGCGCTCTCCATATATGTGTGAGTTGACCCCTGTGTTCTCCATTCTGTTCCATTGGTCTTTCTGCCTGTTTTTGGGACCAGGCTGTGCTGGTTCGGTACCAAGCGCTTCGTCCTACATGTTGAAATCAAAGTGTGATACGTCCTGCTTTGTTCGTTCTCCTCAGAATTCCTTTGGGTATTCCGGGTCCCTTGTTGCTGGATAGAGACTTTAGGATTTTCTCTTCTATTTCTCTGGGAAAGATTGCTGCAAATTTGACAGGGATTGCATGCAACCCAGAGATTGCTTTATCCATTGCGGACGTTTCAGGTGTTTCAGATCTTACATTCCTAGAGCACGGAATACTCTTCTGTTTCCTTGTGTTTTCTGGAATTTCTTTCCCTAAAGCTTTGCTAGTTTTCGCTTTCCATAGCTTGCACCTGTTTGTCTAAGCTTATTCCTAGAAATCTTATTCTTCTTACTTGCATGTTTTTTCCCCAGAGGTTCAGTTTTTCTATTCTTTGAAACTTTTCATTGGTTTTGTTTTGGCAGATGTTTATGGCTGTGCTCACATCTGGAGGCAATGCTGCTGTATTACCTGGGCAAGAATGATGCTGTCTGACGTTGCTTCCCATTTGCCTCTACACTACCTTGGACGCCTGCCCCAGAATATCTGGATCATCGGTGCGGAGGTTCACCTCAAGGATTCTGCATGGTCTGCCCTGGGTGCCGACCCAGAATTTGCGGACTTCACCACTGCACCACTGGCCAGCACCTTTCATGTTCCATTGGAAACCTGCCTTTGATGTGGAATATGATTTGAATATGCTATTTGGGACAAATCTTGCACTGTGTAGACGAGGCCAGTTTGTTTTTCTTCTCCACTGTGATGTCAGAGGATTGCTCAGAATTGTGTCTCTGCTATCACAGCAAACATCATCGACACAAGTTTTCAGAGCCAGATTTTAACAGTCTCATAACTCACCCTTACCAGTTAGCCTAGGTTTGACATTTGCTACAGTTTTTGGGTTTGTGACTTTCTCTGTCTTTTGAACGTTCAGGGAATGTCTAAAACGGACATCTTACATTGTGGATTATTCAGGTGTGATTTCTGTGTGCCTTCCATTTTCTGCGACGGTTTTTTGTTTTCCATGTTATAATTGTTGATATGGGCTCGGCGAGCTGAAGACTCGAATGAAAGATTTCTCAGACATTGAAGGTCTGGCACTGGTGCTCTTTTATTTAGAGAATAGTATGGGATAGCATGGGGACAGGACCCATGGGTAGTGAAGAGTTGCTGCTGCTCCCTGGGGATGGGACCCATGATCAGTCAAAGCTCCTGCTGCTGCCCTGAGTTGAGGGTTAGTGCTAGTTTTATAAGTCATGGGTACATGATTTATTTTTACTGGAAAAAGAAATGATGTGGTAAAATGTCTTTAAATGATTTCAGTGCAGATGGGGTCTGCTTATTGTGCAGTCATATAACTTTAGATACGGATCTGGCCCTGTAGATCAGCATGTAGCTGAGGATACGCTGAGTTTCTCTCCCTGAGTCAGCCCTAATTCCACCTGCTCATATAGTTTGGCATGTAGGCCAGATCACCTTGGGCTTCCCTAGCTGGGGCAGCCTTAATCCACATCATAAACGCCCCCTGAACCCATTTGGACTGGAGAGGTTTGGGGATATGGACGATGGTCAGTCTTCTGTAACTACTTATGGCTGTACAAGGTTGCAGAGCTGTCCCTAAATGGGGTCACAGGTACAGGTAGGATGTTCAGTGGACTGGAAGGCTTCACCTGTGGAGTTCAAGGCTGACAAGGTATACAGAGCCTCTGGAGACGAGAGAATCATTTGACGAGAGGTGGTCCAGGAGGTGAAACCTTTTTCACATGCAGAAGACAGACAATAAAACAGACAACAAACTATAATAAGAAATACAAGCAGTATGTTTCACCCAATGTATAACGTATTGAAGTAGTGCAGAAACCTGGTCCTGACTTGGAGTTCAACCAATCGTTTAGAGTTAGGGTTGATAAGACATGGATTTAATTTGGCGGTTGGGATAGGAAGCCAGAAATATTTTCACGGTAGTCAGGAATATAGACACAACATTCAGTTTTTATAATGGCATAGGTGCCCCCTTGTGTTGCTGTCAAGACATCCAGAGCCATTTGGATTTGGAGGACTGCCTTACACACTTGGAATACTTCTAAATTGAGCAGAAAAATGCTATGTTGTGCCTCATTTAATGCCTTCATAATAAATTTGTTTAGGATTCCATGTGCAAGACGAGACTTTCGATTCCTAATTGGGGAAGGAAAATTGCGGAAAGATGGTCATACCAGTGGAAGACAGACCTGGTTCAGTGCTGCTGCAGGTTGGGTAGGATAGCAGGAGGAGATATAGTAAATGTAGTTCTACCCTGCATCAAGACAAAGCCTAGTGTGCATCGTTCAATCCACTTAGGTGGCAGCAAAGGCCATAAATTGGAGCCGCATAGCCACTGAGCACCATTAGGGACTAACCATATCGTGCTGGGCTGTCTATCCAAGTCAGTCCCAAACCAATCAGTACTTTTTTAAGACTATGATATGAGAACACATATAACAGCGAATTTTTCCCATAGGTCGGCTGTTATTAGGCCATGTATCACAAGTGTGATTGGTTTGTTCCCAACAGAGAGTGACCTTTTACTGAGTTGACCACTAGTAGGAGTGAACCAAATACATTCATCCCAAATTTCATATGGTCCATCCTGTGTGTATCGATAAGTTGCGGACTTTACCTTGGGAACTTGTTTCTGATCCACCTGTGATAAGGCAAATCTAGTTAGTATTTGGGGAGTAGTTTTAAAGGAAAATGTTTGATTGTGGCCAGGGAACTCGCAGGTGTCAGACATAGATGAGCACAAAGAGACATTACGATTAGTAATAGATGAATCTTGTGGATGAAAAGAGCTAGAATCTAATATCCATGAATGCCTACTATAGCTTCTCCAGAAACATAATTTTTTCTCTCTTAAATCACCCTCATTTTTACAAAAGATAGCCAAATAAGGATTAACAGGTTTGCAAGCAAAGTGTAGTTTCAATACAACTTGCTCCAATTATTTACATAACAGCTACAAGAATAGCAATTGTTTATACAGGCTTTTTTAAGTATACTTTGCTGTAAATTTTTATGAGGAATCACAGATTCAACTGTGAAGGCCTCTAGAGGCCAGAAAAGCCAAGCCAAGGATTTGCCATCAGATTTTGCCTGCAGTACTTACAGATTTGAGTGGAGTTCTCTTTCAGGTCCCCCAAAGTATCACCGAGGTGATCAGACCAAGAAAGCCAATGTTGGGGCTCCCAGTGTTGGAGGACTTGACTCTTGAAAGATTTCTTTGTTTCCCGGTTGCAAAGCTCAAAAGGAGATGAAAATGGCCATTGTAACTCTAAGAAAGGTGAGACAAGTCCATTACCTTGAAAATCCCCCCTGAACCTAGGGAAGCATCCTACCTGTTGTTCCTACTGTGGGGTGCCTATAGCAAGGGGTGATGGGGGTGTCCCCCAGAATTGCATCCCTTGGATACCTTCCCTGCTATGCCTGGCCGTAACAGGTACCTGGTGAACATCTTTCCTATTCTGCCTGGAAGTAATAGGTGCCTGGTGAGTGGTCCCCAAGAGAAAAGGAGAAGCTTAAGAGAGAACATGATGGAGAGAAATAGTGAAGAAGTTTCTGCCACGCTGGGGTCATTCTACCCAATTGCGTGTTGGCGCGATTCTCCAAAGAAGGGTTTCCAATACTCAGCCAAAGGTTAGACGTTGGTACTTTCCCTGAACTGAAGTCCCGATTGGGACATTCACACCGTTCAGATGGTCAAGTGCATGGGAGGTATCCCAATCCAGCTTTAGGGATAGAAACCTTCCACGAGAGTCTTGGAGATTGCCAACCATCCTAATGACTTAAATGGCTGACCCGTTCCCACGTAAAATTTATGTATTAGAGATAGGGTCAGGAAGGAATGGATTAATTCATTCTACATCACTCTTAGGCTTAAGGTACTGATTCTCTTCAAGCTGAATGCCAGATTTGCATCATAGAGTAGCCATGGGCAGCAAACATGAATTCATACAGCTATTCAAGACAGTTCCTGATGGAGAAGTGAATTTAGATCCATCCTCGAAAAAGAGAGAGGCACAGGGAAGGAAAGGGCACTTACCAGAATTCGAGCTCACAAACCGATGAAGCACCTTCTCCATATGGGCCACAGGATGTGATGCATGGTCGGCAAGCTCAAGAGTTGAAAATAAGATTTCTTGGATCCTCATTTTCTGGCAGTGGTGCTCTTTTATTTAGAGAATGGTAGAGGATAGCATGGGGACAGGACCCATGGGCAGTGAAGAGCTGCTGCTGCTGCTGCATTGGGAAAGGACCCATGGGCAGTCACAGCTCCTGCTGCTGCCTGGAGTTGAGGTTAAGGACTAATTTTATCAGGCATGGGTACGTGATTAATTTTTCCTGGAAAAAGAAAAGATGAGGTAAAAAGTCATTACATGATTTCAGTTCAGATGGGTTCAGAATATTGTGTGGTCTTATAACACTAGATACGAAACTGGCCCCATAGATAGGCATGTAGGTGAGCATGACCTGGGCTTCTCTCACTGGGGCACCTCTAATTTATACCAAAAGAAATTCAACGGGTCATATAGTTCTGCATGTTCACCAGCTAACCTTGGGCTTTCAAATGGGGGCAGCCTTAATCCACATCAATCCTCATGGTCTTTCACAGCTGTCTGCAATAGATATGCTCATCAGTGTGTTCTCCTTCATTCCAAGTTAGGAATTTTGTATTTCTTTAATCACCAGAAGTTCTCTAGGCCGATGTGTGGACTTTCGTGATTGTTGGGTTTTGTCTTTGAATTTCCAGCGTTCACTTGAAGGAATCTTGGCTTTCCTAGCCTAGGTCCAACCAAGCACTGAGAACACGAGGTCATCTTGGTTGGTTTGACATTTTGAGATCAGAAACGCCAAACTCTAGTTTGTCCTGGCAACCACCTTATGGACATAATGTTTCCGAGACAAATTAGACAAATCTGATGAATTCCTCTTTCCAGGTAAGATATTTTTATGTCTTTTTTTCTGAATTTGGGTAGGCTAGACCTTGACTTCGGATCCTTCATTGTTCCAGTAGATTACGTCTAGATACTGGTTTACTTTATTTCTGTATGGTTTGCTAGTTGTTTGGTTTACATCCTCAGCTCTGGCATGTTTATTTTTCGTTAAATATAAGTGTAATATTCTAATATTCAGCCAACTTCCTCACATACGGTGGCAAACCACATAATCAATACTCTTCTATGACAAGAGACGGGGGAAAGAATTTCATTGGGGCCAAATGGAGCATTTTAGCTTTGATGGCAGCCTTCACTTTGGATTGGTGGTTCCCAGAGGGAAAGAAAAAAATCCAAAAAGCTGTGCAGATTTACGGCATAAAGCTTTTGAGGTTGAAAGAGATTAGAGAAGATAAACTTTCAAGGATTGTGAATCTCCTACAAATGCTTAATGATGCTACAGAAAGGTAGACCATTGCAAAAATATTAAGAAGAATACTACAAAGACAATGTGTTCCGTGCTAGACTCATGAACCAAGGGCAAATGTTACCTTCTGTGAGGTTACTACTCATTATCTTCACGAATAATCACAGCAGGCCAGCTTCTTCCCAAGTTCAGGCAAAAGATTGGTCCAAAAGTAAAATTCAGGGCCAGGCATGTGTTCTGGTGTGTAAGATCCCACGTTCCTAGTCTGTGGCCTGGGACTCATGGATTCGCATCACGGGTGCTGATCAGATTAGTAACATCAGGAGAGATAGATTTCATGGTATGGTGCGGGCAGAGATCATACATAAGTGGAAATTGTGAGCATACCTTATAGATATGCACCAGAAAAACAAAATGAAAATATTGCAATCTATGATGCATCTGGTAGACTTCTCAAATACAGAATGGAGGAAGTGATGTGACTTGCATAGGTGGAATTGTCGGACTGCACAAGATGACACGATCATTGAACATCAGAGGATTGGCTGGGCAACTTCAACTTGGGAGGGACTCGTGGACTTTTTCTGGGGAAAGTCTACATATTTGGCCATATCCACAAAATGTGACAGATAAAACCAAGGATAAACTTAAAGTAAAGAATTCAGTGTCTAGAGAGAATGTGGTAGACATTTAAAAGTCCAAAGATAAAGTTATAAACAGACAAGAAATCCAGGAAATGGAAAACTATCAGACTGCTATCAGATGGCTCTGAAATACTGTGTGCATGGAAGATGCCGGGACAACTGAGACATTTGAGGGTGTTTATGACATCACAGTGAACATGTCACCCAAGATGGCCTCATCTTTATAGTCCGAGGATTGTCCTAGGCTACGATACTCAAGTGAGAGATACCCAGAAAAGAATTTAAAAACAGAAACCAGAACTGAAACTTGAAGAGTTAGAATTGCTGCTGATTAAAGGGATAAGAAAGAAGTCATTGTGGAGAAGCAATAAATAACAGACAGACAAGCAATGAGTGGAGAACATTGTTATCTACTCAAGTAGATGTGGAGGCCGTGCTGATTGAAGCTTGCAACTTGATTTGAAACCAGAGGCTGGACTTGGGTCTTATCAGACCTACGTTGTCCTTCTGCCTTAATCATAATCCCAAATCAAGACAGATCTCCTGAGGACATTGTAGAGAAGGATCGATGCTTCCCTTCCTATGCCCCTAGCACTCATTGAAGAGAAGTCTCACTTTCCATAGCTCTGGCATTACGGAGGCCCACTGGGTACATGCTAATGTGTCACAATGCATCTCTTTGAACCCTTGAAGGACTAGAACCCCGTCATGCTCCAGGTATGTCGCATTGTTTGGCAGGGCTCCAGAAGTGTGCTAAGAATCACCCTTTTCCAGAGGGCTTCATTGCTTTGTGAGGGATGCCCTACCAGGCTAGTGTGCTCAGTTTGGCTCCAATGAAATACTCTCCCCCATCTCTTGGAGTAGAAGGATTACTGATGACGTTTATTGACACCATGTGAAAGGAGGTTGTCTGAAAATTAGAACATTACAATTATCTTTATAGAAAAATAAACATGCCATAGCTGAGGTTGTAAATCAAACCAATAACACACCTTATAGAAATACAGTAAGCCAGTATCTAGACGTAATCTAGTGGAACGTTCAAGGATCAGGGGTCAAGATCGAAACTTCCCAAATCCAGAAATGAGACAGAAAAGTATTATTACCTGGAACGGAATTCATCACATCTGTCTAATTTGTCTCGGGTACATTATGTTCATGAAGAAGGTTAACATGACAACCTAGAATTTGGAGTTTAAGATCTCAGAATGTCAGACCAACCAAGATGAACACGTGTTCACAGTGCTCATTTTGACCAAGGCTAGCATGGTAAAGATTGCTACAAGTGACCAATGTAAATTCAAAGACAACACCCAACAATGAAAAGCACTCACATGTAGGCCTATAGAACATAGGGTGGTTAAAGCAATAGAAAATTGATACCTTGGGATGATGGAGAACTGGCTGACAAGCATACCAAAGGGGGAAATCTGAGAAAGACCACGATGATTATGCTATGGATAAACAAAATGGGCTCAAATGAATGAAGGCAAACACAAATAACACCTGAATAATCCAGAACGAAAGGTGTCAGACTTTAGGCAGACTCTGCTTGAACTTTTGAAAGTCAGAAAGTGTCACAAACAAAAAAACTGCAGCGAGGTAAAACCTGGGCTACCTGGAAAGGGTGGGTATGAGACTCCTCCAAACGTCCTTTGAAACCCTGTGTCCATGAAGCTTGCTGGGAGAGCAGAGACATAATTATGACAAATTCTCTGACATCGCAGTTGACCGAAAATACAAACTGGCTACATCTACTCAGTGCCAGAGTTGGGCTGAAGTAGCCTATTTAAGTCACATTCCACTCAAATGCAGGTTGCTGAGGGAACATGAGTGGGGCTGGTCAATAAAGAATTGGGGAAGTCTGCGCACTCTGAGTTGGCAGCCAGGAGTTGGCAGGGTAGAATCCTGGGGGTAAACCGCCTCACCACTGGTACAGCCATTCTTGGGCGGGAGTGGGAGGTAATGTAGAGGCAGATGAGAAGCGACGTTAGACAGGGCCACTCTTCCTCAGCAAATACAGGAGCATTTCCAGCAGATGTGAGCACAGTGATAAATCTCTTTCAAAAGGAAACAAATTAAAAGTTGCAAAGAATAGAAAAATTGAACCTCAATAAAAAAGAAAAAGGATGCCAGTAAGAAGAATAAGATACCTAGGAATAACCTCACCCCAACAGGTGAAAGCTCTGTAAACAGAAAACTAGCAAACCTTTGCAGAAAGAAATGGGAGAAGATACAAGGAATCGGAAGGATATTCCATGCTCTTGAAATGGAAGAATTAACAGACTTGAAATGTCCACAACGCATAGAGAAATCTCTTCATTCCATGCAGTCCCAGTCAAAATTGCAGCAATATTTCTCACAGAGATAGAAGCGAGCATCCTAAAGTTCACATCCAGCAACAAAAGAACCCGAATAGCCAAAGGAATCCTGAGGAAAAAGAACAAAGCTCAATGTATCACACTTGCTGATTTCAGCATATAGGAGGAAGAAATTGAAATGGAAACAGCGCAGGCTGGGATGCAAAACAGAGAAACAGAACCATGGAATAGAATCAAGAGCCCAGAGGTATAGGGACACATATATGGACAGCCCATTTTCGACCAGGGCGCCAAGAGGAGACAGTAGAGAAAGGAATGTCTCTACAATGAACGGTGTTGGGAAGAGTGCAGAGTCTCATGTAAGACAAGGAGAGTAGACCACGGCGTTACACCAGGCACAAACACCAACTCGAAATGGATTAAAGTCTAGAATGTAATACTGGAAACCATGATACTTCTGGAAGAAAACGTAGGTAGGGTTCTCTTTGTCATTTTTCTTAGCCTCATATTTGGAAGAAGCATATCTGTCTGGGAAAGGGCAATAAAGGAAACAAGAAACAAATGGGACTACATCAGACACAAAAACTTCTGCATAGCCAAGGAAATCATTGATTCAATGCAAAGACAGCACAACAACTGGGAGAGGATGTTTGCAAACCACACATTGGTGAAGGGGTGAATAGCCAAAAGAACCAATAAACTCATACGGCTCCACAAGAAAAAAAAAAAAAACAAGCCCCATTAAAATCTGGGCAAAAGCTGGAAACAGACATTTCTCCCAGGAAGATAGAAAGATGGCCAACAGGCTGTATGAAAACATGTTCATCATCATTAAGTCTCTGGTCAGTGCAAATCTGAAAGGCAATGAGATAGCAGCTCACGGCAGTCAGAATGGCTATAACGATGAAGACAGCATATAAGTTTCGGAGAGGAAGTGGAGAGAAGAGAAGCCTCCTGCACTGCTGGAGGGAGTGTAAACAGGTGCGGCCACGACACAAAACGGTGTGGAAATGCCTTAGACATTTCAGAATACATCGACCATATGATCCAGCTATTCCTCTGTGGTGTGTTTATCCAAAGAACTTGGAAACACTACTACACAGAGATCGGTGCACACCTCTATTTACCCTGGCCTTATTCCCGATATCCAAGACTTGGAAGCCTGCCTGGTGCCCATCAAGGGATGAATGGAGAAGGAAGATGGGCTATAGCCACACAAAGGCATAGCACTAAGCTATAGGAACGGATTCAGGCCAGCCATTTGTGATCACCAGAATGGCTCCTGACGGTTTTAGGGGAACTGAAACAAGCCCCAGGGGTATGGTCAAATACCACAGGATCTCATGCACAAGGAGAAGAGCAAGAACGGACCAACAAACAGGTATCACATGACAATGGATTGGCATTTCCCAGAGGGAAAGTGGGGCAGTGGCCAGAGAGAAAGAGTTGATTAGGCACAGGTGTGTGGTTAAGAACAGTAATTAGGCTTACGTTGGTGAAGATGATGTAACCTACTCTGAAGTCTAAATCTATGTGGATGTAGATCTGAAAGCTATAGGTTATTATAATGTTGGGTTATGGCAATCAATTCACATAAAACCAGAACTCCTAAAGGGATGCAGATTTACAACTGGAAGCGTTGGAGACAGAAAGAGGTTAGAGAAGGTGAACTTCCAAGTATTGGTAATCACCTCAACATGCTCAATGATGCTACAGAAAGGTAGACCTTTGCAAAGAGATGAAGAGGAATACTACCAAGAGAACATGTTCCGTGCTAAACTCATGAACCAACAGAAAACGTCACTGTTCATGATGTTACTACTGATTCCTTCACGAATGATCAAAGCAGGCCAACATCTTCACAGGTCAGGTCAAAGGTTGGTCCAAAAGTCCAATTCAGGGCCAGCCCTGTGATGTAGCAGGTAGGTTCCTACGTTCCACTTGGGCGGCCGGGCTTCACCAGCTAGCATCAGGGGTGCGGATAAGATTACTAGCATTAGGAAATACAGATTTCAAGGTATGGTGGGCACAGAGATCATAAAGAAGGAGAAATTGTCACGAGACCTTAACAATATGCACCAGAAAAAGAACCATGAGTATATGACAATCTATGAACGCATCAGGAACACTTCCCCAAATGATGAAGGAAGGAAAACATGTAACCTGCCAAGTGGAATTTTTAGACTGCTAGGAGATCACATGATCATTGTGCATCAGGGGATTGCCTGGGCAACTTCCAATTGGGAGGGCCTCCAGGACTTTCTCTGAGGAAAGTCCACCCAATTGGGCATATACACAATGGATAAGATATAAAACAAGGGATAATCTTAAAGGAAAGAAACTGGTGGGTAGAGGGAATGTAGCATACCTTTCAAGTTCCACGAGAAAGTTAGAAACTGACAAGAAATCCAGAACAAGGAAAACTATCCTACCTGGAAAGGTGGAGTCGTCAGACTGATATGAGATGGCTCTGAAACACTGTGTGCCTGGAGGTTTTCAGGACAACTTAGAATTCTGAGGGTGTTTATGACGTCACGGTGAACGTGTCACCCAAGATGGCAGCAAGTTTAGAGACCGAGGATTGCCCTGGCTAGGATACCCACGTGAGAGATATCCAGAAACAGCTTTTCCAAACACAAACCGAACACAGAATCTTGAAGAGACCAAAGAGGCACTGATTCAAGGGATAAGAAAGGAATCATTGGGAAGAAGTTATACTAGAGGGGCAAGCACTGAGAGGAGAACATTGTTATCTACTCAAGTAGATGTGGAGGCCGTGCTGATTGAAGTTTGCAACTTGATTTGAAACAAGAGGCTGGACTTGGGGCTTATCAGAACTACGTTGTCCTTCTGCCTTACTCATAATCCCAAGTCAAGAATGATCTCTTGAGGACATTGAAGAAAAGAATTGAGGCCTCCTTTCCTAAGCTCCTAGAATTCTTTGAAGAGAGGTCTCCCTTTGCATAGCTCTGGCGTCACGGGGTCCCACTGGGTACATGCTAATGTGTCCCAAGACATCTCTGTGAAGACTTAAAGGAATGGATGATTGTCATGCTTGGGGTGTGTCCTTTGGTTTGGAGGGCTGTAGAAGTGTGCTTAAAAGCACCCTTTTCGAGAGGGCTTCGTTCCTGTGTGAAGGCTGCCCTTCCAGGCTACAGTGCTCAGTTGGGCTCCAATGAAATTCTCTCCGCCACCTCTTGCCATGGAAAAAGTATTGATTCCTTGTTCTGACAACATATGGAAGGAGGTTTGCTGAAAATTAGCACATTGCCATTATATTTAAATAAAAATACACCTGCCAAAGTTCAGAATGAAAATCAAACCAATAGGAAATCATGTAGAAATAAAAAGCCAAGTATCCAGATGTAATCTTGTGGAGCATTCAATGATCAGGGGTCAAGTTTGAAACTTCCCAAATCCAGAAAAAAGACAGACAAATCACTTACCTGGAGGGAGGAATTCATCAGATTTCTCTCGAAAACACAATGTCCATGAAGGTGGTTGTCCGGACAATCTCGAATCTGGAGTTTCTGATCTGACAATCTCAAACCTACCAAGACGACCATGTGTTCTCAGGGCTAAGTGTCACCTGGGCCGGGATAGCAAAGATTCCTACAAGTGACCGATGGAAATTCCAAGACCACACCCAACAATCATGAGATGACTCACACGTCGGGCTACAGAACCTATGGTAATTAAAGACATACAAAACTCCTAACTTGGAAAGAAGGAGAACACACTGATAAGCAAATCCAACGGAGATATCTCAGCAAGACCATAACAATTAGACTGTAGAAAAGAAAAAAGGATCCCGGAATATGGAGGCCAACAGAAATCAAAGCTGACTAATCCACAGTGAAAATCGTCAGTCATTAGACACACTCTGTTTGAACGTTTGAAAGTCAGAGAAAGTCACAACGCCAAAAACAGCAGCAAAGGTCAAACCTGGCCTAAATGAGAAGGGTGAGTTATGAGATTGCTCCCCGAGGGCTCTGAAACCCTGTGTCCACGAAGCTAGACCGGACAGCAGAGACACGATTCTGACAAATCACCCAACATCACAGTGGGCCAGAAAAGCAAGCTGGCCTGATCAACACAGGGCCAGAGTTGGGCTCAAGTAGCATATTCAAGTCACAATCCACTCAACTGCAGGATGCCAATGGAACATGAAATGGGCCAGCCAGTGGGGCCGTGGTGAAGTCTGCACATTCTGGTTCAGCAGCCCAGGATCGGCAATGTGGAATCCTGGGGGTGAGCCACCTCACCGCTCGTCCAGCCATTCTGGGGAAGGCGTCTGAGGTAGTGTAGAGGCAGATGGGAAGCGACGATAGACATCGCCATTCTTCCTCAGGAAATGCAGCAGCATGGCCAGCAGATGTGAGCACAGCTATAAACTTCTGTCAAAACAAAACCAATTGAAAGTTTCAAAGAATAGAAAAACTGAACCTCAAAAAAGAAAGCATGCCAGTAGGAAGAAAAAGATATCTAGGAATAAACGTGGCCAAACAGCAGAAAGCTATGGAAACAGAAAACTTGCAAAGGTTTGGGCGAAGATATTACAGAAGACACAAGGGAACGGAAGGCTATTCCGTGCTCTTCCACTGGAAGAACGAGCACACTTCAAACGTCCATACCGCATAAAGCAGTGTCTGCATTGCATGCAGTCCCAGTCAAAGTTGCAACAATCATTGCCACAGAAATACAAGACAGAATCCTAAAGTTTCTATCCAGCAACAAAGGACCCGGAATAGCCAGAGGACTCCTCAGGAAAACGAACAAAGCAGCAAGTATCACACTTTCTGATTTCAACATATAGGACGAAGCCCTAGGTACGGAAACAGCACAGCCTGGCCCCAAAAATAGGCACACAGACTCATGCTACAGAACGAGAGACTGGAGGTCAACTCAGACATCTACTGACAGCGCATTTTCGAACAGTGAGCCTAGAGGAGAAAGTGGAGAAAGGAGAGTCTCCACAAGAAACGGTGCTGAGAAGACTGCACACCAACAGGTAACACAATGAGAGTAGACCATGATGTTACACCAGACATACACACGACCTCGAAATGGATTAAAGCCTTGAATGGAATACTTGAAACCGTGCAACTTGTAGGAGACAACCCAGGCAGCTTACTCTTTGCCATCTGGCTTGGCTGCCTATTTGGAAGAAGCATGTGTCAGTGGGCAAAGGCAACACAGGAAACAAAAAACAAGCGGGACTCCATCCAATGCAGAAGCTTCTGCCCAGCCAACGACTCCATTGACTCAATGCAAAGACAGCACAACTGTGACAGGCTGTTTGCAAACCACACATTGGAGAAGGGGTGAGTAGCTAAAAGATCCAATGAACTCATACGTCTTCACAGGGATAAAAACAACGAGCCCAATAGAACCTGGGGAAAAGATGGAAACAGACATTTCTCCCAGGAAGATAGGAAGATAGCCAACAGGCTGTATGAAAACATGTTCATCATCATTAAGTCTCTGGTCAATGCAAATCCGAACGGCAATGAGATAGCAACACACAGTGGTCAGAATGGTTATAAGGATGAAGACGGGAAACAATAAGTTTCACAGAGGAGGTGGAGAGAAAGGAAGCCTCCTGCACTGCTGGTAGGAATGTGAACCAGTGCGGCCACTACACAAAGTGGTGTGGAATTGCCTCAAAAATTTCAGAATCCACCTACCACATGATCCATCTATTCCTCTGTGGCGTATATATCCAAACATCATGGAAACACTAATGCACAGAGATCGATGCACTGCTGTGTTCACCACAGCCTTACTCCCAATATCCAAGACTTGGAAGCGTCAGTGGTGACCATCAAGAGATGAATGGAGAAGGAAGATCGGCTATAGCCACACGATGGTATAGCTCTCAGCTGTAGGAATGGATGCAGTCCAGCCATTTGTGACCACCAGAATGGCTCCTGAGGGTCTTATGGGAAGTGAAGCAAGGCCTAGGGATATAGTTGAATACCACAGGATCTCATGTACAAGGAGAAGAGGAAAAACGGAGCAACAAAAAGGTAGGACGTGACATGGGATTGGTAGTTCCCAAAGGGAAATGGATGCGGGGGTCTGAGGGAGAAAGAGTTGATTAGGCACAAGTGTGTGGTGAGGGCCTGTAATTAGGCTTACAGTGGTGAAGATGATGTAACCTACACAGAAGTCTAAATCTATGAGATTGTAGATGTGAAAAGCTATAGGATGTTATAATGCGGGGTTACGGCAATCAATTCACATAAAATCAAAACTCCAAAAAACGGTGCAGATTTACGGCCTAAGCTTTGGAGGCTGAAAGAGATTAGAGAAGATGAACTTCCAAGGATTGGTAAGCACCTCCAAATGCTTAATGATGCTACAGAAAGATAGATCTTAGCAAAGACATGAAGCGGAATACTAGCAAGAGAATATGTTCCATGCTAAACTCATCAACCAAAGGTAAATGTTACCGTCATTCATGTTACTACTGATTCCCTTCACGAATAATCGAAGCAGGCTAACATCCTCCCACGATCAGGGCAAAAGTTGGTCCAGAAGTCCAATTCATTGCCGGACCTGTGATGTAGCAGGTAAGTGTCCGCGGTCCGCTTGGGCAGCCTGAGCTTCACAGGATAGCACCACGGTTGTGGATCAGATTACTAGCATTAGGAAATCCAGATTTCACGGTCTGGTGGGCACAGAGATCATAAAGAAGTAGAAATGGTGAGGGAAACTGAGCAATACACACCAGAAAAAAACCATGAGAATATTACAATCTATGAACGCATCAGCTACACTTCCCCAAATGATGAAGGAAGGAAACATGTGACTTGCCTGGTGGAATTGTCAGACTGCTAGGAGATGACACGATAAGTGTGCATCAGGGGATTGCCTGGGCAACTTCAACTTGGGAGGGAGTCCATGACTTTCTCTGGGGAAAGTCCACCCATTTCACCATATCCACAAAACATAAGAGATAAAATCTTTGATAATCTTAGCGGAAAAAGACTGGTGTGTAGAGGGAATGTAGTAGACCTTTCAAAGTTCGAGGAGAAAGTTAGAAACCGACAAGAAATCCAGACAAAGGAAAACTATCCTACCTGG
Source organism: Equus asinus (assembly GCF_041296235.1). NCBI lineage: Eukaryota > Metazoa > Chordata > Mammalia > Perissodactyla > Equidae > Equus > Equus asinus. The sequence continues at coordinate 1,135,523 of NC_091790.1, read as the reverse complement.
AAATGGGGAGTGGTCAGACTGGTATGCGATGGCTCTGAAACACTGTGTGCATGGAGGTTGTCAGGACAACTTAGAATTCTGAGGGTGTTTATGAACATGTCACCCAAGATGGCCACATCTATACAGTCCGAAGATTGGCCATTGTGTGGCTATAGATCATCCTCCTTCTCCATTCGTCACTTGATGGGCACCACGTAGGCTTCCAAGTCTTGGATATTGGGAGTAAGGCTGTGGTGAACACAGTGGTGCATGGATCTCTGAGCGTTAGTGTTTCCAAGTTCTTTGGATATATATGCCACAGAGGAATAGCTGGATCATATGGTAGATGGATTCTGAAAATTCTAAGGCAATTCCACAGCACTTTGGGTAGTGGCTGCACCTGATTACACTCCCCCCAGCAGTGCAGGAGGCTTCCCTTCTCTCCACCTCCTCTCCGAGACTTGTTCCCTGTCTTCATCCCTAGAGCCATTCTGACCACTGTGAGCTGCTGTCTCATTGCTGTTCGTATTTGCATTGCCAAAGACTTAATGATGATGAACTTGTCTTCATACAGCCTGTTGGCCATCTTTTATCTTCCTGGGAGAAATATCTCTTTCCATCTTTTGCCCACGTTTTATGGGGATCGTTGTTTTTTTACTGTGGAGACATATGAGTTCATTGGATATTTTGGCTAATCACCCCTTCTCCGATGTGTGGTTTGCAAACATCCACTCGCAGTTGTTGTGCTGTCTTTGCATTGAGTCGATGGAGTCGTTGGCTGTTCAGAAGCTTCTGCGTTGGATGGAGTCCCGCTTGTTTCTTGTTTCCTTTGTTGCCCTTGCCCAGTCACACACGCTTCTTCCAAATAATCGGCTAAGCCAAATGGCAAATAGCAAGCTGCTTGCGTTTTCTCTTAGAAGTTGCACCATTTCAAGTCTTCCATTCAAGGCCTTAATCCATTTCCAGGTGGTGTGTGTGGCTGGTGTAACATTATGGTCTACTCTCATTGTGTTACATGTGGCTGTGCAGTCTTCCCAGCACCGTTTCTTGTCGAGACTCTCCTTTCTCCGCTGTCTCCTCTTGGCTCCTTGGTCTAAAATGGGCTGTCCATATATGTGGGAGTTGACCTCTGGGCTTTCGATTCTGTTCCTTGTGTCTATGTCCCTCTTTTTGTGGCCAGCCTTTGCCGTTTCGGTACCTAGCAGTTCGTCCTATATGTGGAAATTCGAAAATGTGGTTCTTGCTGCCTTGTTCATTTTCCTCAGGATTCCTTTGGCCTTTCCTGCTCCTTTGTTGCTGTATAGAAACTTGAGGATTCTCTCTTCTATTCCTGTGGGAAAGATTGCTGAAACTTCGATGGGGCTTGCGTGGAATCCAGAGATTGCTTTATCCAGTACGGACGTTTCAAGTGTGTTCGTTCTTCCATTCGAAGAGCGGTGAATAGACTTCCGTTTCCTTGTGTCTTCTTTAATTTCTTTCCGCAAAGCTTTCCAGTTTGTTGGTCCTTGTTTGTCTCTTCTCCTTGTAAGTGAGCTCCTACGGTACTTGAGTTTCTCCCTGTGAGTTGTTTCACTTCCAATGAAACCCTCAGGAGCCATCCTTCTGGTCACTAATGGCTGGATTCTCTACTTTGTTATGGCTCAGTGATATGCCATTGTGTTCATAAAGCCGAGCGTCCCTCTCCAATCTTCCCTATCTATTCTTCCTTCTGCCTTGAGGGGCATCAGGGCAGCTTTCAAGTCTTGGATAACGGGAGTAAGGCCAGGGTGAACACAGGGGTGCACATATATCAGTGCACGACTTTTTCCAAGATCTTTGGATAAACACGCCACTGAATAATAGCTGGATCATATAGTAGATGGATTCTGACATGTCTGAGGCAATTCCACACTGATTTGCGTCGTGGCTGCACCAGCTTACACTCACAGCAGCACTGTAGGAGTCTTCCCATCTCTGCAGCTCCTCTCTGACACTTGTTTCCTGACTTTTTACCTATAGTCATTCAGAACACAGTGAGCTGCTATCTCACTGCCGTTTGGATTTCAATTGCCCTGAGTCTTAATGATGATGAACATGTTTTCATACACCTGTTGACCATCTCTATCTCTTCTTGGGCGAAATCTCTGTTTCCACCTACTGCCCAGGTTTTAATGGGCTTATTTTTTTTTCTCTTGTGGACCCATATGAGTTCACTGCATCTTTTGGCTATTCACCCATTCACCGATGTGTGGTTTTCAACATCCTCTCCCAGTGGTTGTACTGTCTTTGCATTGAGTCGATGGTTTCCTTGGCTGGGCAGAAGCTTTTGCGTTTGATGTAGTCCCATTTGTTTCTTGTTTCCTTTATTGCCCTTGCCCAGACAGAAAGGCTTCCTCCAAATAGGAGGCTAAGACAGATGACAAGGAGCAAGCTGCCAGCGTTTTCTTCCAGAAGTGTCATGGTTTCCAGTCTTACATTCAAGACTTTAATCCATTTTGAGTTGGTGTTTGTGCCTGGTGTAACACCGTGGTCTATTCTCCTTGTCTTAGGTGAGGCTCTGCAGTCCTCCCAGCACCATTTATTGTAGAGACTTTCCTTTCTCCCCTGTCTCCTCTTGGCGCCGTGGTTGAAAATGGGCTGTCCATATAGGTGTGCATATACCTCTGGGCTCTTGATTCTGTTCCATGGTTCTGTGTGTCTGTTTTGCATCCCAGCCTGTGCCGTTTCCATTCCTAGTTCTTCGTCCTCTATATTCAAATCAGAAAATGTGATACATTGAGCTTTGTTCTTTTTCCTCAGGATTCCTTCGTTTATTTGGGGCCTTTTGTTGCTGGATGTAAACTTTAGGATGCTCGCTTCTATCTCTGTGAGAAATATAGCTGCAACTTTGACTGGGATTTCATGTAATCTAGAGATTGCTTTAGCTGGTGTGGAGGTTTCCAGTCTGTTCATTCTTCCATTTCAAGAGCATGCAATATCCTTCCGCCTCCTTGTGTCTTCTCCCATTTTTCTTCTACAAAGGTTTGCTAGTTATCAATTTACAAAGCTTTCACCTGTTGGGGTGAGTTTATTCGTAGGTATCCTATTATTCTTACTGGCATTTTTTTTGAGGTTCAATTTTCCTATTGATTGCAACTTTTAATTTGTTTCCTTTTGACAGAGGTTTATTGCTGGGCTCACATCTGCTGGAAGTGCTCCTGTATTTGCTGAGGAAGAGTGGCCCTGTCTCACGTCGCTTCTCATCTGCCTCTACACTCCCTCCCACGCCTGCCCCAGAATGGCTGGACCAGCGGTGAGGAGGTCTGCCCCCAGGATTCCACCCAGCCAAGTGCAGGCTACCGACCCAAAACCCGCGGACTTCCCCAGTTCTCCACTGCCCGAGCCCTTTCAAGTTCCCTTGCAACCTGCAGTTGTGTGGAATGTGACTTAAATAGGCTACTTCAGCCCAATTCTGGCACTGAGTTGATGTAGACGGTTTGTATTTTTGCTCAACTCTGATGTCAGAGAATTTGTCATAATTGTGTCTCTGCTGTCCAGGCAAGCATCATGGACACAGAGTTTCAGAGCAGGTTTGGAGCAATCTCAGACTCACCCTTTCAAGGTAGCCCAGGTTTTACCTCACTGCAGTTTTTTGGTTTGTGACTTTCTGACATTCAAAAGTTCAAGCAGAGTCTGTCTAAAGTCTGACATCTTATGTTGTGGATTATTCAGGTGTTATTTGTGTTTGCATTCCCTTTTCTGAGCACATTTTGTTTTTCCATAGTATAATCATCATGGTCGTTCTCAGATTTCCCCCTTTGGTATGCTTGTCAGTCGGTTGTCCTTCATCCCAAGGTATCAATTTTCTATTTCTTTAACCACCCTATGTTCTATAGACCTACGTGTGAGTGCTTTTCATTGTTGGGTGTTGTCTTTGAATTTACATGGTCCCGAGAAGCCATCTTTGCCATGCTAGCCTTGGTGAAGATGAGCACTGAGAACACGTGTTCATCTTGGTTGGTCTGACATTCTGAGATCTTAACCTCCAAATTCTAGGTAGGCATGGCAACCTCCTTCATGAACATAATGTAGCCGAAACAAATTCGGCAAATCTGCTGAATTCCGCTCCAAATAAGATACTTTTCTGTCTCATTTCTGGATTTGGGAAGTTTCAATCTTGACCCCCATCCTTGAACGTTCCTCTAGATTACGTCTAGATACTGGCTTACTTTATTTCTATAGGGTGTGTTATTTGTTTGATTTACATCCTCAGCTCTGGCAAGTTTATTTTCTATAAAGATAATTGTAATGTTCTAATTTTCAGCCAAACGATTTACATATGGTGTCAATACACGTCATCAATAATCATTCTACTCCAAGAGATATGGGGATAGAACTTCATTGGAGCCAAACTGAGCACACTAGCCTGTTACGGTGGCCCTCACAAAGCAATGAAGCCGTCTGGAAAAGGGTGCTTCTCAGCACATTTCTGAAGCCCTGCCAAACAATGAGACATACGCAAAGCATGACGGGGTCCATTCCTTCAAGGGTTCAAAGAGATATCTTGTGACACATTAGCATGTACCCTTTGGAGCTCCGTAATGCCAGAGCTATGGAAAGTGATACTTCTCTTCAATGAATGCAAGTGGCATAGGAAAGGAAGCATCAATCATTCTCTACAATGTCCTTAGGAGATCACTCTTGATTTTGGATGATGATTAACACAGAAGGAAAATGTAGGCCTGATAAGACCCAAGTCCAGCCTCTGGTTTCAAATCAAGTTTCAAGCTTGAATCTCCATGACCTCCCCCTATACTTGAGTAGATCACAGTGGTCTCCACTCAGTGATTGTCCCTCTATTATTGTATCTTCACAATGACTTCTTTCTTATCCCTTTAATCAGCATCTATTCTATCTCTTCAAGTTTCAGTGCCTGGTTTCTGTTTTTAAATTCTCTTCTGGGTATCTCTCCCTTGAGTATCAGTAGCCTAAGACAATCCTCGGACTATCAACATGAGGCCATCTTGGGTGACATGTTCACTGTGATGTCCTAAACACCCTCAAACTTCTCAGTTGTCCTGGCATCTTACATGCACACAGCATTTCAGAGCGATCTCATACCACTCTGACTACTCACGCTTTCCAGCTAGAATAGTTTTCCATTTCCTAGATTTCTTGTCGGTTTCTAACTTTATCCTTGAACTTTTAAACGTCTAGTACATTCTCTCTAGACACTAGTTTCTTTACTTTAAGTGTATCCTGGGTTTTAGCTGTTACATTTTGTAGATATGGCCAAATGTGTAGACTTTCCCCAGAGAAAGTCCTGGAGTCCCTCCCAAGTTGAAGTTGCCCAGCCAATCCTCTGATGTGCAATGATCACGTCATCTCGTGCAGTCCGACAATTCCACCTATGCAGGTCACATCACTTCCTTCATTTTGTATTTAGAGAAGTGTACCAGATGTGTCATAGACTGCAATATTTTCATGTTTATTTCCTTGTGCGTATCTATAAGGTATGCTCACAATTTCCATTTATTTATGATCTCTGTCTGCACCATACCATGAAATCTATCTTTCCTAATGTTACTAATCTGATCAGCACCCATGAATTGAATCCATGAATCCCAGGTCGTCCACTAGGAACGTGGGCACTTACACACCAGAACACATGGCTGGACCTGAATTTTACTTTTGGACCAATCTGTTGCCTGAACGTGGGAAGAAGCTGCCCTGCTGTGATTATTCGTGAAGGTAATTAGTAGTAACCTCACTCATGGTAACATTTTCCCTTGCTTCATGAGCTTAACACGGAACACGTTCTCTTCGTTGTATTCCTCTTAATCTATTTGCTATGGTCTACCTTTGTGTATCATCATTAAGCATTTGGAGGAGATTCACAATCCTTGGAAGTTCATCTTCTCTAACGTCTTTCAGCCTCAAAAGCTTCGTGGTGCAAATCTGCATGCCTTTTTGGAAGAGTATTGATTATGTGTTTTGAAAACATATGTGAGGAAGTTGGATGAAAATTGAAACATTACACTTATATTTAAAGAAAAATAAACATGCCAGAGCTGAGGATGTAAATCAAACAACTAACAATCCTTACAGAATTAAAGTAAAGCAGTCCTTAGACGTAATCTGCTCTAATGATCAAGTTCGAGCCTTCCCAAATTCAGAAAAGAGACATGAAAATATCTTACCTGGAGAGAAGAATTCATCAGGTCTGTCTAATTTGTCTCAGAAACATTATGTCCATAAGTTGGTTGCCTGGACAACCTAGCATTTGGAGTTTCTGATCTCAGAATGTCAAACCAACCAAGATGACGATGTGTTCCCAGTGCTCAGTTGGATCTAGGCAAAGATTCCTTCTAGTGAACAAGGGGAATTCAAAGACAATACATAACAATCACAAAAGCAATCATGCATCGGCCTACAGAACATATGGTGATTAAAGAAATACAAAATTAATAACTTGGAATGAAGGAGAATGGACTGATAAGCATACCTATCAGAGATAGCTGAGAAAGAAAAAGAAGATTGATGTGGATTAAGGATTTAAAATAGTCATTTTGTCAGAGTTGTTGTTATTTGCATAGCATGCAGGCATTCAGTGTGGGTTTTCTAGTCATATAAGTTCACGTTGTCTGTTAAATTTGTCAACAAAATAATAGCTTTAAATGATGACCAGTTTTGTCTAATGCCTCATGAGGTTTCTGTAGGTAATCTGAACATAATTGTTGGAAACAAATGGTTTAAATACATAAAACTCATAAAAATGAGTACAATAACTTTTATGGTCAGTATACTTGTTGGAAAAAAACAGCTTCAAAATTCTTTTTGGTAACAATCTTGAGTATTGCCAAGTTAAGTTAAATGATAAAAATCTGAATATCTGGGTTGTTTTTGGATTGGATGTAACACCGAAACATTATTAATAAACATATCTAAGTTATCTACTTTTGGCTTCTTATTGAAGAGGCTAAAAGCGTTTGGGCGTATAAAAAGCATGCCTTGTGTTTTATTGTAAAGTGGCATGTTTCTAAAGTTATGAAGTGTTTAGAATGCTGATATAAAAGTTGATTCATAACTGTTTGCCTTTTTAGTGTTTACTACGTCTGTTAAGGGTTAAAAGTTCTAATTAACCTATGGAATTAAAGCTACTGGAAATTACTAAGGAAAAGAGCTCATATTCAAGGAAGTTAAAGTCTACGCTTTCAGTAAAAACGGTATAAAGAATGGAAATATTTTTGTTTGATGGGTTAAGAAAGATAAATGCATCCTAATGTACTAGAAAGGAATAAAGAAAGAGTTTGGGACAAAATCTGAAACCAAAAAAGAAAGTTTTAGAAGGTTTGTGAAGGAGAAATTCTGAAAGGAGTTTTATGCCTGGTCACGTAGACTAAAGTAAGTTCAATTAAGTGAATGAGTTTGAATGTTAAAAATAAGTAGGTGCAGAAATTCAAATTTGGTTTTCTATAAAAGGATAAATTTTCTTGAACCTTTGATCTGCTCTTGATAAGGAGGTAATGAAAGCTGTTCCTTTGAGTAAGTCTACCCAAGAGACAAATCTGTTTTGTGAAAATAATGACTGAGGTCAGTCTTAATATTTTTGACTCTTTCTGTTATCACTTTGAATAGATACCTGAACATTGTTTCACAGTGAGTATTGTTTCCTATTTGAAGAAGCATTTTAAAAACTATTGATATGTCTTAACAAGCTTCTCCCTCAAAAATAATCAAATCCTGAATGAAGGCTATCTTTTCACATGGCAGACAGAAGAATGATTACTGTGAGGATTTTCAGAGGGCCCCTGAGACTTCTCAAAGAAATTTGCTCTCTCTTCCTATAAGGAAGAAAATACTAAACTAATTAGGCTTATTTGGTCTATTAAATTACATGGGAAACATTGGGAAATAAGTGATGATAGATCTTCTTAGGTGGTATTAGATGGGTAAATGTTATTAATATAGATGTCTTAAAATTATATAGCATTCCTAGAATTCTGATCTGTGATGGTTATCAGTCATAAGTCCAATTATTATCTGGAAGTGTTATATGTCACAGGAGTAGCCAAGTTTCTTTGTCAATTGCCCTTTTGATTCCTTTTCAAATTTGCAGTTAGTTCTTGTTTTACTCTGCTGCTTTTTTCTTGAGCAAATATGTTTCATCTTCCGAGAAATTTCTGGAAAGGATTCTGACACAGAGGATCTAATCTACAGATTTATGATAAACTTCCAGATTGTAAAACTAAACTGAGTAAGAAACTACAGAATTCTAACAGAAACTAAGCTCCTCGATCTGCTGACAGAAGATTCAGCTCAAGACTTGCTTATACAGGACTGTGTGAACTGATGAGGATGATTATAATTTTTTAGGACTTCTGTTTGAAATATTGTTGAGTTTTGATGTGTCGTTTTGTTTTCTCATAATGAGGGAAATCTTTTTCTCTTTTCTCTTATGCTATGACTTACAGCAATTTGGTGAAATTATACCTTTATGAGCAAAACTGAAACTTTTATCTTTTTCTCCCTAACTTATCACTCCGGAATTGGGAAACACTTTGTGACTGAGTATAGTTATTTGGTGGCAATATTTGTATAAGTTCCATAAGAATCTGTTCTCCTTATAAGAGGACACATTGGTTATACTACCAAGGCTTTGACTGGAATGTCATATTTGAAACATACAGGGTCAGATATGACAAGACAGCATTTCCGGACCAGAGATTGCACTTTCTGGAATACAGCCACTTGGAAACATGGGCCTGGTACCTTGTTTACAGAGATTCTGGCAATCTCACCCGGTAAGTAAGGAAGCTTGTTTATCTGCCAGGTGTAAGGAACCTCCGAATATTTTGGGGGAACTCAAGGAGAACTCCACTCAAATCTGTAAGTACTGCAGCAAAATCTGATGACAAGTCCTTGGCTTGGCTTTTCTGGCCTCGAGAGGCCTTCACAGTTCAATCTGAGATTCGTCAGAAAAAAATTCTAGCAAAGCAGATTTTAAAAAGCCTGTATGAGCAATTACTATTCTTGCTGCTGATATGTAAATAATTGGAGAAAGTTGTCTTGAAACTGCACTTTATTTGAAAACCAGTTAATCCTAATTTGGCTATCTTTTGTAAAAATGAGGGTGATTTAAGAGACAAAAATTATGTTTCTGTAGAAGCTATAATAGGCATTCCTGGATACTAGATTCTAGCTGTTTTCTTTGGCAAGATTCATCTATTACTAATCGTAATGTCTATTTGTTGCCATCTATGTCTGAGACCTGGGAGTTCCCTGGACATCATCAAACATTTTCCTTCAATACTACTGCCCAAATACTAACTAGATTTGCCTTGTCATAGGTGGATCCTAAACAACAAGTTCCAAATGTAAAGTCCCCAACTTATCGATACGCATAGGATGGACAATATCAAATTTGGGATGAATTTTTTTGGTTTACTCCTACTCGTGGTCAACTCAGTCAAAGGTCACTCTCTGTTGGGAACAAACCAATCACGCTTGTGATACATCGCCTATTAACACCTGACCGATGGGAAAAATTCGCTGTTATATGTGTTCTCATATCATAGGCTTAAAAAAATACTGATTGGTTTGGGACTGACTGGAATAGATGGCCCCGCACACATTGGTTAGCCCCTAATTGTGCTCAGTGGCTATGTGGCTCCAATTTACAGCCTTGGTTGCCACCTGGATGGATTGGATGATGCACCCTAGGCTTTGTCTGGATGCAAGGTACAATGAGATCTACTATATCTCCTCCTGCTAACCTACCCAACTTGCAGCAACACTGAACCAGCTGTGTCTTCCACTGGTGTGACCATCTTTCCTCAATTTTCCTTCCCTCATTAGGAATCCAAAATGTCGTCTTGCACATGGAAGTCCTAAACAAATTTATTATGAAGGCATTACATGACACTCAATATAGCACTTCACTGCTCAATTTAGAAGTATCCCAAATGTGAAAGGCAGTCCTCCAAATCCAAACGTCACTGGATGTCTTGACAGCAGCACAAGAGCAGCACTGTGCCATTATAAAAACTGAATGTTGTGTCCATATTCTTGACTACCATCAAAATATTTCTGGCTTCCTATCCCCACCACCAAATTAAATCCATGTCTTATCAACCCTAACTCTAAACGATTCGTTGAACTCCTAGTCCGGATCAGTTTTCTGTACTACTTCAAAACCTTATTCATTGGTTTAAACATACTGCTTGTATTTCTTATGATAATTTATCTGTTTCGTTGTTTGTCTTCCGCATGTCAAAAATGTTTCACCTCGTGGACCACCTCTCATCAAATGATTCTCTTGTCTCCAGAGGCTCTGTATACCTTGTCAGCCTTGAACACCATGGGTGAACCCTTACGGTCCACTGAACTTCCTACCTGTGCCTATGGTCCCATTTAGGGACAGCTCTATGACCTTGTACAGCCAGAAGTAGTCACAGAAGACAGACCATCGTCCATATCCCCAAAGATTTCCGGTCCAAATGGGTTCAGGGGGGGTTTATGATGTGGATTAAGCCGGCCACAGCTAGAGAAACCCAAGGTGACCTGGCCTACATGCCAAACTATGTGACCAGGTGGATTTCTTTATGGTATGAATTACGGCTGAGAAGCCAGGGAGAGAAACCCAGGGCATCATCACGTACATGCTGATCTATATTGCCAGATTCATATCTAAAGTTATATGACTGCACAATAACCAGACCCATTCTGCACTGAAATCATTTAAAGATATTTTACATCATCATTTCTTTTTCCAGTAAAAGTAAGTCATGTACCCATGCCTTATAAAATTCGCCGTAACCCTTAACTCAGGGCAACAGCAGGAGCTCTGACTGCCCATGGGTCCTGTCCCCATGCTATCCTGTACTATTCTCTAAATAAAAGAGCACCAATGCCAGACCTTTAGATTCCAAGAAATCTTTCATTCGAGTCTTCAGCACGCCGAGCCCCTATCAACGATTATACCATGGAAAAGAAAAAAATGGTTCAAGAAAATGGAAGGCACACAGAAATCCCACCTGAATAATGCACAATGAAAGACGTCAATTTTGGACATACTCTGAACGTTCTAAAATCAGAGAAAGTCACAACTCCAAAAACTGCATTGGACGTCAAACCTAGGTTAACTGGGAAGGGTGAGTTACAAGACTGCTAAAGTCAGGCTCTGAAAACCTGTGTCGATGAAGTTTGCTGGAATAGCAGAGACACAATTCTGACAAATCCTCTGACATCACAGTGGAGAAGAAAAACAAACTGGGCTCATCTACACAGCGCCAGAGTTGGGCTCAAGTAGCATATACAAGTCACATTCCACTCAACTGCAGGTTGCCAATGAAACATGAAAGGCGCCACCAGTGGCCCAGTGGTGAAGTCGGCATGTTCTGGGTCGGCAGCCCAGGGCCGGACACATGGTATCCTGGGTGTGAACCTCCTCACTGCTGGTCCAGCCGTTTTCCAGCAGGCGTCTGAGGTAGTGTTGAGGCAGCTGGGAAGTGATGTCAGACAGCATCACTCTTCCTCAGAAAATACAGCAGCATCGCCTGCAGATGTGAGCACACACATAAACATATGCCAAAACAAGATCAATGAACAGTTGCAAAGAACAGAAAAACTGAACCTCAAAAAAAAAAAAGCCAGTAAGAACAAAAAGATTTCTAGTAATAAGCTTAGCCAAACAGCTGCAAGCTATGGAAACTGAAAGCTAGCTAAGCTTTGTGGAAAGAAATTCCAGAAGACACAAGCAAACGGAAGGGTATTCCGTGCTCTAGGAATGTAAGAAGTAAAACACTTGATACTTCCGTAATGGATAAAGCAATCTCTGGATTCCATGCAATCCCAGTCAAAGTTGCAGCGATCTTTCCCACAGAAATAGAAGAGAGAATCCTAAAGTCTCCATCCAGTGAAAAGGGACGCTGAATACCCAAACGAATCCTGAGGGAAACAAGCAAAGCAGGAGGTATCACACTTTGTGATTTCAACATGTAGGACGAAGTGCTAGGTACCGAAACGGCACAGTTTGGTCTCAAAAACAGGCAAACAGACAAATGGAACAGAATCCAGAGCCCAGAGTTCAACTCACACATATATGGACAGCACATTTGCAACGAGGAAGGCAAGAGGAGACAGTGGAGAAAGGAGAGACTAACAGAAACAGTGTGGGGAAGACTGCAGAGCCACATGTAACACAATGAGAGTAGACCATGATGTTACACCAGGTACACACACCATCTTGAAATGGATTAAAGCCTTCAACGGAAGTCTTGAAACCGTGAAACTTCTTGGAGGAAACGCAGGCAGCCTGCTCTTTACCATCTGGCTTAGCCGCCTATTTGGAAGAAGCATATGTGACTGGGCAAGGGCAACAAAGGAAACAAGAAACAAACGGGATTCCATCCAATGCAGAACCTACTGTCCAGCCAAGGAAACCATCTACTCAACGCAAAGACAGCACAACAACAGGGAGAGGATGTTTCAAACCACACATCGGAGAAGGGCTGAATAGCCAAAACATCCAATGGCCACACACGTCTCCACAAGAGAAAAAACAACAAGCCCATTAAAACCTGGGCAAAAGATGGAAACAGAAATTTACCCCAACAAGATAGAAGGTTGGGAAATAGCTATATAAATACATGTTCATCATCGTTAAGTCTAAGGCCAATGCAAATCCAAATGGCAATGAGATAACAGCACATGTGTTCAGAATGGCTACAAGGAATAAGAGAGGAAACAACAAGTGTTGGAGAGGAGGTGGAGAGAAGGGAAGAGTCCTGCAGAGCTAGTGGGAGTGTAAACCAGTGCAGGCACTACGTAAAGCCATGTGACATTACCTCAAAAATTTCAGAATCCATCTATCATATGATCCAGCTATTCCTCTCCGGCGTGTTTATCCAAAGACCTTGGAATCACTAAGGCATGGAGATCCCTGCACTGCTTTGTTCCCCACAGCCTTACTCCCGATATCCAAGACTTGGAATCCTCCATGGTTCCCATCAAGGGCTCTTGGAGAAGGATGATGGGCTATATCCACACAATGGCATAGCACTCAGCTGTAAGAAAGTGTGCAGTCCAGCAATTTGTGACAACAGAATGGCTACTGAGTGTATGAAGGTAACTGAAACAATCCCCAGGGAGAAAGTCAAATACCATAGGATCTCACTTACAAGGAGAAGGTTAAAACAAGGAGCAACAAACCGGTAGCATGTGACAGAGGATTGGATGTTCCCAGAAGTAACAGGTGACAGGGGACGGAGGGAGAAACAGTTGATTAGGCACAAGTGTGTGGTGTGGGCCTGTAATTAAGCTTAGAGTGGTCAAGATGACGTAGCATACACAGAAGTCTAAATCTATGAGGATGTAAATCTGAAAGTTATAGGATGTTATAATGCAGGGTTCCGGAAAGCAGTTCACATAAAATCAAAACTCCATAAAGGCAAGCAGGTTTATGGCATAAAGATTGCAGGCTGAAAGAGTTTAGAGAAGATGGGCTTCCATGGATTGATAATCACCTTCAAATGCTTAATGATGCTACAGAAAGGTAGACCATTGCAAAGAGATGAAGAGGAACACTACCAAGAGAACACGTTCCATGCTAAGCTCATGAGAGAATGGAAAATGTAGCTGTCTATGATGTTACTACTAATAACCTTTACGAATAATCAAAGCAGGCCAACATCTTCCAAAGTTCAGTACAAAGGTTGGTTCAAAAGTCCTATTCAGGGTCGGCCCAGTGGTGTAGCGGGTACGTGGGCATGTTCTGCTTGAGCGGCCTGGGCTTTGCTGGCCAGCATCATGGGTCCGGATCAGATTAGGAGCATTTGGAAATATAGATTTCAAGGTATGATGCAGACAGAGATCATGAAGATGTAGAAATTGTGAGGATACGTTATGAATACACACCAGAAAAAGAACCATGAGAATATCACAATCTATGAACGCATCAGGTACACTTCCCCACATGATGAAGGAAGTAAAACATGTGACCAGCCAAGGTGGAATTGCCAGAGTGCTATGAGATGACACGATCATTGTGCATCAGAGGATTTCTGGGAACATAAAGTTGACAGGGACTCCAGGACTTTCTCTGGGGAAAGTCCACACATTTGGCCACATCCACAAATGATAAGAGATAAATCCCAGGACGATCTTAAAGGAAAGAAACCAGTGTCTAGAAGGAATGTAGTAGACCTTTCAAGGTTCGAGGATAAAGTTAGAAACCGACAACAAGTCCAGAAAAAGGAAAACTGTCCTACCTGGAAAGGGAGAGTAGTCAGACTGGTATGAGATCGTTCTGAGACACTGTGTGCATGGAGGTTGTCAGGACAACTTAGAATTCTGAGGGTGTTTATGACATCATGGTGACCATGTCACCCAAGTTGGCTGAGGTTTCCAGCCCGAGGATAGGCCTAGGACAGTATATTCAAGTGACAGTTACCCAGAAACAGCTTTTCCAAACAGAATCCTGGCACAGAATCTTGAAGAGATCAAAGAGACGCTGATTCAAGAGTTGAGAAAGGAATCATTGGGAAGAAGCGATACTAGAGGTGCAAGCACTGAGAGGAGAACAGTGTTATCTACTCAAGTAGATGGGGAGACTGTGCTGATTCAAGCTTGAAACTTGTTTAGAAAAAAGAGGCCGTACCTGGGGCTTATCAGACCTACGTTGTCCTTCTGCCTTATTCATAATCCAAAGTCAAGAATGATCACTTGAGGACATTGAAGAGAAGAATCCAGACCTCCTTTTCTAGGCCCCTAGCATCTTGAAGACAAGTCTCTCTTTCCATAGCTCTGGCTTCACAGGGGTCCACTGGGTACATGCCAATGTGTCTCAAGAGATCTCATTGAAGCTTGGAAGGAATGGATCTCTGCCATGGTTGTGTGTGTTTCTTGCTTTGGAAATGCTCTAGATGTGTGCTAAAAAGCACCCTTTTCCAGAGGGCTTCGTTCCTTGGTGATGGCTGCCCTCCCAGGATAGAGTGCTCAGTTGGGATCAATGAGATTCTCTCCCCCATCTCTTATCTTAGAAGGAGTATTGATTATGTGTTTCGAACTACATGTAAGGAGGTTGGCTGAAAAGTAGAACATTTCCATTATATTTAAAGAAAAATAAACATGCCACAGCTGAGGATGCAAATCAAACAAATAAAAAAACCCTGTAGAAATAAAGTAAGAAACAATCTACACGTAATCTAGTGGAGCGTTCAGGGATGAGGGGTGAAGTACGAAACCACCCAAATCCAGAAAAGGGATGGAAGGATCTCTCCCCTGGAGAGAGGAATTCATCAGATTAATCTAATTTCTCTCGAAACCCTTGGGTCCTTGAAGGTGGTTGCCAGGACAACATGCAGTTTCTCATCTCACAATGTCAAACGAACCAAGATGACCACATGTACTCAGTGCTCAGTTGCACCTAGGCTAGCATAGCAAAGATTACTTCAAGTTACCAATAGAAATTCAAAGATAACACCCAACAATCACAAAAGCACTCACACACCAGCCTACAGAACATACAGTGATTAAAGAAATACAAAATTCCTAACTTGGAACGAAGGAGAATGCAATCATAAGCATGTCAAAGGGAGATAGCTCAGAAAGACCATGACAATTAGACTATGGAAAAGAAAACATGGTCCCAGAAAATGGAAGGCCAACAGAAATCACACCTCAATAATCCACAGTGAAAGACGTCAGTCTTTAGACAGACTCTGCTTGAATGTTGGAAAGTCTGAGAAAGTGACAACCCCAAAACCTGCAGTGAAGGTCAAACCTGGGCTAACTGGGAAGGGTGAGTTCTCAGACTGCTCCAAACGGGCTCTGAAACCGTGTGTCCATGAAGCTTGCCAGGAGAGCAGAGACAAAATTCTGACAAATCCTCTGACATCACAGTGCACCAGAAAAACAACCTTGCCTAGTCAACACAGGGCCAGAGTTGGGCTCAAGTGGCATATTCAAGTCACATTCCACTCAACTGCAGGTTGGCAATGGAACATGTAAAGGGCCGGCCAGTGTTGCAGGGGTGAAGTCCACGTGTTCTTGGTCGGCCGGCCGCGGTCGGGAGCGTGGAATCCTGGGGTGATCCTCCTCATGGTTGTTACAGCCATCTGGGGCAGGCGTCTGAGGTAGTGTAGAGGCAGTTGGGAAACGACGTTAGGCAGTGCCACTCATCCTCAGCAAGTACAGCAGCATTGTCAGCAGATGTGAGCATAGCAATAAACGTTTGCCAAAACAGAACCAATTAAAAGGTGCAAGGAATAGAAATAATGAACCTCAAAAAGGGAAGCATGCCAGTAGGAGAAATAAGATATCTAAGACTATGCTTCACCAAACAGATGCAAGCTATGTAAACCAAAACCTGGCAAAGCTTTGCGGAAAGAAACTCCAGAAGACCTAAGGAAACGGAAGGCTATTTCATGCTCTTCGAATGGAAGAACTAATACACTTGAAACGTCCATACCCCATAAAGCAATCTGTGGATTCCATGCAATCCCAGTCCAAGTTGCAGCAATCTTTCTCACAGAAATAGAGAGAGGATAGTAAAGCCTCTATCCAGCAGCAAAGGAATCTGAATACCCAAAGGAATCCTGAGGAAAACGAACAAAGCATGACATATCACACTGTCTGATTTCTTCATGTAGGACGGAGCGCAACGAACCGAAATGGCAGAGTCTGGGTCCAAAAACAGGCACACAGACACATGGAACGGAATCGAGAGCCCAGAGGTCAACTTACGTACATATGGACAACCCGTTTTTGACAAGGGAACCAAGAGGAGACAGCGGAGAAAGGAGAGTCTCGACAAGAAACGGTGCATGGAAGAATGCACAGCCACATGTAACACAATGACAGTAGACCATGATGTTACACCAGGCACACAGACCACCTCGAAATGGATTAAAGCCTTGAATGGAAGACTTGAAACCGTGCAACTTCTAGGAGACAACCCAGGCAGCTTGCTCTTTGCCATCTGGCTTAGCCACCTATTTGGAAGAAGCATGTTTGACTAGTCAAGGGCAACAAAGGAAACAAGAAACAAACGGGACTTCATACACTGCAGAAGCTTCTGCACAGACAAGGAAACCATCAACTCAGTGCAACGTCAGCACAACAACTGGGAGAGGATGTTTTCAAAACACACATCAGAGAAGGGGTTAAGAGCCAAAAGATCCAATGACCTCATACGTCTCCAAAAGAGAAAACGCAACAAGCCCACTAAAACCTGGCAGAAGATGCAAACAGAGATTTCTCCCCAGAAGATAGAAAGATGGCCAATAGGCTGTATGAAAACATGTTCCTCATCAGGAAGTCCCATGCCAGTGCAAATCCAAACTTCAATGAGATAGCAGCTTACTGTGGTCACAATGGCCCTAAGTAACAAGCCAGGAAACAAGTGTCTGAGAGGAGGTGGAGAGAAGTGAAGCCTCCAGCACTGCTGGTTGTAGTGTAAACCGATGCTGCCACTCCACAAAGCAGTGTGGACTTGCCTCAGAAATTTAAGATTCCATCTACCATATGATCCAGCTCTTCCTCGGTGCTGTATTTATCCAAAGAACTTGGAAACACCAATGCATAGAGATCCCTGCACTGCTGTGTTCACCACAGCCTTGCTCCTGATATCCAAGACTTGGAAGCTGCCCTGGTGCCCATCAAGGGACCAATGGAGAAGGAAGATGGGCTATAGCGACACAAGGGCATACTACTCAGCTATAAGTAAGGATGTAATCCAGCCCTTTGTGACCTCCAGAATGGCTCCTGAGGGTCTTATGGGAAGTGAAACCAGTCACAGGGAGAAAGTCAAATCCCGTAGGTTCTCACTTACAAGGAGCACAGAAAAACATGGGCTAATGTACAGGTACCATGGGACAGTGGATTGGCGGTTCCCAAGGGGACTGGGGGGCGGAGGGAGGGTGAAAGAGAAGATTAGCCACAAGCATGTGGTTCAGGCCTGTAATGAGGCTTCCGGAGGGGAGGATGATATAACCTACACAGAAGTCTAAATCTCTGGGAGTGGAAATCTGAAAGCTAAAGGATGTTATAACGCAGGGTTACAGCAATAAACTAACATAAAATCCAAAATCCAGAAAGGCATGCGGATTTACGGCATAAAGCTTTGGAGTCTGAAAGAGATGAGAGAAGATGAACTTCCAAGTATTGACAATCACCTCCAAATGCTTAATAGTGCTACAGAAAGGTAGACCATTGCAACGAGATGATGAGGAATACTACCAAGAGAACATGTTCCGTGCTAATCTCACGCACCAACGGAAAATGTTCCCATACATGATGTTGCTAGTAATTCCATTTACCCATAATCAAAGGAGGATAACATCTTCCCAAGTTCAGGCCAATGATTGGCCCAAAAGTCCAATTCAGGGCCGGCCCTGTGGTGCAGGGGGTAAGTGCCCACGTTCTGCTTGGGCGGCCCGGGCTTCAGTGGTTCGTATCAGGGGTGGGGATCAGATTAGTAGCAATCAGAAATGTAGATTTCATGGTATGGTGCAGACAGAGACCACAAAGAAGTAGAAATTGTGAGGATGTGTTAGCAATATGCACCAGAAAAAGAAACATGAGTGTACTACAATGTGTGAACGCAGCTGGTACACTTGCCAAATGAAGAAGGAAGGAAAACTTGTAACCTGCCAAGGTGGACTTGTGAGACTGCTATGAGATGAAACGATCATTGCGCATCAGAGGATTGCCTGGGCAACCTCAACTTGGGAAGTACTCCAGGACTTTCTATGGGGAAGGTCCACCCATTTGGTCATAGCCACAAATTATGAGAGATGACCTAGGATAATCTTAAAGGAAAGAAACCGGTGTCTAGAGAGAATGTAGTACACCTTTCAAAGTTGGAGGATAAAGTTGGAAACCGACAAGAAATCCAGAAAAAGGAAAACTATCCTGCCTGGAAAAGGTGCGTGGTCAGACTTGTATGAGATGGCTCTGAAACATGGTGTGCAGGGAGGTTGTCAGGACAACTTGTAACTTTGAGGGTGTTTATGATATCACGGTGAACATGTCACCCAAGATCGCCACATATTTCCAGTCGGAGCGTTGGACTAGGCTAGGATATGCAAGTGAGAGATACCCAGAGACAGCTGCTACAAACAGAAACCGGGCACAGAATCTTGAAGAGATCAAAGAGACTATGATCCAAGGGATAAGAAAGGAATCATTGGGAAGAACCGATAATAGAGGGACAAGCAACAAGAGGGGAACATTCTCATCTAGTCAAGTAGATGGGGAGACCATGCTGATTCAAGCTTGAAACTTGATTGGAAACAAGAGGCCAGACTTGGGGCTTATCAGACTGACATTGTCCTTCTGACTTAATCTTAATCCAAAGTCAAGAGTGAAGTCTTCAGGACATCAAAGAGGAGAACCCATGCCTCCTTTCCTGGGCCCCTAGCATTCTTTGAGGAGAAGTATCCCTTTCCATAGCTCTGGCATCACGGGGGCCCACTGGGTAGACGGTTATGTCTCACAAGAGTACTCTTTCAAGCCCTGAAGGCGTGGGCACCTGTCATGCTTGGGGTATGTCTCCTTGTTTGGAAGGGCTCCAGAAGTGTGCTGAAATGCACCCTTTTCCAGAGGGCTTCGTTCCTTTGTGAAGGCTGCCCTCCCAGGCTAGATTGCTCCATTGGACTCTAATGAAGTTCTCTCCCCATATCTCTGACCCTAGAAGGAGTATTGATTACGTGTTTTGACACCTTATGTAAGGAGTTGGTGGAAAATTAAACATTACAGTGACATTTAAAGAAAACTACACATGCCAGATCTGAGGATGTAAATCAAACAAATAAACCCTATAGAAATAAAGCAAGCCAGTATCTGGACGTAAGCTAGAGGAATGTTCAAGGATCAGGGCTCAAGTTAGAAACTTCCCAAATCCAGAAAAGAGACAGAAAAATCTGTTGCCTGGAGAGAGGAGTTCATCAGATTTGTCTAATTTGTCTCGGAAACATCATTTCCGTGAAGGTGGTTGCCAGGACACCCATGAATCTGGAGTTTCTGATCTCAGAATGTCAAACCATCCAAGAGGACCTGGTGTTCTCAGTGCTCAGTTTGGCCTAGGCTAGGATAGCAGAGATTCCTTCAAGTGACAGATGGAAATTCCAAGACAACACCCAACATTCACGAAAGGACTCACACCTCGGCTTACAGAAAATATGGTGATTAAAAAAATACAAAATTAATAACTTGGCATGAAGGAGAACGGTTTCATAAGCATATGTAAGGGAGATAGCTGAGAAAGACCATGATGATTAGACTATGGAAATGAAACCAAGGTCCCCGAAATGGAAGGCAAACTGAAATCACACCTGAATAATCCACTGTGAAATATGTCATTCATTAGACAGACTCTGCTCTAATGTTTGAAAGTCCGAGAAATTCACAACCCCAAAAACTGCAGCGAAGGTCAAAGCTGGGCTACCTGGGAAGGGTGAGTTACGAGTTTGCTCCAAGCGGGCTATGAAAGCCGGTGTCCATGAAGCTTGCCGAGACAGCAGAGACACAATTCTGACAGATCCTCTGACATCACACTGGACCAGATAAACAAGCTGGCCTCATCTACACAGGGCCAGAGTTGGGCTCAAGTAGCATACTCGAGTCACCTTCCACTCAACTGCAGGCTGTCAATGGAACATGAAAGGGGCCGGCCAGTGGTGCAGCGGTGCAGCGGTGAAGTCCACGTGCTCTGGGTCAGCAGCCAGCAGTGGCCGCATAGAATCCTGGCGTGAACCTCCTCAAGGCTGGTTCAGCCATTCTGGGACAGGCGTCCGAGGTAGTGTAGAGGCGGATGGGAAGAGACGTTAGACAGGGCCCTCTTCATCAGGAAATACAGGAGCATTGCCAACAGATGTGAGCACAGCGATAAACTTCTGCCTAAACAAAAGCAATTAAAAGTTACAAATGATAGGAAAACTTGCCCTCAAAAAAAAAAAAGCATGCTTTAGAATATTAAGGTATCTAGGAATAACCTGAGCCAAACAGGTGAAAGCTATGTAAACCGAGAAATAGCAAAGCTTTGAGGAAATAAATGCCACAAGACACAAGGAACTGGTAGGGCATTCAGTGCTCTTGGAATGGAAGAAGTAACACATTTGAAACGTCTGTACTGGATAAAGCAATCTCTGGATTCCATGCAATCCCAGTCAACGTTGCAGCAATCCTTCCCACAGAAATAGAAGAGGGAATCCTAATGTTTCTCTCCAGCAACAAAAGACCCTGAAGAACCAAAGGAATCCTGAGGAAAACAAAGAAATCATGACGTATCATCACAATGATTCCTTTCTTATCCCTTGAACCAGTGTCTCTTTGGTCGCTTCAAGATTCTGTGCCTGGTTTCTGTTTGTAAAAGCTGTTTCTGGGTATCTCTCACTTGACTATCCTAGCCTAGTCCAATGCTAGGACTGGAAACATGCGGCCATCTTGGGTGACATGTTCACCGCGATGTCATAAACACCCTCAGAATTCTAAGTTGTCCTGAAAACCTCCATGCACGCAGTGGTTCAGACCCATCTCATACCAGTCTGACTATTCCCCCTTTCCAGGTAGGATAGTTTTCCTTGTTCTGGATTTCTTGTCAGTTTCTAACTTTCTCCTCGAACTTTGAAAGGTCTACTATATTCCCTCTAGACACCTGTTTCTTCCCTTAAAGATCATCCCTGGTTTTATCTCTTATCTTTTGTGGATATGGCCAAATGGGTGGACTTTCCTTAGAGAATGTCCTGAAGTCCATAAGAAGTTGATGTTGTCCAGGCAATCCCCTGATGCACAATGATCGTGTGATCTCCTAGCGGTGTGACAATTCCACCTTGGCAACTCACATGTTTTGTTTCCTTCATCATTTGTGCAAGTGTAGTTGATGCATTCATAGATTGTAATATTCTCATGGTTCTTTTTCTGGTGAGTATTGATAAGGTCATCTCACACTTTCTACTTCTTTATGATCTCTGTGCCCACGAGACCATGAAATCTGGATTTCCTAATGCTAGTAATCTGATCCACACACGTGATGCTAGCCAATGAAGCCCCGGCCACCGAGGCGGAACGTGGGAACTTACCTGCTGCAATACAGGGCAGACCCTGAATTGGACTTTTGGACCAAACTTTGGCCTGAACTTGGGAAGATGTTGGCCTGCTTGGCTCATGCATGAAGGGAATCAGTAGTAACAACATGGAAGGTAGCATTTTCCATTGGTTCATGAGTTTAGCACGGAACATGTTCTCTTCCTAGTATTCCTCTTCATCTCTTTGCAAAGGTCTACATTTCTGTAGCATCATTAAGCATTTTGAGGTGATTACCAATCCTTGGAAGTTCATCTTCTCTAATCTGTTTCAGCCTCCAAAGCTTTAGGCCGTAAATCTGCACCCCTTTTTGGAGTTTTGATTTTATGTGAATTGGTGGCCGTAACCCTGCATTATAACGTCCTATATCTTTCACATTTACATCCTCACAGATTTAAAGTTCTGTGTATGGTACATCATCTTCACCACATAAGCCTAATTACAGGCCCTCACCACACACTTGTGCCTATTCAACTATGTCTCCCTCCGGGCCCAGGCTCCCATTCCCTCTGGGAACCACTGGTTCCATCTCACGTGATTCCAGTTTGTTTGTCCTTTTTTTCTATATCTCTTTGTAACTTAGATCGCATGCTATTTGACCTTCTCCCTGGGCTTGTTTCAATTCCCCTCATACCCTCAGGAGCCATTCTGGAGGTCACAAATGACTGGAGTGCATCCATTCCTACAGCTGAGTGCTATGCCATTGTGTGGATATAGCCCATCTTCCTTCTCCATTCGTCCCTTGATGGGCACCACGGCGGCTTACAAGTCTTGTATCTCGGGAGTAAGGCTGTGGTGAACACAGTGGTGCACGGATCTCTATGCATTAGTGTTTCCAAGTTCTATGGATAGACAAGCTGCCGAGGAATAGCTGGATCATATGGTAGAAATTTCTGAGGCAATTCCACACTGCTTTTCCTACTGGCTGCACCGGTTTACACTCCCACCAGTGGTGCAGGAGGCTTCCCTTGTCTCCACCTCCTCTCTGACACTTGTTGTTTCCTGTCTTGTTCCTTATAGCCATTCTGACCACAGGGAGCTGTTATCCCATTGCCGTTTGGATTTGCACTGGCCTGAGAATTTATGATGGTGAACATGTTTTCATACAGCTGTTGCCCATCTTTCTCTCTTTGGGAGAAATCTCTGTTTCCATCTTTTGCCCAGGTTTTACTGGGTTTGTTGTTTTTCCTCTTGTGGAGACGTGTGAGGTTATTGGATCGTTTGGCTATTCAGCCCTTCTCTGATGTGTGGTTTGCAAACATCCACTGCCAGTTGCTGTGCAGTCTTTGCATTGAGTTATGGTTTCCTTGGCTGGGCAGAACCTTCTGCGTTGGATAGAGTCCCGTTTGCTTCTTGTTTCCTTTCTTGCCCTTGCCCAGTCACACATGCTTCTTCCAAATACGCAGCTAAGCCAGATGGTAAAGAGCACGCTGCCTGGGTTTTCTCCTAGAAGTTCCATGGACTGAAGTCTTCCATTCAAGGCTTTAATCCATTTCGAGGTGGTATGTGCCTCGTTTAACATCATGTCCTACTCTCATTTTGTTACCTGTGGTTGTGCAGTCTTCCAAGAAACATTTCTTCTCTAGACTTTCCTTTCTCCGCTGTCTTCTCTTGTCCCTCTGGTCGAAAATGAGCTGTCCATATTTGTGTGAGTAGACCTCTGCGCTCTTGATCGTGTTCTATTCGTCTGTGTGCCTGTTTTTGGGCCCAGACTGTGCTGTTTCAGTACCTAGTGCTTCGTCCTGTATGGTGAAATCAGAAAGGGGGATACGTCCAGCTTTGTTCATTTTCCTCAGGATTCCGTTGGCTATTCAGTGTCCCTTATGCCTGGATAGAGACTTTAGGATTCTCCTATTTCTGTGGGAAAAATTACTACAACTTTGACTGGGATTGCATGGAATCCAGAGATTGCTTTATCTGTTACGAACTTTTCAAGTGTGTTAGTTCTTCCATTCCAAGAGCACGGTATAGCCTTCCGTTTCCTTCTCTCTTCTGGAATTTATTTCCCAAAAGCTTTCTTCCCTTTCGTGTTGCATAGCATGCACCCGTTTGGTTAAGGTCATTCATAGATATCTTATTCTTCTTACTGGTATGCTTCTGTTTTTGAGGTTCAGTATTTATGTTCTTTGCACCTTTTAATTGGTTCTGTTTTGGCAAACGTTTATGGCTGTGCTCACATCTGCTGACACTGCAGCTGTATTTGCTAAAGAAGAGTGGCCCTGTCTAACGTTGCTTCCCATCTGCCTCTGCACTACCTCGGACGCCTGCCCCAGAATGGCTGGGCCAACGGTGAGGAGGCTAACCCCCAGGAATCCATGTGGCCTAGCACGGGCTTCCAACCCAGAATGCACGGACTTCACTGCTACAACACGGGCTGGCCCCTTTCATGTTCCATTGCCAACCTGCTCTTGAGTGAAATGTGAATTAAATATGCTACATAAGCCCAAATCTGGCCCTGTGTAGACTAGGCCTGGTTTTCTATCCGGTCCACTGTGATGTCAGAGGATTTGTCAGAATTTGTCTCTGATGTCCCAGCAAGCTTCATGGACACAGGGTTTCAGAGCCCGCTTGGAGCAGTCTCGTAACTCACCCTTCCCAGTTAGCCCAGGTTTGACCTTCATTGCAAGTTTTGGGGTTGTGACATTCTCGGTCTTTCCAACGTTCAAACATAGTCTGTCTAAAGACTGACGTATTACACTGTGGATCATTCAGGTGTGATTTCTGTTGGGCTTCCATTTTCTGGGACCCTGTTTTCTTTTCCATAGTCTAATCGTCATGGTCTTTCTGAGGTATGTCCCTTCGAGATGCTTGTCAGTACATTCTCCTTCATTCCAAGTTAGGAATTTTGTATTTCTTTAATCACCATATGTTCTGTAGGCCGATGTGTGAGTGCTTTCGTGATTCCTGGGTGTCGTCTTTGAATTTCCATCGGTCACTTGAGGGAGTCTTTGCTCTCTTAGTCTAGGTGCAACTGAGCACTGAGTACGCGTGGTCATCTGGGTTCGTTTGACATTGTGAGATGAGAAACTCCAGGTACGACGTTGTCCTGGCAACCACCTTCAGGAACCCAATGCTTCTGAAACAAATTAGATGAATCTGCTGAATTCCTCTGTCCAGGTGAGAGACCTTCTGTCTCTATTCTGGATTTGGGAAGTTTCAAACTTCACCCTTGATGCTTGAACTTTCCACTAGATTATGGCTAGATACTGGCTTACTTTGTTTCTACAGGTTTTGTTATGTGTTTGATTTACCTCCTCAGCTGTGGCGAGTTTATTTTTCTTTAAATATAATGGTAATGTTCTAATTTTCAGCAAACCTCCTTACGTGTGGTATCGAAACACATAATCAATATTCCTTGTATGGCAAGAGAGGGTGGAGAGAATCTCATTGATCCCAACTGAACACTCTAGCCTGGGAGGGCAGCCTTCACAAAGGAACAAAGCTCTCTGGAAAAGGTGCTTTTCAGCACACTTCTAGAGCCCTTCCAAACCAAGCGACATACCCAAGCATGGCAGGGGGCCATTCTTTCCAGGCTTCAATGAGATCTCTTCTGACACATTGTCATGTAACCAGTGGGCCCCCGTGACTTGAGAGCTATGGAAAGGGAGACTTGTCTTCAAAGTTTGCTGAGGCCTAAGAAAGGTGGCCTCGCTTCTTCTCTTCAATGTCCTCAAGTAATCATTCTTGACTTTGGGTTATGGGTAAGGCAGAAGGACAATGTAGGTCTGATAAGCCCCAGGTACGGCCTCTTTTCTCAAAACAAGTTTCAAGCTTGAATCAGCATGGCCTCCCCATCTACGTGAGTAGATGACAATGTTCTCCTCTGAGTGCTTGTCCCTCTATTATCGCTTCATTTCAGTGATTCCTTTCTCATCCCTTGAATACGCATCTGTTGGATCTCTTCAAGTTTCTGTGCCCGGTTTCTGATTGGAAAAGCTGTTTCTGGGAATCTCTCACTTGAATATCCTAGCCTAGGCAAATCCTCGGGATGGAAACCTGGGACCATCTTGGGTGACATGGTCACCATGATGTCATAAACACCCTCAGAATTCTAAGTTGTGCTGAAAACCTCCATGCACACAGTGTTTAAGACCCATCTCATACCAGTCTGACTACTCTCCCTTTCCAGGTAGGACAGTTTTCCTTTTACGGGACTTCTTGTCGGTTTCTAACTTTCTCCTCTAACCTTGAAAGGTCTACTACATTCCTTCTAGACACTGGTTTCTTTCCTTTAAGACCGTCCTGGGATTTATCTCTTATCTTTTTTGGATGTGGCCAAATGTGTGAACTTTCCCCACAGAAAGTCCTGGAGTCCCTGCAAAGTTGAAGTTACCCAGGCAATCCTCTGATGAGCAATGATCGTGTCATCTCATAGTAGTCTGGCAATTCCACCTTGGCAGGTCACATGTTTTCCTTCCTCCATCATTTGGGGAAGTGTACCTGATGCGTTCATAGATTGTAATATTCTCATGGTTCATTTGCTGGTGTGTATTCATAAGGTATCCTCACAATTTCTACTTCTTCATGATCTCTGTTGGCACCATACCTTGAAATCCATATTTCCTACTGCTCCTAATCTGATCCAGACCCGTGATGCCACCCTGCCAAGCCTAGGCCGCCCCAGTGAAACATGGGCACTTACCAGCTACACTACAGTGCCGGACCTGAATTGGACTTATGGACCAACCTTTGGCTTGAACTTGGGAAGATGTTGGCCTGCATTGATTATTCATAAATGTAATTAGTAAAAACATCGTGGACGGTAACATTTTTCGTTGGCTCATGAGTTTAGCACAGAACGTGCTGTGTTGGTTGTGTTCCTCTTCATCTCTTTGCAATGGTCTAATTTTCTGTAGCATCGTTAAGCATTTGGAGGTGATTATCAATCCTTGGAAGTTCATCTTCTCTAAATTCTTTCAGCCTGCAATCTTTATGCCATAAACCTGCTTGCATTTAAGGAGTTTTGATTTTAGGTGAATTGATTTCCCTAACCCTTCATTATAACATCCTATAGCTTTCAGATTTACATCCTCATAGATTTAGACTTCTGTGTATGGTACATCATCTTCCCCACTGTAAGCCTAATTACAGGCCCACACTACAAAATTGTGCCTAAACAACTCTTTCTCCCACCGTCCCCTGCCACCCGTTACCTCTGGGAACCACCAATCCCATGTCATGTTCTACATGTTTCTTGGTCCCTATTTTAATCTTCTCCTTGTAAGTGAGATCCTATGGTATTTGACATTCTCCCTGGGGGTTGTTTCAGTTCCCCTCCTACCCGCAGGAGCCATTCTGGTGTCACAAATGGCTGGACTGCACCCTTTCTTACAGCTGAGTGCTAGGCCATTGTGTGGATATGGCCCACCTTCCTTCTCCATGGGTCCCTTGATGGGCACCAGAGGAACTTCCATGTCTTGCATATCGGGAGGAAGGCTGTGGTGAACACAGCGCTGCACGGATCTCTGTGCAGTAGTGTTCCCAATTTCTTTGGATAAACACGCCGCAGAGGAATAGCTGGACCATATGGTAGATGTATTTTGAAATTTCTGAGGCAATTCCACAAGGCTATGCCTAGTGCCTTCACCGGTTTGCACTCCCACCAGCGGTGCAGAACTCTTCCCTTCTCTCCGCCTCCCCTCCGACACTTGTTGTTTCCTGTCTTGTTCTTTATAGCCATTCTGACCACAGTGAGCTGCTATCTCATTGCCATTTGGATTTGCATTGGCCTTAGACTCAATGATGATGAACATGAGTTCATAAAGCTGTTGGCAACCTTTCTGTCTTCTTGGTGTAAATCTCTGTTTCTATCTTTTGCCCAGGTTTTAATGGGCTTGTTCTTTTTTCTCTTGTCGAGACGTGTGAGGTCATTGGATCTTTTGGCTATTCAGCCCTACTCCGATGTGTGGTTTGAAATATTCTCTTCCTGCTGTTGTGCTGTACTTGCATTGAGTCGACGGTTTCCTTGGCTGGACAGAACCTACTGCATTGGATGGAGTCCCGTTTGTTTCTTGTTTCCATTGTTGACCTTGACTAGTCACACATGCTTCTTCCAAATAGGCGGCTATGCCAGATGGCAAAAAGCAAGCTCCCTGGGTTTTATTCTAGAAGTTTCACGGTTTCAAGTCTTAAGTTGAAGGGTTTAATCCATTTCGAGGTGGGGTGTGTGCCTGGTGTAACATCATGGTCTACTCTCATTGTGTTACATGTGGCTGTGCAGGCTTCCCAGCACCGTTTCTTTTAGAGACTCACCTTTCTCCACTGTCTCCTCTTGCCTTCCTCGTTGCAAATGAGTTGTTCATATATGGGTGAGTTGACCTTTGGGCTCTGGATTCTGTTCCATTGGTCTGTGTGCCTGTTTTTGGGAGCAGGCTATGTTTCGGTACCTAGCTCTTTGTCCTACATGTTGGAATCAGAAAGTGTTTTACATCCTGCTTTGTTCGTCCTGCTTTTTTCCTCAGGATTCCTTTGGGTATTCAGGGTTCTTGTTGCTGTATAGAGACTTTAGGATTCTCTCTTCTATTTCTGTGGGAAAGATTGCTGCAACTTTGACTGGGATTGCATGGAATCTAGAGATTGATTTATCCTTTACGGCCATTTCAGTTGTTTTAGTTCTTACATTCCTAGAGCATGGAATACCCTTCCATTTGCTTGTGTCTTCTGGAATTGCTTTCGCCAAACCTTTGCTAGTTTTCGGTTTCCATTGCTTGCACCTGTTTGTCTAAGCTAATTCCTAGAAATCCTATTGTTCTTACGTGCATGTTTTTTCTTTCTGAGGTTCAGTTTTTCTATCCGATGCAACTTTTCATTGGTTTTGTTTTGGCAGATGTTCATGGCTGTGCTCACATCTGCTGGTGATGATGCTGTACTTTCTGAGGAAGATTGACGCTGCCTGACGTTGCTTCCCATCTGCCTCTACACTACCTCAGACGCCTGCCCCAGAATGGCTGGACCAGCTGTGATGAGGTTCACACCCAGGATTCCGCATGGCCTTCCCGGGGCTGCTGACCACAACATGCAGTGTTCACCACTACACCACTGGCCGGCACCTTTCATGTTCCATTGGCAGCCTGCAGTTGAGTGGAATGTGACTTGAATGGGCTACTTGGGCCAAATGTGGCACTGTGTAGATGAGGCCAGTTTATTTTTCTTCTCCACTGTGATGTCAGAAGATTTGTCAGAATTCTGTCTCTGCTGTCCTGGCACACTTCATTGACACAGGTTTTCAGAGCCCGATGTTAGCAGTGTGATAACTCACTTTAACAATTAGCCTAAGTTTGACATTTGCTCCAGTTTTTGTGAATGAGACTTTCTCTGACTTTCGAACGTTCAGAGTATGACTAAAACTTAATTGTTTCATTGTGGATTATTCAGATGTGATTTCTGTGTGCCTTCCAATTTCTGTGACCGTTTTCTATTTTCCGTGGTATAATTGTTGATATGGGCTCGGCGTGCTGAAGACTCAAATATAAGGTTTCTTGGACTCTCAAGGTCTGACATTGGTGCTCTTTTATTTAGAGAATAGTACGGGATGGCATGGGGACAGGACCCATGGGCAGTGAAAAGCTGCTGCTGCTCCCTGGGGACGGGACCCATGAGCAGTCAGAGCTCCTGCTGCATCCCTCAGTTGAGGGTTAGTGATAATTTTATAAGGACTGGGTACATGACTTGTTTTTACTGGAAAAAGAAATGATGGTGTTCAATGTCTTTAAATGATTTCAGTGCAGATGGGGTCTGGTTATTGTGCGGTCATATAACTTTAGATACGAATCTGCCCATATATATTACCATGTAGGTTAGTATGCCCTGAGATGCTCTCCATGGGACAGCCCTAATTCATATCAACAAAAAATCCACCGGGTCTTATAGATTGGCATGTAGGCCAGGTCACCTTGGGCTTTTCTAGCTGGAGCAGCCTCAATCCACGACATAAACCCCCTCGAACCCATTTGGACCGGAAATATTTGGGGATATGATCGATGTTCACTCTTCTGTAAATACTTCTGGCTGTACAATGTTGTAGAGGTGTCCCTAAATGGGGCCATAGGCACAGGTAGAAGTTCAGTGGACCAGAAGTCTTCACCTGTGGAGTCCAAGGCTAAGTTATACAGAGCCCCTGGAGAGGAGAGAATCATTTGACGAGATGTGCTCCAAGAGGTGAAATATTTTGGCATGCAGAAGACAAACAACGAAACAGACAACAAACTACAAGTAGAAATACAAGCAGTATGTTTAACCCAATGAATAAGGTTTTGAAGTAGTGCAGAAACCTGGTACTGACTGGGAGTTCAACCAATCGTTTAGAGTTAGGGTTGGTCAGACATGGATTTAATTTGGTGGCTGGGATAGGAAGCCAGAAATATTTTGATGGTAGTCAAGAATATAGGCAAAACATTCACTTTTTATAACGGCACAGGTGCCCCCTTGTGCTGCTGTCAAGACATCCAGTGCCATTTGGATTTGGAGAACTGCCTTACACATTTGGGATACTTCTAAATTGAGCAGCGAAATGCTATGTTGTGCATCATTTAATGCCTTCCTACTGAATTTGATTAGGACTTCCATGTGCAAGACAGCATTTTCAATTCCTAATTGGTGAAGGATAATTGAGTAAAGATGGAAATACCAGTGGAAGACACAGCTGGTCCAGCGCTGTTGCAGTTGGGTAGGTTAGCAGGAGGAGATATATTAAATGTAGTTCTACCTTGCATGCAGACAAAGCCTAGGGTGCATCATCCCATCCATCCAGGTGGCAGCCAAGGCCAAAAAGTGGACCCACATCAAAACTGAGCACCATTAGGGGCTAACCAAAACGTGCTGGGCCGTCTATCCCAGTCAGTCCCAGACCAGTCAGTATTTTTTTTAAGGCTATGATACGAGAACACAAATAACAGGGAATTTTCCCCATAAGTCGAGTGCTATTAGGCCATGTATCACAGGTGTGATTGGTTTGTTCCCAACAGAGAATGATCTTTTACTGGGTTGACCACTAGTAGGAGTGAACCAAATATATTCATTCCAAATTTGATATGGTCCTTCCTGTGTCTTGATAAGCTGGGGACTTTAAATTTGGAACATGTTGTTTAGGATCCACCTGTGACAAAGCAAATGTATTTAGTATTCGGGCAGTAGTATTGAAGGAAAATGTTTGATGGTGGCCAGGGAACTCCCAGGTGTCAGAGATAGATGGCCACAAGGAGACATTACGATTAGCAATAGATGAAACTTGTAAAAGAAAACAGCTAGAATCTAATATCCAGGAATACCTACTATAGCTTCTACATAAACGTATTTTTTCTCTCTTAAATCACCCTCATTTTTACAAAAGATAGCCAAATTAGGATGAACTGGTTTGCAAATAAAGTGTAGCTTCAATACAACTTGCTCCAATTATTTACATAAGAGGAGCAAGAATAGTAATTGCTTATACAGGCTTTTTAAAATCTGCTTTGCTGGACTTTTTTATGAGGAATCTCAGATTCAACTGTGAAGGCCTTGAAAGGCCAGAAAAGCCAAGCCAAGGACTTGCCATCAGATTTGGCCTGCAGTACTTACAGATTTGAGTGGTGTTCTCTTTGAGGTCCCCCAAAATATTCGGAGTTCCTTACACATGTCAGATAAGCAAGCTTCCTTACTTACCGGGTAAGATTGCCAGAATCTCTGTAAACAAGGTACCAGGCCCATGTTTCCAAGTGGCTGTATTCCAGAAAGTCCAATCTTTGTTCCTGAAATGCTGTCTTGTCATATCTGAGCCTGTGTGTTTCAAATATGACATTCCAGTCAAAGCCTTGGTAGTATAACCAATGTGTCCTGTTATAAGGAGAACAGATTCTTATGGAACTTATGCAAATATTGCCACTACATAACCATACTCGGTCACAAAGGGTTTCCCAATTACAGAGGGATAAGGTAGGGATAAAAAGATAAATGTTTCAGTTTTTCTCATAAAGGCATAATTTCACCAAACGGCTGTAAGTCAAAGTTAGCATAAGAGAAAAGAAAAAATATTTCCTTCATTGTGAGAAAACAAAACAACACATCAAAACTCAACAATATTTCAAACAGAGGTCCTAAAAAATTATAATCATCCTCATCAGTTCACACAGTCCAGTATAATCAACTCTTGAGCTGAATCTTCTGTCAGCAGATCGATGTACTTAGTTTCTGGTAGAATTCTGTAATTTCTTACTCAGCTCAGTTTTACAATCTGAATGTTTATCAGAAACGTGTACTTTAGAACCTCTGTGTCAGAATCCTTTCCAGGAATTTCTCGGAAGATGAAAGATATTTGCAAAAGAAAAAAGCATCAGAGTAAAACAACAGCTATCTGCAAATGGACAAAGGACTCCAAACGGCAATTGCCAAATAAACTTGGCTACTTCTGTGACATATAACACTTCCAGATAATAATTGGACTTATGACTGATAACCAGGACAGATCAGAATCTTAAGAATGCCATATAATTTTAAGACATCTATATTAATAACATTTACCCATCTAATACCCCCTAAGATAGTCTATCTTCATTTATTTCCCAATGTTTTCCATGTAATTTAATAGACCAAATAAGCCTAGTTAGTTTGGTATTTTCCTCCTTATAGGAAGAGAGAGAAAATTTCTTTGAGACGACTCAGGGGGCCTCTGAAAATCCTCAGAGTAATTTTTCTTGTGTCTACCAGGTCAAAAGAAAGCCTTCATTCAGGATTTGAATATTTTTGAGGGAGAAACTTGTCAAAACATACCCAAAGTTTTTAAAATGCTTCTTCAAATAGGAAACAACACTCACTGTGAAACAATGCTCAGGTATCTATTCAAAGTGATAACAGAAAGAGTGAAAAATCTTAATAGTGACCTCAGTCATTATTTTCACAAAACAGATTTGTCTCTTAGGTAGAATTACTGAAAGGAATAGCTTTTATAACCTCTTTATCAAGAGCAGATCCAAAGTTCAAGAAAAAGTATCCTTTCAGAGAAAACCAAATTTGAATTTCTGCACGTACTTATTTTTAACATTCAAACTCATGCACTTAATTGAACTTACTTTAGTCTACTTGACCAGGCATAAAACTCCTTCAGAATTTCTCCTTCACAAGCATTCTACAACTTTGTCCCAAAGTCTTTCTTTTTCCGTTCTAGTACATCAGGACAAATTTATGTTTCTTAACCTATCAAACAAAAATATTTCCATTCTTTATACCTTTTTTACTGAAAACATCCATTTTAACTTCCTTGAATACACAGCTCTTTTACTTATTAATTTCCAGTAGCTTTAATTCCATAGGTTAATTAGAACATTTAAACCTTAACAGAGCTAGTAAACACTAAAAATGTAAACAATTATGAATTGTCTTTTATATCAGCATTCTAAACACTTCATAAATTTAGAAACGTGGTACTTTACAACAAAACACAAGGCATGCTTCTTAATACACCCAAACGCTTTTAGCCTCTTCACTAAGAAGCCAAAATCAGATAACTTAGCTATGTTTATTAATAATGTTTCAGTGTTTCATCCTATCCAAAATTGACCCAGGTATTCAGATTTTATCATTTAACTTAACTTGGCAAAACTCAAGATTGTTACCAAAAAGAATTTCGAAGCTGTTTTTTTTCCCCAAGTGTACAGACTGCAAAATTTATTGTGAGTTTTATGTATTTAAACCATTTTTTTCCGACAATTATGTTCAGATTACCTTCGGAAACCTCATGAGTCATTTGAAAAAACTGGTCATCGTTTACAGCTATTATTTTGCTGACAAATTTCACAGACAACGTGAACTTATGTGACTAGCAAACCCAGGATGAATGCCTGCATACTATGCAAATACCGACAACTCTGACAAGAAGACTATTTTCAATCAAACCAACAAACTTAAACAAGTTTTCATTTAACATAGGTTAATTCACATCTCGTTTACTTTGAAAGGCACTGAGTTAATTTCTACTACATTTAGAATTTAATAAAGCACTTACTTTAAGCCAACTAAACAGAAATCTTAATTTTGGCCATAGCATCCAGGATAAAAGTATCACACCTATAGCATACACATAGACACACCTACAGAGAGACTGTACAACCATCCTTTTAAAAACTACTGCTGTGAGTCAGGAACAATAATATTGAGCTCACAAGTTATGAATCCAAACTTTGTTTTGAGCCTTTTTACTAATACTTATGGAGAAGACCTTTGACATGCTAGACTTTTGGCAAAGACACACTTATGTTCACTTAACCTTTCCCCTCCTTTTTTGTTTTTCAGTCTTAAGAATGAGTGATGGACTGGACAGTAGTTCCTGGAGAGGGAGGATGATAATCTTTTTCATGATAAAGGAACTAGGTGGAATCTGAACTGCCTCTAGAGCTGTCTTTCCAGTCTTGCAAGGATTTTGTAAGGACAGTTGCTCTTTATTTCCCAGAAACTGGACTGTAACTTGAAGGTCCTTTTAGGTTGATGCACCTGTCCAACTGCACCAGAAAGGCACAGAGAAAAATCGCAGATTTTCTCCTAGTTGGAGTTTCTGGGGCATCACCCATACAATTGAAAGTGTTTCTAATTAGTTAGAAGGATTTTGAGTGGTGAGTCTCTGGGGATGCTTACGGCATTCCCCATGGCAGTAAAGCCAGTGTCTGACTGACAGTGGACTGGAAAAGGGTGCAGTGCCCACAGAAGCCGGGAACTGGCTGGAGGTCAGGGCTCCCAGCAGCCGGGTTGAGAGTTAAGTCCCTTGCAAAATGTTTTCAAGTTTTTCGATTTTACAGAAGGTCCAGGTTCTGGTCAGGTTCAGCCTGAACTTAAGCTCGACTTGGTGACAACAGACTACATGATGAGCAAAACAAAGAAAGGAAAAGAAGACACCAGACCTCACCCTCATGGCCACTCCCAGAGGGTTATCAAGATAAGAGTCACACAACAGTTCCCGTGCTGGGGCACACTACCCTAGCATGACAGTTCACAGAATAAATCACAGGTCTGCTACCCTCATAGCCAACTCAGTAGGTGACTAAAATCCTCAATGAGTCATCTGCCAAAAAAGGGCACCCTACTTGGTGTTGCCGTGGTGATCAGGGTAGAAAGCCAAAGTTGGTGTTCCCAGGCATGGAGACCTTGACTCTTCAAAGATTCTTCTGTTTTCCGGTTGCAAAGCTCAAAAGGAGATGAAAATGGCCCGTGTAACTCTAACAAAGATGAAAGAGACACGTGAATTTCCTTGAAAATCCCCTGTGAACCTAGTGCAGCATCCCACCTGTCGTTCCTAATGTGGGGTTCCTATAGCAATGGGTGATGGGGAAGTCCACCAGCATTGCATCCCTTGTGTACCTTCCCTCGGATGCCTGGCAGTAACAGGTGCCTGGTGAACATCTTTCCTATTCTGCCTGGCAGCAATAGATGCCTGGTGAATGGTCCCTGAGAGAAAAGGAGAAGTTTAAGAGAGAACAGGATAGAGAAAAATAGTGAGGAATTTTCCGCCGCTTTGGGGGACATTCTACCCAATTGCGTGTTGGAGCCATTCTCCGAGAAGGGTTTTCCATACTCAACCAAAGCTTAGACTTTCTTACTTGCCTTGAACTGGACTCCCAATTGGGACATTCACACAATTCAGAGCACGGTCAGGTGCCATGGGAGGTAGCCCAATACAGCCTTAGGAAAAGAAACCTTCCACGGGAGTCTTGTAGATTCCCGACCATCCTAATGACTTAAGTGGCCAACCCGTGCCCACGTAAAATTTATATATCAGAGATAGAGTCAGGAAGGAACGGATTAATTCATTCTACATCACCCTTAGGCTTAAGCTACTGATTCTCTTCAAGCAGAATGCCATGATTTGCCCCACAGAGTAGCCATGGGCAGCAAACGTGGATTCATACAGCTATCCAAGAAAGTTCCTGATGGAGAAGTGAATTTAGATCCATCCTCGAAAAGGAGAGAGGCACAAGGAAGGAAAGGGCATTTACCAGAAGTCAAGCTCACAAACCGATGAAGCAAAATCCCCGTACGGGCCACAAGATATGATGCGGGGTTGGCGAACTGAAGAGTCAAAAGAAAGATTTGTTGGACTCTCAAGGTCTGGCAGTGATGCTCTTTTATTTAGAGAACGGTACAGGATAGCATGGGGACAGGACCCATGGACACTAAAGTGTTGCTGCATGGGGACAGGACCCATGGGCAGTCACAGCTCCTGCTGCTGCCCTGAGTACAGGGTAAGTGCTAATTTTATAAGCATAGTTACTTGACTTACTTTTGCTGGAAAAAGAAAAGATGATGTAAAATGTCATGAAATGATTCCAGTTCAGTTGGGGTCTGGTTATTGTGTGGTCGGATAACATTAGATACGAATCTGGCCATATAGATAGGCATGTAGGTGAGCATGACCTGTGCTTCTCTCACTGGGGCACCTCTAATTCATACCAAAAAATGATTCTGATTTCAACATATAGGATGAAGAAATAGGATTGGAAACGACACAGGCTGGGATGAAAACAGACATGCAGAACCATGGAACACAATCGAGAGCCCAGAGGTATACACACACATACATGGACAGCCCATTTTCGACCACGGAACCAAGAGGAGACAGTGGAGAAAGGAAAGTCTCTACAGTAAATGGTGCTGGGACGACTGCAGAGCCCCATGTAAAACAAGGAGAGTAGACCACGGTGTTACACCAGGCACAAACACCAACTCAAAATGGATTAAAGGTTTGAATGTAAGACTGCATACCACGAGACTTCTGTAAGGAAAACTAGTCAGCTGTTATTTGACATCTGTCTTAGCCTCCTATTAGTAAGATGCAGGTCTGCTTGGGCAAGGGCAACAACAGAAACAAGAAACAAATGGGACTACATCAAATGCAAAAGTTCAGCCCAGCCAAGGAAACCATCGACTCAATGCAAAGACAGTACAACCACTGGGAGAGGATGTTTGAAAACCACACATCGGTGAACGGGTGAATAGCCAAAAGATGCAGTGAACTCATATGGGTCCACAAGAGAGAAAAAAATAAGCCCATTAAAACCTGGGCAGTAGGTGGAAACAGAGATTTCACCCAAGAAGATATAGAGATGGCCAACAGGTGTATGAAAAC
Source organism: Equus asinus (assembly GCF_041296235.1). Taxonomy (NCBI): domain Eukaryota; kingdom Metazoa; phylum Chordata; class Mammalia; order Perissodactyla; family Equidae; genus Equus; species Equus asinus. The sequence continues at coordinate 1,098,415 of NC_091790.1, read as the reverse complement.
ATGTTAATCATCATTAAGACTCAGGGCAATTGAAATCCAAATGGCAGTGAGATAGCAGCTCAATGTGGTCTGAATGACTATAGGTAAAAAGTCAGGAAACAAGTGTCAGAGAGGAGCTGCAGAGATGGGAAGACTCGTACAGTGCTGCTGTGAGTGTAAGCTGGTGCAGCCACGACGCAAATCAGTGTGGAATTGCCTCAGACATGTCAGAATCCATCTACCATATGATCCAGCTATTATTCAGTGGCGTGTTTCTCAAAAGACCTTGGAAAAAGTCTTGCACCGATATATGTGCACCCCTGTGTTCACCCTGGCCTTACTCCCGTTATCCAAGACTTGGAAGCCGCCCTGATGCCCATCAAGGCAGAAGGCCGAATAGAGAAAGAAGATTGGAGAAATAAGCTGGGCATTATGAACACAATGGCATATCTCTGAGCCATAACAAAAGAGAGAATCCAGCCATTAGTGACCTGAAGGATGGTTCTTGAGGGTTTCATTGGAAGTGAAACAGCTCACAGGGAGAAACTCAAATACCGTAGGAGCTCACTTACAAGGAGAAGAGACAAACAAGGACCAACAAACTGGAAAGCTTTGCGGAAAGAAATTAAAGAAGACACAAGGAAACGGAAGTCTATTCCACGCTCTTCGAACGGAAGAATGAACACACTTGAAACGTCCATATTGGATAAAGCAATCTCTGGATTCCACACAAGCCCCATCGAAGTTTCAGCAATCTTTCCCACAGGAATAGAAGAGATAATCCTAAAGTTTCTATCCAGCAACAAAGGAGCAGGAACGGCCAAAGGAATCCTGAGGAAAACGAACAAGGCAGCAAGTACCACATTTTCGAATTTCCACATATACGACGAACTGCTAGGTACCGAAATGTCAAAGGCTGGCTACAAATAGAGGCACACAGACACAAGGAACAGAATCGAGACCCCAGAGGTTAACTCCCACATATATTGACAGCCCAGTTTAGACCAAGGAGCCAAGAGGAGACAACAAAGAAAGGAGAGTCTCGAGAAGAAACGATGCTGGGAAAACTGCACAGCCACATGTAACACAATGAGAGTGGACCATGATGTTACCCCAGCCACACACACCACCTCAAAATGGATTAAGGCCTTGAATGGAAGACTTGAAACCATGCAACTTATAGGAGAAAACGCAGGCAGCTTGCATTTTGCCATCTGGCTTAGCCGATTATTTGGAAGAAGCATGTGTGACTGGGCAAGGGCAACAAAGGAAACAAGAAACAAGCAGGACTCCATCCAACGCAGAAGCTTCTGAACAGCCATCGACTCCATCGACTCAATGCAAAGACAGCACAACTGCGAGTGGATGTTTGCAAACCACACATCGGAGAAGGGATGATTAACCAAAATATCCAATGAACTCATATGTCTCCACAATAAAAAATCAACGAGCCCCATAAAAGGTGGGCAAAAGATGGAAAGAGATATTTCTCCCAGGAAGATAAAAGATGGCCAACAGGCTGTATGAAAACATGTTCATCATCATTAAGTCTTTGGCAATGCAAATACGAACGGCAATGAGACAGCAGCTCACAGTGGTCAGAATGGCTATAGGGATGAAGACAGGGAACAAGTCTTGGAGAGGAGGTGGAGAGAAGGGAAGCTTCCTGCACTGCTGGGGGGAGTGTAATCAGGTGCAGCCACTACCCAAAGTGCTGTGGAATTGCCTTAGAATTTTCAGAATCCATCTACCATGTGATCCAGCTATTCCTCTGTGGCATATATATCCAAAGAACTTGGAAACACTAATGCTCAGAGATCCATGCACCACTGTGTTCACCACAGCCTTATTCCCAATATCCAAGACTTGGAAGCCTACGTGGTGCCCATCAAGTGACGAATGGAGAAGGAAGACGATCTATAGCCACACAATGGCCAATCTTCGGACTGTATAGATGTGGCCATCTTGGGTGACATGTTCATAAACACCCTCAGAATTCTAAGTTGTCCTGACAACCTCCATGCACACAGTGTTTCAGAGCCATCGTGTACCAGTCTGACCACTCCCCATTTCCAGGTAGGATAGTTTTCCTTGTTCTGGATTTCTTGTCGGTTTCTAAATGTCTCCTCGAACTTTGAAAGGTCTACTACATTCTCTCTACACACCAGTGTTTTTCCGTTACGATTATCAAAGATTTTATCTCTTATGTTTTGTGGACATGGTGAAATGGGTGGACTTTCCCCAGAGAAAGTCATGGACTCCCTCCCAAGTTGAAGTTGCCCAGGCAATCCCCTGATGCACACTTATCGTGTCATCTCCTAGCAGTCTGCCAATTCCACCAGGCAAGTCACATGTTTCCTTCCTTCATCATTTGGGGAAGTGTAGCTGATGCGTTCATAGATTGTAATATTCACATTGTTTTTTTCTGGTGCGTGTTGCTCAGTTTCCCCCACCATTTCTACTTCAGTATGATCTCTGTGCCCACCAGACCATGAAATCTGGATTTCCTAATGCTAGTAATCTGATCCACAACCGTGTTGCTATGCTGTGAAGCTCAGGCCGCCCAAGCGGAACGTGAGCACTTACCTGCTACATCACAGGTCCGCCAATGAATTGGACTTCTGGACCAACCTTTGGCCTGAACTTGGGAGGATGTTGGCCTGCTTCGATCATTCGTGTAGGGAATCAGTAGTAACATGAGTGACCATAACTTTTACCTTTCATTGATGAGTTTAGCACCGAGCATTTTCTCTCCCTACTATTCCGCTTCATCACTTTGCTAAGGTCTACCTTGCTGTAGCATCATTATGCATTTGGAGGTGCTTACCAATCCTTGGAAGTTCATCTTCTCTAATCTCTTTCAGCCTCCAAAGCTTAGGCCGTAAATCTGCACCCCTCTTTGGAGTTTTGATCTTATGTGAATTGATTGCCTTAACCCAGCATTATAACATCCTATAGCTTTTCACATCTACAATCTCATAGATTTAGACTTCTGTGTAGGTTACATCATCTTCACCAGTGTAAGCCTAATTACAGGCCCTCACCACACACTTGTGCCTAATCAACTCTTTCTCCCTCAGACCCCCGCATCCATTTCCCTTTGGGAACTACGAATCCCATGTCACGTCCTACCTTTTTGTTGCTCCGTTTTTCCTCTTCTCCTTGTACGTGAGATCCTGTGGTATACAACCTTATCCCTGGGGCTTGCTTCAGTTCCCCTAAGACCCTCAGGAGCCATTCTGGTGGTCACAAATGGCTGGACTGCATCCATTCCTACAGCTGAGAGCTATACCATCGTGTGGCTATAGCCGATCTTCCTTCTCCATTCATCTCTTGATGGTCACCACGGACGCTTCCAAGTCTTGGATATCGGGAGTAAGGCTGTGGTGAACACAGCAGTGCATCGATCTCTGTGCATTAGTGTTTCCATGATGTTTGGATATATACGCCACAAGGAATAGACGGATCATATGGTAGGTGGATTCTGAAATTTCTGAGGCAATTCCACACCACTTTGCATAGTGGCTGCACCAGTTCACATTCCTCCAGCAGTGCAGGAGGCTTCTTTACTCTCCACCTCCTCTGAGAAACTTATTGTTTCCTGTCTTCATAGTTATAGCCATTCTGACTGCCGTGAGCTGCTATCTCATTGCCTTCAGATTTGCACTGACCAGAGACTTAATGATGATGAACATGTTTTCATACAGCCTGTTGGCCATCTTTCTATCTTCCTGGGAGAAATGTCTGTTTCCAGCTTTTGCCCAGATTATAATGGGGCTTGTTTTTTTTTTCTTGTGGAGCCGTATGAGTTTATTGGATCTTTTAGCTATTCACCCCTTCACCAATGTGTGGCTTGCAAACATCCTCTCCCAGTTGTTGTGCTGTTTTTGCATTGCATCAATGATTTCCTTGGCTATGCAAAAGCTTTTGTGTTTGATGTAGTCCCATTTGTTTCTGGTTTCCTTTATTGCCCTTTCCCAGACATGCTTCTTCCAAATATGAGGCTAAGACAAATGACAAAGAGCACGCTACCTACATTTTCTTCCAGAAGTCTCATGGTTTCCAGTGATACATTCTAGACTTTAATCCATTTTGAGTTGGTGTATGTGCCTGGTGTAACACCGTGGGCTACTCTCCTTGTCTTACTTGAGACTCTGCACTCTTCCCAACACTGTTCATTGTAGAGACTTTCCTTTCTCCACTGTCTCCTCTTGGCTCCGTGGTCGAAAATGGGGTGTCCATATATGTGTCCCTATACCTCTGGGCTCTTGATTCTGTTCCTTGGTTCTGTTTCTTTGTTTTGCATCCCAGCCTGCGCTGTTTCCATTTCAATTTCTTCATCCTATATGTTGAAATCAGAAAGTGTGATACATTGAGCTTTGTTCTTTTTCCTCAGGATTCCTTTGGCTATTCGGGGTCTTTTGTTGCTGGATGTAAACTGTAGGATGCTCGCTTCTATCTCTGTGAGAAATATTGCTGCAACTTTGGCACTGCATGGAATCAAGAGATTTCTCTATGCGGTGTGGACATTTCAAGTGTGTTAATTCTTCCATTTCAAGAGCATGGAATATCCTTCCACTTCCTTGTGTCTTCTCCCATTTCTTTCTGCAAAGGTTTGCTAGTTTTCTGTTTACAGAGCTTTCACCTGTTGGGGTGAGGTTATCACTAGGTATCTTATTCTTCTTACTGGCATCCTTTTTCTTTTTTATTGAGGTTCAATTTTCCTATTATTTGCAACTTTTAATTTGTTTCCTTTTGAAAGAGATTTATCACTGTGCTCACATCTGCTGGAAATGCTCCTGTATTTGCTGAGGAATAGTGGCCCTGTCTAACGTCACTTCTCATCTGCCTCTACATTACCTCCCTCGCCTGCCCCAGAATGGCTGTACCAGCGGTGTGGAGGTTTACCCCCAGGATTCTACCCTGCCAACTCCTTGCTGCCGACGCAGAATGCCATCTGATATCAGTCTAACTGCTCACCCTTTCCAGCTAAGATGGTTTTCCATTTCCTGGATTTCTTGTGTGTTTATAACTTTATCTTTGGACTTTTAAATGTCTACTACATTCTCTCTAGACACTGAATTCTTTACTTTAAGTTTATCCTTGGTTTTATCTGTCACATTTTGTGGATATGGCCAAATATGTAGACTTTCCCCAGAAAAAGTCCACGAGTCCCTCCCAAGTTGAAGTTGCCCAGCCAATCCTCTGATGTTCAATGATCGTGTCATCCTGTGCAGTCCGACAATTCCACCTATGCAAGTCACATCACTTCCTCCATTCTGTATTTGAGAAGTCTACCAGATGCATCATAGATTGCAATATTTTCATGTTGTTTTCCTGGTGCATATGTATAAGGTCTGCTCACAATTTCCACTTATGTATGATCTCTGCCTGCACCATACCATGAAATCTATCTCTCCTGATGTTACTAATCTGATCAGCACCCGTGATGCAAATCCATGAGTCCCAGACCACAGACTAGGAACATGGGCTCTTACACACCAGAACACATGACTGGCCCTGAATTTTACTTTTGGACCAATCTTTTGCCTGAACTTGGGAAGAAGCTGGCCTGCTGTGATTATTCGTGAAGGTAATGAGTAGTAACCTATCAGAAGGTAACATTTTCCCTTGGTTCATGAGTTTAGCATGGAACACATTGTCTTTGTAGTATTCTTCCTAATGTGTTTGCAATGGTCTACTTTTCTGTAGCATCATTAAGCATTTGGAGGAGATTCACAATCCTTGAAAGTTTATCTTCTCTAATCTCTTTCAGCCTCAAAAGCTTTATGCCGTAAATCTGCACAGCTTTATGGATTTTTTCTTTCCCTCTGGGAACCACCAATCCAAAGTGAAGGCTGCCATCAAAGCTAAAATGCTCCGTTTGGCCCCAATGAAATTCTCGCCCCCTATCTCTTGTCATAGAAGAGTATTTATTATGTGTTTTGACACTGTATGTGAGGCAGTTGGCTGAAAATTAGAACATTACACTTATATTTAACGAAAAATAAACATGCCAGAGCTGAGGATGTAAACCAAACAACTAGCAAACCCTACAGAAATAAAGTAAACAAGCATCTAGACATAATCTACTGGAACAATGAAGGATCCGAAGTCAAGGTCTAGCTTAACCAAATTCAGAACAAAAGACATAAAAATATCTTACCTGGAGAGAGGAATTCATCAGATTTGTCTAATGTGTCTCGGAAACATTATGTCCATAAGGTGGTTGCCAGGACAAACTAGAATTTGGCGTTTCTGATCTCAAAATGTCAAACCAACCAAGATGACCTCATGTTGTCTGTGCTCAGTTGGACCTAGGCCAGGATAACCATGATTCCTTCAAGTGAACGATGGAAATTCAAAGACAAAACCCAACAATCATGAAAGCACTCACACATCGGCCTAGAGAACATATGGTGATTAAAGAAATACAAAATTCCTAACTTGGAATGAAGGAGGACACACTGATGAGCATATCTATGGGAGACAGCTGAGAAAGACCATGAGGATTGATGTGGATTAAGGCTGCCCCCACTCGAAAGCCCAAGGTTAGCTGGTGAACATGCAGAACTATATGACCCATTGAATTTCTTTTGGTATGAATTAGAGGTGCCCCAGTGAGAGAAGCCCAGGTCATGCTCACCTACATGACTATCTATGGGGCCAGTTTTGTATCTAGTGTTATATGACCACACAATAACAAGAACCTATCTGAACTGAAATCATTTAATGACTTTTTACATCATTTCTTTTTCCAGGAAAAATAAGTCACGTACCCATGCCTTATAAAATTAGTCCTTAACCTGAACTCCGGAAAGCAGCAGGAGCTGTGACTACCCATGGGTCCTTTCCCAATGCAGCAGCAGCAGATCTTCACTGCCCATAGGTCCTGTCCCCATGCTATCCTGTACCATTGTCTAAATAAAAGAGACTGCCAGACCTTGAGGGTCCAAGAAATGTTTCTTTCAACTCTTGAGCTTACCGACCATGCATCATATCTTGTGGCCCGTATGGGGAACATGCTTCATCGGTTTGTGAGCTCGAATTCTGGTAAGTGCCCTTTTCTTCCTTGTGCCTCTCTCTTTTTCGAGGATGGATCTAAATTCACTTCTCCATCAGGAACTGTCTTGAATAGCTGCATGAATTCATGTTTGCTGCCCATGACTACACTATGGTGCAAATCTGGCATTCAGCTTGAAGAGAATCAGTACCTTAAGCCTAAGAGTGATGTAGAATGAATTAATCCATTCCTTCCTGACCCTATCTCTAATATATAAATTTTACGTGGGAACAGGTCAGCCATTTAAGTCATTAGGATGGTTGGCAATCTCCAAGACTCCCGTGGAAGTTTTCTATTCCTAAAGCTGGATTGAGATACGTCCCATTGCACTTGACCATCTGAACTGTGTGAATGTCCCAATCGGGACTGCAGTTCAGGGAAAGTACCAAACTCTAACCTTTGGTTGAGTATTGGAAACCCTTCTTCGGAGAATGGCTCCAATACACAATTGGGTAGAATGTCCCCCAGCGTGGCGGAAACTTCTTCACTATTTCTCTCCATCATGTCCTCTCTTAACTTCTCCTTTTCTCTTGGGGACCACTCACCAGGCACCTATTACTTCCAGGCAGAATAGGAAAGATGTTCACCAGGCACCTGTTACTGCCAGGCATACCAGGGAAGATATCCAAGGGATGCAATTCTGGGGGACACCCCCATCACCCCTTGCTATAGGCACCCCACTGTAGGAACAACAGGTAGGATGCTTCCCTAGGTTCAGGGGGATTTTCAAGGTAATGGACCTGTCTCTTTCATCGTTCTTAGAGTTACAATGGCCAATTTCGTCTCCTTTTGAGCTTTGCAACCGGGAAACAAAGAAATCTTTCAACAGTCAAGTCCTCCAACACTGGGAGCCCCAACTTTGGCTTTCTGGGCCTGATCACCCCAGGGACCCCAAGTTGGGTGCCCTCTGTTGGCGGTTGATTCATTGAGTATTTTAGTCACCTACTGAGTTGGCTATGATGTTAGGAGACCTGTGATTTATTCTGTGAACTGTCGTGCTAGGGTAGTATGCCCCAGCATGGGAACTGTTGTGTGACTTTTATCATGATAACCCTCTTGGAACAGCCATGAGGGTGAGGTCTGATGTCTTCTTTTAATTTCTTTGTTTTGCTCATGTCCTCTGTTGTCACCAAGTTGAGCTTAAGTTCAGGCTGGACTTGAGCAGAACCTGTCCCTTCTGTAAAATCGAATAACTTGAAAATATTTTGCAAGGGACTTAACTCTCAACCGAGGTACTGGGAGCCCCGGCCTCCAGCATGTTCCAGGCCTCTTTAGGCACTGCACCTTTGTCCAGTACACGGTCAGTCCAACACTGGCTTCACTGCCATGGGGAATGACGAAAGCATCCCAAGAGACTCACCACTCAGGGTCATTCTAACTAATTAGAAACACTTTCAATTGTATGGGTATGCCCCAGAAACTCCATCTGGGGGAAAATTTGAGAGGTATCTCTGTGCCTTTCTGGTGCAGTTGGACAGGTAGATCCACCTAGAATGTCCTTCAAGTTACAGTCCAGTTTCTGAGAAATCAAGAGCAACTGTCCTTACAAAATCCTTGCAAGACTGGAAAGACAGCTCTAGAGGCAGTTCAGATTCCACGTACTTACTTTATCATGAAAAGGATTCTCATCCCCCCTCTCCAGGAACTACTATGTAGCCCATCACTCATTCTTAAGACTGAAAAAAAAAAAAGGAGGGGAAAGGATAAATGGTCACAAGTGCACCCTTGCAAAAAGTCTGCCATCTCGAGGGTCTTCTCCATAAGTATTAGTAAAAAGGCTCAAAACAAAATGTGGATTCATAACTGGTGAGCTTTATATTATTGTACCTGACTCACTGGAGTAGTTTTTAAAACAATGGTTGTACAGTCTCTGTCTATGTGTGTCTATGTGTACTTTATACGTGTGATATTTTTACCCCTGGATGGTATGGCCAAAATTAAGATCTCTGTTTAGTTGGCTTAAAGATAGTGCTTACATAAATTCTAATGTAGTAGAAATTAACTCAGTGCCTTTCAAAGTTAACGTGATGTGAATTAACCTTTGGTAAATGAAAGCTTGTTAAAGTTTCTTGGTTTGATTGAAAATTATCTTGTTGTCACACTTGTCGGTATTTGCATAGGATGCAGGCATTCAGCATGGGTTTTCTAGTCATATAAGCTCACTTTCTTAAATTTGTCAGCAAAATAATAGCTTTATATGATGACTAGTTTTGTCTAATGCCTCATGAGGTTTCTGTAGGTAATCTGAACATAAATGTTGGAAAAAATGGTTTAAATACATAAAACTCATAAAAGTGAGTACAATAACTTCTGTGCTCTGTATACTTGTTGAAAAACCAACAGCTTCGAAATTTTTCTGTGTAACAATCTTGAGTTTTGCAAAATTAATTTAAATGATAAAAAGATGAATATGCCGGTCATTTTTGCATAGGCTGAAACACTGAATCATTAGTAATAAACATATTTAATTTATCTACTTTTGGCTTCTTCTTGAATAGGCTAAAAGCGTTTGGGTGTATTAAAAAGCATGCCTTGTGTTTTATTGTAAAGCTGCATGTTTCTAAAGTTATGAAGTGTTTAGATGCTGATATAAAAGACTATTCATAATTATTTACTTTTTTAGCGTTTAGGAGATCTGTTAAGCCTTAAAAGTTCTAATTAACTTATGGAATTAAAGCTACAGGAAATTAATACGGAAAAGAGCTCTGTATTCAGGGAAGTTAAAATGTATGCTTTCAGTAAAAAAGGTATAAAGAATGGAAATATTTTTGTTTGATGGGTGAAGAAAGATAAATTTGTCCTAATGTACTAGAAAGGATAAAAGAAAGAGTTGTTGACAAATTCTGAAAACAAAAAAGAAAGTTGAAGAAGGTTTGTGAAGTAGATATTCTGAAAGGAGTTTTATGCCTACTCAAGTAGACTAAAGTAAGTTCAATTAAGTGAATGAGTTTGAATGTGAAACATAAGTAGGTGCAGAAATTCAAATTTGGTTTTCTCTAAAATGATACTTTTTCTTGAACTTTGGATCTGCTCTTGATAAAGAGGTTATAAAAGCTCTTCCTTTGAGTAAGTCTACCTAAGAGAGAAATGTGTTTTGTGAAAATAATGACTGAGGTCACTCTTACGATTTTTGACTCTTTCTGTCATCACTTTGAATAGACACCTGAGCATTGTTTCACAGTGAGTGTTGTTTCCTATTTGAAGAAGCATTTTAAAAACTTTGGCTATGTTTTGACAAGCTTCTCTCTCAAACATATTCAAATCCTGAATGAAGTCTTACTTTTAACCTGGTAGACAGAAGAGAAATTACTCTGAGGATTTTCAGAGGGCCCCTGAGACTTCTCAAAGAAATTTGCTCTCTGTTCCTGTAAGGACGAAAACATTAAACTAATTAGGCTTAGTTTTTCTATTAAATTACAGGGGAAACTGTGAAACAAGTGATGATAGATATTCTTAGGTGGTATTAGATTGGTAAATGTTATTAATATAGATGTCTTAAAATTATATAGCATTCCTAAGCTTCTGATCTTTCCTGGTTATCAGTCATAAGTCCACTTATTATCTGGAAGGGTCATATGTCACAGAAGTATCCAAGTTTCTTTGACAGTTACCCTTTTGAGTCCTTTGTCAATTTGCAGATAGTTGTTGTTTTACTCTGATGCTTTTTTCTTTTGCAAATATGTTTCATCTTCACAGATATTCCTGGAAAGGATTCTGACACAGAGGATCTAAACTACAGGTTTCTGATAAACTTTCAGATTGCAAAACTGAGCTGAGTAAGAAACTACAGAATTGTAATAGAAACTAAGCTCCTCGATCTGCTAAGGACAGATTTAGCTCAAGAATTGATTATACAAGACTGTGTGAACTGATGAGGACGATTATAATTTTTTAGGACTTCTGTTTGAAATATTGTTGAGTTTTGATGTGTTGTTTTGTTTTCTCATAATGAAGGAAATCTTTTTCTCTTTTCTCTTATGCTAACTTTGACTTACAGCCACTTGGTGAAATTATACCTTTATGAGCAAAACTGAAACATTCATCTTTTTCTCTGTACCTTATCCCACGAGAATTTGGAAACCCTTTGTGACTGAGTATGGTCATTTCGTGGCAATATTTGCATAAGTTCCATAAGAATCTGTTCTCCTTATAACAGGACACATTGGTTATATTACCAAGGCTTTGACTGGAATGGCATATTTGAAACATACAGGCTCAGCTATGACAAGACCGCATTTCAGGAACAAAGATTGGACGTTCTGGAATACAGCCACTCGGAAACATGGGCCTGGTACCATGTTTACAGAGATTCTGGCAATCTTACCCATTAAGTAAGGAAACGTGCTTATTTGGCAGGTGCAAGTAACCTCCAAATACTTTGGGGGACCTGAAAGAGAACTCCACTCAAATCTGTAAGTACTGCAGGCAAAATCCGATGGCAAATCCTTGGCTTGTCTTTTCTGGGCTCTAGAGGCCTTCACAGTTCAATCCGAGATTCCTCATTAAAATTTTCAGCAAGGCATACTTAAAAAAGCCTGTATAAAAAATTGCTATTCTTGTAGCTGTTATATAAATAATTGGAGCAAGTTGTATTGAAACTACACTTGATTTGCAAACCTGTTAAACCTGATTTGGCTATCTTTTGTAAAAATGAGGGTGATTTAAGAGAGAAAAAATTATGTTTCTGTAGAAGCTATAGTAGGCATTCATGGATATTAGATTCTAGCTCTTTCTTCCGCAAGATTCATCTATTACAAATCGTAATGTCTCCTTGTGCTCATCTATGTCTGATACCTGCGAGTTCCCTGGCCACATTCAAACATTTTCCTTTAAAACTACTCCCCAAATACTAAGTAGATTTGCCTTGTCACAGGTGGGTTAGAAACAACAAGTTCCAAAGTTAAATTACCTAACTTATCGATAGACACAGGATGGACGATATGAAATTTGGGATGAATGTATTTGGTTCACTCCTACTAGTGGTCAACTCAGTAAAAGGTCACTCTCTGTTGGGAACAAACCAATCACACCTGTGAAACATGGCCTAATAACAGCCGACCTATGGGAAAAATTCGCTGTTATATGTGTTCTCATATCACAGTCTTAAAAAAGTACTGATTGGTTTGGGACTGACTGGGATAGACAGCCCAGCACGCTTTGGTTAGTCCCTAATGGTGCTCAGTGGCTATGCGGCTCCAATTTATGGCCTTGGCTGCCACCTAAATGGATTGCACGATGCACACTAGGCTTTAGCTGGATGCAAGGTAGAACTCCATTTACTACATCTCCTCCTGCTAACCTACCCAACTGCAGCAGCTCAGGACCAGCTCTGTCTTCCACTGGTATGACCATCTTTCCGCAATTTTCCTTCCCCAATTAGGTATCGAAAGTGTCGTCTTGCACATGGAAGTCCTAAACAAATTTATTATGAAGGCATTAAATGACACGCAACATAGCATTTTTCTGCTCAATTTAGAAGTATCCCAAATGTGTAAGGCAGTCCTCCAAATCCAAATGGCACTGGATGTCTTGACAGCAGCACAAGGGGGCACCTATGCCATTATAAAAACTGAGTGTTGTGTCTATATTCCTGACTACCGTCAAAATATTTCTGGCTTCCTATCCCAACCACCAAATTAAATCCGTGTCTTATCAACCCTAACTCTAAACGATTGGTTGAACTCCAAGTCAGGACCAGGTTTCTGCACTACTTCAATACGTTATACATTGGGTCAAACATACTGCTTGTATTTCTTATTATAGTTTCTTGTCTGTTTCATTGTTTGTCTTCCGCATGTGAAAAAAGTTTCACCTCCTGGACCACCTCTCGTCAAATGATTCTCTCGTCTCCAGAGGCTCTGTATACCTTGTCAGCCTTGAACTCCACAGGTGAAGGCTTCCAGTCCACTGAACTTCCTACCTGTACCTATGACCCCATTTAGGGACAGATCTGCGACCATGTAAAGCCATAAGTAGTTACAGAAGACTGACCATCGTCCATATCCCCAAACCTCTCCAGTCCAAATGGGTTCAGGGGGTGTTTATGATGTACATTAAAGCTGCCGCAGCTAGGGAAGCCCAAGGTGATCTGGCCTACATGCCAAACTATATGAGCCGGTGGAATTAGAGCTGACTGAGGGAGAGAAGCACAGGGCATCATCACGTACATGCTGATCTATATTGCCAGATCCGTATCTAAAGTTATATGACTGCACAATAACCAGACCCCATCTGCCCTGAAATCATTTAAAGAATTTTCCCACTTCATTTCTTTTCCCAGTAAAAATAAATCATGTACCCATGACTTATAAAACTAGCCCTAACCCTCAACTCAGGGCAGCAGCAGGAGCTTTGACTGCTCATGGGTCCCATCCCCAGGGAGCAGCAGCAACTCTTCACTACCATGGGTCCTGTCCCCATTCTATCCCGTACTATTCTCTAAATAAAATAACACCAATGCCAGACCTTGAATGTCCTAGAAATCTTTCATTCGAGTCTTCAGCTCACCAAGCCCATATCAACCATTATACCATGGAAAACAAAAAACCATCCCAGAAAATGGAAGGCACACAGAAATCACAGCTGAATAATCCACAATGAAAGATGTCCGTTTTAGAAATACCCTGAATGTTCGAAAGACAGAGAAAGCCACAAACCCCAAAAATGCAGCAAATGTCAAACCTAGGCTAAATGGTAAGGGTGAGTTATGAGACTGCTAAAATGGGGCTCTGAAAACCTGTGTCAATGAAGTTTGCCATGATAGCAGAGACACAATTCTGAGAAATCCTCTGACATCACAGTGTAGAAGAAAAACAAACTGGCCTCGTCTACACAGTGCAAGATTTGTCCCAAATAGCATATTCAACTCACATTCCACATCAAATGCAGGTTTAAAGTGGAACATGAAAGGTGCTGGCCAGTGGTGCAGTGGTGAAGTCCACAAATTCTGGGTCGGCACCCAGGGCAGACCATGCAGAATCCTGGAGGTGAACCTCCTCACCGATGGTCCAGATATTGTGGGGCAGGCGTCAAAGGTAGTGTAGAGGCAGATGGGAAGCAACGTCAGACAGCATCATTGTTGCCCAGCTAATACAGCAGCATCACCCCCAGATGTGCGTACAGCCATAAACATCTGCCAAAACAAAAGCAAAGAAAAGTTTCAAAGAATAGAAAAACTGAAACTCTGGAAAAAAATGCAAGTAAGAAGAATAAGATTTCTAGGAATAAGCTTAGACAAACAGGTGCAAGCTATCTAAACTGAAAACTAGCAAAGCTTTAGGGAAAGAAATTCCAGAAAACACAAGGAAACAGAAGGGTATTCTGTGCTCTAGGAATGTAAGATCTAAAACACCTGAAACGTCCGTAATGGATAAAGCAATCTCCGTATTGCATGCAATCCCAGTCAAATTTACAGCAATCTTTCCCACAGAAATAGAAGAGAAAATCCTAAAGTCTCTATCCAGCAACAAGGGACCCGGAATACCCAAAGGAATTCTGAGGAGAACGAACAAAGCAGGACGTATCACACTTTGATTTCAACATGTAGGACGAAGCGCTTGGTACCGAACCAGCACAGCCTGGTCCCACAAACAGGCACAAAGACCAGTGGAACAGAATGCAGAACCCAAGGGTCAACTCACACATGTATGGACAGCACATTTGCAATGAGGAAGGCAAGAGGAGACAGTGGAGAAAGGAGAGTCTCTAAAATAAATGGTGCTGGGAAGACTGCACAGCCACATGTAACACAATAAGAGTAGATCATGATGTTACACCAGGCACACACACCACCTCGAAATGGATTAAAGGCTTCAATGGAAGTCTTGAAACAGTGAAACTTCTAGGAGAAAACACAGGCAGCTTGCTCTTTGCCATCTGGGGTAGCCACCTATTTGGAAGAAGCATGTGTGACTGGGCAAGGGCAACAAAGAAAAGAAGAAAGAAGCAGGACTCCATCCAACGTAGAAGCTTCTGTCCAGCCGGGGAAACCGTCCACTCAATGCAAAGACAGCACAACAGGGAAAGGATGTTTCAAACCACACATCTGAGAAGGGCTGAATAGCCAAAAGACCCAATGACCACACACGTCTCCACAAGAGAAAAAACAACAAGCCCATTAAAACCTGGGCAGAAGATGGAAACAGAGATTTACCCCAAGAAGACAGAAAGGTGGCCAACAGCTGTATGAACACATGTTCAACACCATTAAGTATAAGGCCAACGCAAATCCTCACGGCAATGAGATGACAGCTCCCTGTGTTCAGAATGGCTATAAGGAACAAGACAGGAAAGAACAAGTGTCAGAGAGAAGGTGGAGAGAAGGGAAGAGTCCTGCACCTCTGGTGGGAGTGCAAACCGGTGAGGGCACTAGGCATAGCCATGTGAAATTGCCTCAGAAATTTCCAAATCCATCTACCATATGATCCAGCGATTCCTCTCCAGCGTGTTTATCCAAAGAACTGCGAAACACTAATGCACACAGATCCGTGCCCCGCTGTGTTCACCACAGCCTTACTCCCGATATCCAAAACTTGGAAGCCGCCCTGGTGCCCATCAAAGGACCAATGGAGAAGGAAGTTGGGCTATATCCACACAAAGGCAAAACACTCAGCTGTAAGAAAGAGTGCAGTCCAGCGATTTGTGACAGCAGAATCACTCCTGAGGGTGGGAGGGGACCTGAAAGAAGCCCGAGGGAGAAATCAAATACAATCGCATCTCACTTACAAGCAGAAGATTAAAATAAGGACCAACAAACAGGTAGAACGTGATATGGGATTGGTGGTCCCCAGAGGGAACGGGTGGCAGTGGACGGTGGGAGAAAGAATTGATTAGGCACAAGTGTGGGGTGTGCGCCTGTAATTAGGCTTACTGTGGGGAAGAAGATGTAGCATACACAGAAGTCTAAATCTATGAGGATGTAAATCTGAAAGCTATAGGATTCTCTAATGCTAGGTTATGGAAATCAATTCACCTAAAATCAAAACTCCATAAAGGCCAGCAGGTTTAAGGGATAAAGTTTGCAGGCTGAAAGAGTTTAGAGATTATGAACATCAAAGGATTGACAATCACCTCGAAATGCTTAATGATGCAACATAAAGGTAGACCATTGCAAAGAGATGAAGAGGAACACTAGCAACAGAACATAACCCGTGCTAAACCCCTAAGCCAACTGAAAATGTTGCTGTCCACGATGTTACTGGTAATTACCTTTTTGAATAATCAATGCAGACCAACATCTTCCCAAGTTCAAGCCAAATGTTGGTCCAAAAGTCCAATTCAGGGCCAGCCCTCTGGTGTAGTGGGTAAGTGTCCATGTTCCACTTGGGCGGCCTGGGACTGGCAGGCTGGCATCGCAGGTGCAGATACGATTAGGAGCATTAGGAAATATAGATTTCAAGGTATGGTGCCGACTGAGATCATGAAGAAGTAGAAATTGTGAGGATACCTTATGAATACACACCAGGAAACGAACCATGAGAATATTACAATCTATGAACACATCAGGTACACTTCCCCAAATGATGAAGGAAGGAAAACATCTGACCTGCCAAGGTGGAAACACCAGACTGCTATGAGTTAACATGATCATTGCTCATCAGAGGATTGCTTGGGTAACTTCAGCTTTGCAGGGACTCCAGGACTTTCTGTGGGGAAAGTCCACACATTTGGCGACATCCACAGAAGATAAGAGATAAATCCCAGGACTATCTTAAAGGAAAGAAAGCACTGTCTAGAAGGAATGTAGTAGAACTTTCAAGGTTCGAGGATAAAGTTAGAAACCGACAAGAAGTCCAGAAAAAGGAAAACTATCGCACCTGGAAAGGGGGAGTCATCAGACTGGTATGAGATGGCTCTGAAACACTGTGTGCATGGAGGTTGTCAGGACAACATAGAATTCTGAGCGTGTTTATGACATCACAGTGACCATGTCACCAAAGTTGGCCATAGGTTTCCAGCACTAGGATTGGCCTGGGCTAGGATATTCAAGTGAGAGGTACACAGAAACAGCTTTTCCAAACACAAACCGGGCACAGAAACTTGAAGACATCAAAGAGACGCTAATTTAAGGGATGAGAAAGGAATCATTGGGAAGAAGAGACAATAGAGGGTCAAGTACTCAGAGGGCAACATTGTCATCTACGGAAGTCTGGGGAGGCCATGCTGATTCAAGCTGGAAATGTGTTCTGAAAAACGAGGCCAGACCCGGGGCTTATCAGACCTACATTGTCCTTCTGCCTTACACATAATACAAAGTCAAGAATGATCAATTGAGGACATTGAAGAGAAGAATCGAGGCCTCCTTTCCTAGGCCCCTAGCATTCTTGAAGAGAATTCTCACTTTCCACAGCTCTCAAGTCACGGGGGCCCACTGGGTAATGCCAATATGTCACAAGAGAGCTCATTGATGCCTTGAAGGAATGGACCCCTGCCATGCTTGCGTATGTCTCTTGGTTTGGAAGGGCTCTAGAAGTGTGCTGAAAAGTACCCTTTTTCAGAGGGCTTCCATCCTTTGTGAAGGCTGGCCTCCCAGGTTACAGGGCTCAGTGGGATCAGTGAGATTCTCTCCCCATATCTCTTACCGTAGAAGGAGTATTGATTATGTGTTTCGAAACCACACATAGAAAAGATGGCAGAAAAGTAGAACATTACCATTATACTTAACGAAAAATAAACATGTCACAGCTGAGGATGTAAATCAAACAAATAACAAACCCTGTGGAAATAAAGTAAGCCAGTATCTAGACGTAATCTAGTGGAAAGTTCAAGGATCAGTGGTCAAGCAGGAAACTTCCCAAATCCAGAAAAGGGACAGAAGGTCTCTCACCTGCAGAGAGGAATTCATCAGATTCATCTAATTTGTGTTGGAACCATTGGGCCCATGAAAGTGGTTGCCACGATAACCTCGAACATGGAGTTTATCATCTCACAATGTCAAACGAACCAAGATGACCACGTGTAGTCAGTGCTCAGTTGGATCTAGGCTAGGATAGCAGAGATTCCCTCAAGTGAACGAGGAAAATACCAGGACAACACCCAACAATCACGAAAGGACTCACACCTTGGCCTACAGAACATATGGTGATTAAAGAAATACAAAATTCCTAAAATGGAGTGAAGGAGAACGCACTGATAAGCATGTCAAAGGACAAGCTCATAAAGAACATGACGATTAGACCATGGAAAAGCAAACAGGGTCCCATAAAATGGAAGGCCAACAGAAATCACACCTCAATAATCCACAGTGAAAGATGTCAGTCTTTAGACAGACTCTGCTTGAACGATTGAAAGTCCGGGAAAGTCACAACCCCAAAAACTGCAGGGAAGGTCTAACCTGGCGTAACTGGGAAGGGTGAGTTATGAGACTGCTCCACGCATGCTCTGAAACCCTGTGTCCACCAAGCTAGACTGGACAGAGGAGACACGATTCTGAAAAATCCTCCAACATCACAGTGGGCCAGAGAAAAAACCTGGCCTCATCTACACAGGGCAAGAGTTGGGTTCAAGTAGCATATTCAGGTCACATTCCACTCAACCGCAGGTTGCCAATGCAGCACGAAAGGGTCCAGCCAGT
This sequence comes from Equus asinus, assembly GCF_041296235.1. Classification (NCBI taxonomy): domain Eukaryota; kingdom Metazoa; phylum Chordata; class Mammalia; order Perissodactyla; family Equidae; genus Equus; species Equus asinus. The sequence goes on along the minus strand of NC_091790.1, from coordinate 1,079,801 downwards.
GGGCCAGCGGTGAAGTCCACGTGTTCTGGGTCAGCAGGCCAGGGTCGGCCGCGTGGAATCCTGGGGGTGAGCATCCTCAACGCTCGTCCAGCCATTCTGGGCCAGGCGTGCGAGCTAGTGTAGAGGCAGATGGGAAGCGATGTTAAACAGCGCCACTCTTCCTCAGCAAAGAGAACAGCACGGCCAGCAGATTTGAGCACAGCCATAAACTTCTGCCAAACAAAACCAATTAAAAGTTGCAAAGAATAGAAAAGCTGAACCTCAAAAAAAACCCATGCCAGTGAGAAGTAAATGACACCTGCGAATAACCTTGGACAAACAGGAGAAAGCGATGGGAACCACAAACTAGCAAAGTTTTGGGGAAAGAAATTCCACAAGACACAAGGAAACGCAAGGCTATTCCGTGCCGTTCGAATGCAACAACGGACAGACTTGAAACGTCCATACGGCATAAAGCTCAAATAAAAATGGGAAGCAATTGGATATATTGGACTATATGAGGAAGCCATTTGGTATAAACCTAATTCGGCCTGATTTTGTTTTTTCGAAAAGGGCCTGACTATGGCTATTTAGCATGCATTGCATATCTGCTTAGACATTTCCTATGGCCCTTGAGATAAAGGTGCAACTTCCCCCCACATTAGCATTTCTTTAGGGATAAGCATTTCTCCCTAGGCTAGGAACTGATTGCTGCACTCACCCTTGACCACCCAGCTCACCTGTGACCAGTCAGCTGGAGACAACAGACTGCCACCCTACTGTGTTCACTGAGACAGAAGACCTACCTGCTATTTCCATCAATCGCTGTGCCAACAGAGCAGTCTCGCGACTATTGTAAATGGGACATTTCAATCCTATGTGAAACATCCTCGATGAGGGGAATACAACCAGTCTGTGCACCCCCACTTCTCTGATGCTCTTTCTTCCTTTGGGTAGAAAGGCCCTGGGTTATAATCCTCAGATTGAAGCTCAGAATAAACTCCCCCAAATTTTCATTTACAGATTGGTTACGGATTATTTTGTCAACAAAGCAATGTCTGGATTCCATGCAGTCCCAGTCAAAGTTGCAGTAAACTTTCCCACAGAAATAGAAGAGAGAATCCTAAAGTTTCTATCCAGCAACAAAGGACACTGAATAGCAAAAGGAATCCTGGGGAAAACGAACAAAGCAGAAATTATCACACTTTCTTACTGCCACATATAGGATGAAGAGCTAGGTACCAAAACAGCACAGCCTGGCCTGCAAAGGAGGCACACAGATGCATGGAACAGAATCGAGAGCCCAGAAATCAACTCACACACCTATGGACAGCCCATTTTCGACCAGGGAGCCAAGAGGAGAAAGCGGAGATAAGAGACTCTAGACAGGAAATGGTGCTGGAAAGACTGCACAGCCAGATGTAACACAATGAGATTAGACCGTGATGTTACACCAGGCACACACACCACCTCGAAATGGATTAAAGCCTTGAATGGAAGACTTGAAACCGTGACACTTCGAGGAGATAACGCAGGCAGCTTGCTCTTTGCCATCTGGCTTGGCCGCCTATTTGGAAGAAGCATGTGTGACTGGGCAAGGGCAACAAAGGAAACAAGAAACAAGCGGGACTCCATCCAACACAGAAGCTTCTGCCCAGCCAATGACACCATCGACTCAGTGCAAAGACGTCACAACAACTGCGACAGCAGGTTTGCAAACCACACATCGGAGAAGGGGTGAATAGCCAAAAGATCCAATGAAGTCATACGTCTCCACAGGAGAAAAATCAACGAGTCAAATAAATCCTGGGCAAAAGATGGAAACAGACAGCACTCCCAGGAAGATAGAAAGATGGACAACAGGCTGTATGAAAAGATGCTCATCATCATTAAGTCTCTGCTCAATGCAAATACGAATGGCACTGAGATAGCAGCTCACAGTGGTCAGAATGGCTATAAGGATGAAGACAGGAAGGAGGCTTCCCTTCTCTCCACCTCCTCTCTGAAACTTGTTGGTTCCTCTCTTCATCCTTATAGCCATTCTGACCACTGTGAGCTGCTATCTCAGTGCCGTTTGTATTTGCCTTGAGCAGAGACTTAATGTTGATGAGCATGTTTTCATACAGCCTGTTGGCCATCTTTCTATCTTCCTGGGAGAGCTGTCTGTTTCCATCTTTTGCCCTGGTTTTATTGGGCTCGCTGTTTCTATAACCATGAGGCCATCTTGGGTGACATGTTCACTGTGATGTCATAAACTCCCTCAAACTTCTAAGTTGTCTCAGCATCTTCTATGCACATGACTACTCTCCCTTTCCAGCTTGAATAGTTTTCCATTTCCTGGATTTCTTGTGGGTTTCTAACTTTACCCTTGAACTTTTAAATGTCTACTACATTCTCTCTACACATGGTTTCTTTACTTTAAGTTTATCCTGGGTTTTATCTGTTACATTTTGTGAATATGGCCGAATGTGTAGACTTTCCCCAGTGAAAGTCCTGGAGTCCATCCAAAGTTGAAGTTGCCCACTCAAGCCTCTGATGTGCAATGATCGTGTCATCTCATGCAGTCCGCCAATTCTACCTATGCAGGTCACATCACTTCCTTCAGTCTGTATTTAGGGAAGTGTACCAGATGTGTCATAGATTGCAATATTTTCATGTTTTTTTCCTATTGCCTATCTCTAACGTATGCTCACAATTTCGACTTCTTTGTGATCTCTGTACACACCATACCATGAAATCTATCTTTCCCAACGTTACTAATCTGATCAGCACCCGTGATCCGAATCCATGAATCCCAGGCCGCCCACTAGTAACATGGACTCTTACACACCAGAACACATGGCTGGCCCTGAATTTTACTTGTGGACCAATATTTTTCCTGAACTTGGGAAGAAGATGGCCTGCTGTGATTATTCGTGAATGTAATTACTCGTAACATCATAGACGGTAACATTTTCCCTTGGTTCATCTGTTTAGCACGGAACACATTCTCTTCATAGTATTCCCCATAATCTATTTGCAATGGTCTACTTTCTGTAGCATCATTAAGCATTTGGAGGAGACTCACAGTCCTTGGAAGTTCATCTTCTCTAATCTCTTTCAGCCTCAAATCCTTTATGCCCCAAATCAGCAAGCCTTTTTGGATTCTTTCATTCCCTCTGGAAATCACCAATCCAAAGTGAACATTGACATCCAAAGGTAGAATGCTCAGTTTGGCACCAGCGAAATTCTCTCCCATCTCTGGCCGTAGAAGATTATTGACTATGTGTTTTGACAGCATATGTGAGGAAGTTGGCTGAAAATTAGAACATTACACTTATATTTAATGAAAAATAAACATGCCAGAGCTTAGGGTGGAAATCAAACAACTTACAAACCCTACAGAAATAAAGTAAAGCCGTATCTAGACGTAATCTACTAGGAGGACCATTCATGCAGGGTCAAGTTCCAGCCTTCCCAAATTTAGAAAAGAGACATAAAAATATCTTACCTGGAGACAGGAATTCATCAGATTTCTCTAATTTGTCTCAGAAACATTATGTCCATAAGGTGGTTGCCTGGACAACCTAGAATTTGGAGTTTCTGATCTCAGAATGTCAAACCAACCAAGATGACCTCGTGTTCTCAGTGCTCAGTTGGACCTAGGCTAAGATAGCAAAGATTCCTTCAAGTGAACGATGGAAATTCGAAGGCAATGCCCAACAATCATGAAAACACTCACACATCAGCCTAGAGAACATATGGTGATTAAAGAATCACAAAATTCATAACTTGGAATGAAGGAGAACGGACTGATAAGCGTATCTATGGGAGATAGCTGAGAAAGACAATGACGATTGATGTGGATTAAGGCTGCCCCAGCTCGAAAAGCCCAAGGTTACCTGGCCTACATGTCAAAGCATATGACCCGGTGAATTTTTTTTGGTATGAATTAGAGGTGCCCCAGTGAGAGAAGCCCAGGCGATGCTCACCTACATGCCTATCTATATGGCCAAATTCCTATCTAATGTTATACGACCACACAATAACCAGACTCCATTCTGTACTGAAGTCATTTAATGGCTTTTTACATCATCTTTTCTTTTTCCAGTAAAAATGTCACGTACCCATGCCTTATAAAATTTGCCCTTACCCTCAACTCAGGGCAGCGGCAGGACATCTGACTGCCCATGGCTCCTTTCCCCATGCAGCAGCAGCAGCTATTCACTGCCCGTGCGTCCAGTTCCCATGCCTGCAGCTCTTCACTACCCATAGGTCCTGTCCCCATGAAGCAAGTCTTTACTCCCCATGGGTCCTGTCCCTATGTTATCCTGTACCATTCTCTAAATAAAAGAGCACCTCTGGCAGGTCTTGAGAGACCAAGAAATCTTTCTTCCGACTCATCAGCTCGCTGACCCACCATCATATCTTGTGGCCCCCCTACCGGGAACTTGCTTCATCGGTTTCTGAGCTCAACTTCTGGTAAGTGCCCTTTTCTTCCTTGTGCCTCTCTCTGTTTCGAGGATGAATCTAAATTCACTTCTCCATCAGGAACTGTCTTGGATAGCTATATGAATCCACGTTTGCTGCCCATGGCTACTCTATGGGGCAAATCATGGCATTCAGCTTGAAGAGAATCAGTACCTTAAGCCTAAGGGCGATGTAGAGTGAATTACTCCATTCCTCCCTGACTCTATCTCTAATATACAAATTTTAGGTGGGCACGGGTTGGCCACTTAAGTCCTTAGGATGGTCAGCAATCTGCAAGACTCCCCTGTAAGGTTTCTTATCCTAAGGTTGGATTGGGATAACTCCCATGGCACCTGACCATGCTCTGAACTGTGTGAATGTCCCAATTGGGACTCCAGTTCAAGGAAAGTACCAAAGTCTAACCTTTGGTTGCGTATGGGAAGCCCTTCTCGGAGAATGCCTCCAACACGCAATTGGGTAGAATGCCCCCCAGAGCGGCGGAAAATTCCTCACTAATTTTCTCCATCCTGTTCTCTCTTGAACTTCTCCCTTTCTCTTGGGGACCATTCACCAGGCACCTATTACTGCCAGGCAGAATAGGAAAGATGTTCACCAGGCACCTGTAACTTCCAGGCATACCAGGGAAGATATGCAATGGATGCAATGCTGGGGGTCACCCCCATCACCCCTTGTTATAGGATCCTCACAGTAGGATTGACAGGTAGGATGCTGCCCCAGGTTCAGGGGGGATTTTCAAGGTAATGGACCTGTCTCTTTCATCTTTCTTAGAGTTGCAATGGCGTTTTGCGTCTCCTTTAGAGCTTTGCAACAGGGAAGCAAAGAAATCGGTCAACAGTCATGGCTTCCACCCCTGGGACACCAAACTTGGCATTTCTGGGCCTGATCACCCCGGAAAGCCCAAGTAGGGTGCTCTCTCTTGGGGGGTGACTCATTGAGTGTTTTAGTCACCTACTGAGTTGGCTATGAGGGTAGCAGACCTGTGATTTATTCTGTGAACTGCCATGCTACAGTAGTGCGCCCCAGCATGGGAACTGTTGAGTGAGTCTTCTCTTGAGAACCCTCTTTGAGCGGCCATGAGGGTGAGGTCTGATATCTTCATTTCCTTTCTTTGTTTTGCTCATCATGTCCTCTGTTTTCACCAAGTCTTGGTTAAGTTCAGGCTGGACTTGACCAGAACCTGGAACTTCTGTAAAATCGAAAAACTTGAAAATATTTTGCAAGGAACTTCATTCTCAACCCGGGTTGAACTGGGAGCCCCGGCCTCCAGGCAGTTCAAGCCCTTTGCATGCACTCCACCCTTCTCCACTTCACTGTCAGTTGGACACTGGCTTTACTGCTGTGGGGAATGAGATAAGCATCCCTTAAGACTCATCACTCAGGGTCATTCTAACTAATTAGAAACACTTTCAATTGTATGGGTTATGCCCCAGAAACTCCAGCTGGTAGGAAATGTGTGATGTTTCTCTCTGCCTTTCTGGTGCAGTTGGACAGGTAGATCAACCTAGAACGTCCTTCAAGTTACAGTCCAGTTTCTGAGAAATCAAGAGCAACTGTCCTTAGAAAATCCTTGCAAGACTGGAAATACAGTTCTAGAGGGAGTTCAGATTCCACCTTGTTCCTTTACCATGAAAAGGATTATCTTCCCCCCTCTCCAGGAAATACTATCTAGCATATCACTCATTCTTAAGACTGAAAAAAAAAGGAGGGGAAAGGATAAATGGCCATAAGTGTGCCCTTGCAAAAAGTCTAGCATCTTGAGGGTCTTCTCCATAAGTATTAGTAAAAAGGCTCAAAACAAAGTGTTGACTTGTACCTGGTGAGATTTATATTATTGTACCTGATTCATGGCAGTAGTTTTTAAAACAATAGTTGTACAGTCTCTGTGTATATGTGTCTATGTGTACATCATACGTGAGATATTTTAACCCCTGGATGGTCTGGCCAAAATTAAGATCTCTGTTTAGTTGGCTTAAAGTAAGTGCTTTCTTAAATTCTATATGTAGTCGAAATTAACAGAGTGACTTTCAAAGTTAACGTGACGTGAATTAACCTTTGATAAATGAAAGCTTCTTTAAGTTTGTTGGTTTCATTGAAAATTGTCTTCTTGTCAGAGTTGTCAGTATTTGCATAGGATGCAGGCATTCAGACTCGGTTTACTAGTCATATAAGTCCACGTTGTCTGTTAAATTTGTCAGCAAAATAATAGCATTAAATGATGACCAGTTTTGTCTAATGCCTCATGAGGTTTCCCTAGTAATGTGAACATAATTGTTGGAAACAAATGGTTTAAATACATAAAACTCATAAAAGTGAGTACAATAACTTTTATGGTCTGTATACTTGGGGAAAAAAACAGCTTCGAAATCCTTTTTGGTAACAATCTTGAGTTCTGCCAAGTTAAGTTAAATGATAAAAAGATGAATATGCGGGTCACTTTTGGATAGAACGGCACACACACATTATTGTTAAACATATCTAAGTTATCTACTTTTGGCTTCTTATGGAAGAGGCTAAAAGCGTTTGGGTGTATCAAAAAGCATGCCTTGTGTTTTATTGCGAAGTGGCATGTTTCTTAAGTTGTGAAGTGTTTAGAATGCTGATATAAAAGACATTTAATAATTGTTTACCTTTTTAGTATTTACTAGGTCCGTTAAGTGTTAAAGGTTCTAACTTACCTATGGAATTAAAGCTACAGGAATTTACTAAGAAAAAGAGCTCTGTATTCAAGGAAGTTAAAATGTATGTTTTCAGTAAAAAAGGTATAAAGAATGGAAATATTTTTGTTTGATGGGTTAAGAAAGATAAATTGCTCCTGATGTACTAGAAAGGAAAAAAGAAAGATTTTGGGACAAGTACTGAAAATGAAAAAGAAAGATGTAGAAGGTTTGTGAAGGAGGAATTCTGAAATGAGTTTTGTGCCTGCTCAAGTAGACTAAAGTAAGTTCAATTAAGTGAATGAGTTTGAATGTTAATAATAAGTAGGTGCAGAAATTCAAATTTGGTTTTCTTTAAAAGGATACATTGTCTTGAACTTTTGATCTGCTCTTGGTAAAGAGGATGTAAGAGCTGTTCCTTTGAGTACGTCTACCTAAGAGACAAATCTGTTTTGTGAAAATAATGGCTGAGGTTACTCTTAATATTTTTGACTCTTTCTGTTATCACTTTGAATGGATACCTGAGCATTGTTTCACAGTGAGTGTTGTTTGATATTTGAACATTTTAAAAACTTTTGATATGTTGTGACAAGCTTCTCACTCAAAAATATTCAAATCCTGAATGAAGGCATTCTTTAGACCTGGTAGACAGAAGAATGATTACTCTGACGATTTTCAGAGGGTCCCTGAGACTTCTCAAAGAAATTTGCTCTCTCTTCCTACAAGGAGGAAAATGCTAAAGTAATTTGGCTTATTTGGTCTATTAAATTAAATGGGAAACATTGTGAAATAAGCGACAATAGACTTTCTTAGCTGGTATTTGATGGGTAAATGTTATTAATATAGACGTCTCAAAATTAGATAGCATTCCTAAAATTCTGATCTGCCCTAGTTGTCAGTGATAAGTTCACTTATTATCTGGCAGTGTTATATGTCACAGAAGTAGTCAAGTTTCTTTGCCAATTGCCCTTTTGAGTTCTTTGTCCATTTGCAGATAGTTGTTGTTTTACTCTGATGCTTTTTCCTTTTGCAAATATGTTTCAACTTCCGAGAAATTCCTGGAAAGGATTCTGACACAAAGAGTCTAAACGACAGGTTTCTGATAAACCTTCAGATTGTAAAACCGAACGGAGTAGAAATGACAGAATTCTAACAGAAACTATGCTCATCGATCTGCTAACAGAAGATTCATCTCAAGAATTGATTATACAGGACTGTGTGCACTGATTAGAACGATTATAAATTTTTAGGACTTCTGTTTGAAATGTTGTTGAGTTTGGATGTGTTGTTTTGTCTTCTCATAATGAAGGAAATCTTTTTCTCTTTTCGCTTATGCTAACTAAAACTTACAGCCATTTGGTGAAATTATACCTTTATGAGCAAAACTGAAACATTTATCTTTTTCTGCCTACCTTATCCCTCCTGAATTTGGAAACCCTTTGTGACTGAGTATAGTCATTTCGTGGCAATATTTGCATAAGTTCCATAAGAATCTGTTCTCCTTATAACAGGACACATTGGTTATATTACCAAGGCTTTGACTGGAATGTCATATTTGAAACACACAGCCTCAGATATGACAAGACAGCGTTTCATGAACAAAGATTGGACTTTCTGGAATACAGCCACTCGGAAACACAGGCCTGGTACCTTGTTTACTGAGATTTTGGCAATCTTACCTGGTAAGTAAGGAAGCTTGCTTATCTCGCAGGTGCAAGGAACCTCCAAATATTTGGGGAGACCTCAAAGAGAACACCACTCAAATCTGTAGGTACTTCAGGCCAAATCTGATGGCAAGTCCTTGGCTTGGATTTTCTGGCCTCTAGAGGCCTTCACAGTTCAATGTGAGATTCCGCAGGAAAAGATCCAGCGAAGCACATTTAAAAAAGACTGTATGAACAATTACTATTCTTGCTGCTCTTATGTAAATAATTGGAGCAAGTTGTATTGAAACTACACTTGATTTGCAAACCTGTTAATCCTGATATGGCTATCTTTTGTAAAAATGAGAGTGATTTAAGAGAGGAAAAAATTATGTTTCTGTAGAAGCTATAGTAGGCATTCATGGATATTAGATTCTAGCTCTTTTCTTCCGCAATATTCATGTATTATTAATAGTAATGTCTCCTTGTGGCCATCAACCTCTGACACCTGGAAGTTCCCTGGCCACAATCAAACATTTTCCTTCAATACTACTGTCCAAATACTAACTAGATTTGCCTTGTCACACTTGGATCATACAGAACAAGTTCCAAAGGTAATGTCCCCAACTTACTAATACACACAGGATGGACAATACAAAATTTGGGATGAATATATTTGGTTCACTCCTACTAGTGGGCAACTCAGTAAAAGGCCACTTTCTTTTGGGGAAAAAATATCACCCCTGTGATACATGGCCTTATAGCACTCGACCTATGGGAAAAAAATCCCTGTTATATGTGTTCTCATATCATAGCCTTAAAAAAAATACTGATTGGTTTCAGACTGACTGGGATACATGGCTCAACACGCATTGGTTAGCCCCTAACGGTGCTCAGTGGACATGTGGCTCCAATTTATTACCTTGGTTACCACCGGCATGGATTGGACGATGCACTCTAGGCTTTGTCTGGATGCAAGGTGGAACTATATTTACTATATCTCCTCCTGCTAACCTACCCAACTTGCAACAGCACTTGACCAGCCCTGTCTTCCACTGGTATGACCATCTTTCCACAATTTTCTTTCACCAATTAGGAATCGACTTTTGTAGCATATTCAAGTCTTGCATGGAAGTCCTAGACAAATTTACTATGAAGGCATTAAATGATACACAACATAGCATTTCACTGCTCAATTTAGAAGTATCCCAAGTGTGTAAGGCAGTCCTCCAAATCCAAATGGCACTGGATGTCTTGACAGCAGCACAAGGGGGCACCTGTGCCATTATAAAAACTGAATGTTGTATCTATATTCCTGACTACCGTCAAAATATTTCTGGCTTGGTATCCCAGCCACCAAATTAAATCCATTTCTGACCAACCCTAAATCTAAATGATTGGTTGAACTCCTAGTCAGGACAAAGTTTCTGCACTACTTCAAAACCTTATTCATTGGGTTAAACATACTGCTTGTATTTCTTATGATATTTTGTTGTCTGTTTCATTTTTTGTCTTTAGCATGTCAAAAATGTTTCACTTCCTTAACCACCTCTTGTCAATGACTCTCTCATCTCCAGAGGAGCTGTATAACTTGTCAGGCTTGAACTCAATGGGGGAAGCCTTCTGGTCTACTAAACTGCCTAAGTGTACCTATGGCCCCATTTAGGGACAGCTCTACAACCCTGTACAGCCAGAAGTAGTCACAGAAGACTAACCATCATCCATATCCCCAAAGATTTCCAGTCCAAATAGGTTCAGGGAGGTTTTATGATGTGGATCAGGGCTGCCCCAGCTAGGGAAGCTGAAGGTGACCTGGACTACATGCCAAACTATATGACCCAGTGGATTTTTTTATGGTATGAATTAGGGCTGCCCCAGGGCGAGAAGCCCAGGGCATTCTCACCTACATGCTGATCTATATGGCCAGATTTGTATCTAAAAATATGACAACACAATGTCCAGACTCCATCTGTACTGAAATCATTTAAAGACATTTTACATCATTATTTCTTTTTCGAGTAAAAATAAGTCATATACCCATGCCTTATGAAATTAGCGCTAACCCTCTATTCAGGGCAGCAGCAATAGCTCTCACCAGCCATGGGTCCTGTCCCCAGGCAGCAGCAGCAGTAGCTCTTCACTGCTAATGTGTCCTGTCCCCATGCTATCCTGTACTGTTCTCTCAATAAAAGAACACCAATGCAGGATCTTGAGAGTCCAAGCAATCTTTCACTTGAGTCTTCAGCTCGCTGAGCCCATATCAACGATTCTACCACGGAAAATAAAAAACGGTCCCAGAAAATGGAAGGCACACAGAAATCACACATGAATAATACATAAAGAAAGATGGCAGTTTTAGACATACTCTGAACGTTCGAAAGTCGGAGTAAGTCACAATCCCAAAAACCCAAGCGAAGGTCAAACCTAGGGTAACTGGTAAGGGTGAGTTATGAGACTGCTAAAATCAGGCTCTGTAAGCCTGTGTCTATGAAGTTTGCAGGGACAGCAGAGACACAATTCTGACAAATCCTCTGACATCACAGTGGAGAAGAAAAACAAACTGGCCTCATCTACACAGTGCCCGAGTTGGGCTGAAGTAGCATATTCAAGTCCCATTCCACTCAACTGCAGGTTGCCAATGGAACATGAAAGGAGCCGGCCCGTGGTGCAGTGGTGAAGTCTGCACATTCTGGGTCGGCAGCCCGGGGCTGGCCATGCGGAATCCTGGGGGTGAACCTCCTCTCCGCTGGTCCAGCCATTCTCGGGGAGGCATGGGAGGTAGTGTAGAGGCAGCTGGGAAGCAACGTCAGACAGCGTCAGTATTCCTCAGCAAATACAGCAACATCGACAGCAGATCTGAGCACAGCCATAAACATCAGCCGAAACAAAACTAATGAAAACTTGAAAAGAACAGAAAAACCGAACCTCAGCAAAAAAAGAATAAGAACTCTAGAAATAAGCTTAGCCAAACAGGTGCAAGCTATGGAAATCTGAAACTAGCAAAACTTTGGGGAAAGAAATTCCAGAAGACACAAGCAAATGGAAGGGTATTCCATGCTATAGGAATGTAGGAACTAAAATACCTGAAACCTCCATAACGGATAAAGCAATCTCTGGATTCCATGCAATCCCAGTCAAAGTTGCATAATCTTTCCCACAGAAATATGAGAGAATCCTTAAGTCTCTATTCAGCAACAAGGGACCCTGAATACCCAAAGGAATCCTGAGGAAAACGAACAAAGCAGGACATATCACATTTACTGATTTCAACATGTAGGACGAAGTGCTACGTACAGAAATGGCACAGTCTGGTCTCAAAAACAGACACAGAGATCAACGGAAAAGAATCGAGAGCCCAGAGGTCAACTCACACATATATGGACAGCCCATTTGCAACGAGGAAGGCAAGAGGATCAGTGGAGAAAGGAGAGTCTCAAGAAGAAAAGGTGCTGGAAAACTGCACAGCCATATGTGATGCAATGAGAGTAGACCATGATGTTACATCAGGCACACACACCGCCTCGAAATGGATTAAAGCCTTGAACGGAAGACTTGAAACCGTGAAACTTCTAGTAGAAAACCAGGCACCTTGCTCATGGCCATGTGGCATAGCCGCGTATTTGGAAGAAGCATGTGTGACTGGGCAAGGGCAACACACGAAACAAGAAACAAATGGGATTGCATCCAACGCAGAAGCTTCTGCCCAGCCGAGGAAACCATCCACTCAATGCAAAGACAGCACAACTGCGAGTGGATGTTTCAAACCACATATCAGAGAAGGACTGAATAGCCAGAAGAGCCAACGACCGCACATGCCAACACAAGAGAAAAAACAAGCCCATTAAAACCTGGGCAAAAGATGGAAACAGAGTTTTACCAAGTAAGATAGAAAGATGGCCAACAGCTGTATGAACACATGTTCATAATCATTACATCTAAGGCCAATGCAAATCCAAATGGCAATGAGATAACAGCACATTGTGGTCAGAATGCCCATAAGGAACAAGACAGAAAACAAGTGTCGGAGAGGAGGTGGAGAGAAGGGAAGCCTCCTGCACCGTTGGTGGGAGTGTAAGCCGGTGCGGGAACTATGCAAAGCGGTGTGGAATTTCCGCAGAAATTTCAGAATCCATCTACCATATGATCCAGCTATTCCTCTGCGTCGTATTTATCCGAAGAACTTGGAAACACCAACGCATAGGAATCCCTGCACCGCTGTGCTCACCACAGCCTTAATCCTGATGTGCAGGACTTGGATATCGCCCTGGGGCCCATCAAGGGACGAATGGAGAAGGAAGATTGGCTATAGCCACACAATGGGATAGCACTCAGCTGCAAGAAAGGGTGCAGTCCAGCCATTTGTGACAACAGAATGGCTCCTGAGGGTATGAGAGGAACTGAAAGAAGCCCCAGGGAGAAAGTCAAATACCATAGGATCTCACTTACAAGGAGAAGAGTAAAATAAGGAGAAACAAACCGGTAGCACATGACAAGGGATTGGTGGTTCCCAGCGAGAATCGGTGGCAGAAGACAGTGGAAGAAAGAGTTGATTAGGCACCAGTGTGTGGTATGGGCATGTCATTAGGCTTACGGTGGTGAAGATGATGTACCATACAAGAAGTCTAAATCTAGGAGGTTGTAAATCTGAAAACAATAGGGTGTTATAATGCAGCGTTATGGCAATCAATTCATGTAAAATCAAAACTACAAAAAGGCAAGCAGGTTTATGGCCTAAAGCTTTGGAGGCTGAAAGAGATTAGAGAAGATGAACTTCCAAGCATTGCTAATCACCTCCAAGTGCTTAATAATGCTACAGAAAGGAAGACAGTGGCAAAGAGATGAAGAACAACTCTACCAAGAGAACATGTTCCGTGCTAAACTCAGGATCCAAAGGAAAAGGTTACCGTCCATGATGTTACTACTAATTACCTTTACAAATAATCAAAGCAGGCCAACATCTTCCCCAGTTCAGGCAAAATGTTGGTCCAAGAATCCAATTCAGTGCCGGCCCTGTGGTGTACTGGGTAAGTTCCCACATTCCACTTGGGTGGTACAGGCTTCATCGGCGAGCATCACGGGTGTGGATCAGATTAGTAGCATTAGCAAATATAGATTTCATGGTATGGTGCAGACAGACATCCTAAAGAAGTCAAAATTGTGAAGAGACGTTATGAATACACATCAGAGTAAGAACCATGGAAATATTGCAATCTATGAACGCATCAGGAACACTTCCCCAAATGATGAAGGAAGGAAAACATGTGACCTGCCAAGGTGGAAATGGAGATGACACGATCATTACACATCAGAGGATTGAAGAGGAAAGTCAATCTCGGGAGGGACTCCAGGGCTTTCTCTGGGGAAAGTCCACCCATTTGGACTCATCCACAAAAGATAAAAGATAAAACCCAGGATAATCTGAAAGGAAAGAAACTGGTGTCCAGCGGGATTGTAGTAGACCTTTCAAAGTTTGAGGATAAAGTTATAAACAGACACGGAATCCAGAACAAGGAAAACTATCCTACCTGGAAAGGGGAAGTAGTCAGACTGGTATGAGATGGTCGTGAAGAACTGTGTGCATGGAGGTTTTCAGGACAGCTTAGAATTCTGAGGGTGTTTATGACATCACGGTAAACATGTCACCCAAAATGGGGGCAGGTCTCCAGCCCGGGGATGGGCCTAGGCTTGGATACTCAAGTGACAGATACCCAGATACAGCTTTTGCAAACAGTATCTGGGTGCAGAAACGTGAAGAGATGCAAGAGACGCTAATTCAATGGATAAGAAAGGAATCATAGGGAAGAAGTGATAACAGAGGGACAAGCACTGAGAGGAGAACATTGCCATCTCCTCAAGTCGATGGGGAGGCCATGCTGATTCAATCTTGCAACTTGACTTGAAACAAGAGGCCGGACCTTGAGCTTATCAGACCTATGTTGTCCTTCTGCCTCACTCATAATCCAAAGTCAAGAATGATCTCTTGAAGACATTGAAGAGAAGAATAGAGGCCTCGGTCCTAGGTCCCTAGTATTCTGTGAAGAGAAGTCTCACTTTCCATAGCTCTGGCGTCATAGGCACCCACTGGGTACATGGTAATGTGTCACTAGGCATCTCTTTGAAGCCTGGAAGGAATGGACCCCTGTCATCCGTGGGGTATGTCTCTTGGTTTGGAAGGACTCAGGAAGAGTGTGCAAAAGCTTCCTTTTGCAGAAAGCTTCGTTACTGTGTGAAGGCTGTCCTCCCAGGATAGAGTGCTCAGTTGAGATCAATGAGATTCCCTCCCCCATCTCTTGCCGTAGAAGGAGTATTGATTAGGTGTTTGACATCACACATAACGATGTTTGCTGAAACTTAGAACATTACCATTCTATTTAAAGGAATATAAACATGCCACAGCTGAGGAGGTAAATTAAACAAATCACAAAACCTGTGGAAATAAAGTAGGCCAGTATCTAGACGTAATCTAGTGGAGCGTTCAAGGATCAGGTGTGAAGTTCTGAACTTTCCAAATCTAGAAAAGAGACAGAAGGATCTCTCAGCTGGAGAGAGGAATCCATCAGATTCATCTAATTTGTCTCGGAACCATTGTGTCTGGGAAGGTGGTTTCCAGGACAACCTCAAACATGGCGTTTCTGATCTCACAATATCGAACCAACCAAGATGACCACGTTTACTCAGTGCTCAGTTGGATCTAGGCTAGGATGGCAAAGATTCCTTCAAATGACCGATGGAAATTCAAAGACAACACCCAACAGTAACGAAAGCACTCACACATCAGCCTACAGAACCTATGGTGATTAAAGAAATACCAAACTCCTAACTTGAAATGAAGGAGAACACACTGATAAGCATATCGAAGGGAGATAGCTCAGCACCATGACGATTAGACTATGCAAAACAATGCAAGCTCCCAGAAAATGGAAGGCAAACAGAAATCACACCTCAATAATCCACAGTGAATGACTTCAGTGTTTAGTTAGGGTCTGCTTGAACGTTTGAAAGTCCGAGAAAGTCACAACCCCAAAACTTGCATTGAAGGTCAAACCTGTGCTAACTGGGAAGGGTGAGTTCTGAGACTGCTCCACGCGGGCTCTGAAACCCTGTGTCCCCGAAGCCTGATTGGAAAAGAGACACGATTCTGACAAATACTCCGACATCAAAGTGGTCCAGAAAAAGAAGCTGGCCTCATCTACACAGGGCCAGAGTTGGGCTCAAGTAACATGTTAAAGTACCTTCCACTCAACTGCAGGTTGCCAATGGAACACGAAAGGGGCCAGCCACTGGGGCAGCCGTGAAGTCCCTGTGTTCTGAGTCGGCAACCCAGGGTCGGCCACGTGGAATCCTGGGGTTGAGCCTCCTCACCGCTCATCCAGCAGTTCTGGGCCAGGCGTGCGACCCAGTGTAGAGGCATATGGGAAGCAACGTTATACCACGCTACTCTTGCTCAGCAAATACAGCAGCATGGCCAGCAGATGTGAGCACAGCCATAAACTTCTGCCAAAACAAACCAATTAAATGTTGCTAAGAATAGAAAAAAGGAACAGCAAAAAAGAAAGCATGCCAGTAAAAAGAAAAAAACATCTAGGAATAACATTGGCCAAACAGGAGAAAGCTATGTCTACCGAAATCTAGCAAACCTTTGGGCAAAGAAATTCCACAAGACACAAGGAAACGGAAGTCTATTCCATGTTCTTTGAATGGAAGAACAAACACACTTTAAGCATCCATACCGGAAAAAGCAATGTCTGCATTCCATGTCGTCCCAGTCAAAGTTGCAGCAATCTTTCCCACAGAAATAGAAGAGAGAATACTAAAGTTTCTATGTGGCAACAAAGGACCCTTAATAGGAAGAGGAATCCTGAGGAAAATGAACAAAGCAGCATGTATCACACTTTCTGATTGCCAAATATAGGATAAAGCGCTAGGTACCGGTACAGCACAGCCTTTCCCCCAAAATAGGCACACAGACCCATGGAAGAGAATTGAGCCCAGCAGTCAACTGCCACATATATGGGCAGCCCATTTTCGACACGGGAGCCAAGAGGAGACAGCAGAGAAAGGAGAGTCTCGAAAAGAAACAGTGCTGGGAAGACTCCAGAGCCACAAGTGGCACAATGAGACTAGACCATGATGTTACACCAGGCACACATACCACATTGAAATGGATTAAAGCTTTGAATGGAAGACTTGAAACCATGAAACTGCTGCCGGAAAATGCAGGCAGCTTGCTCTTTGCCATCTGGCATAGCCGCCTACTTGGAAGAAGCATGTGTGACTGGGTAAGGGCAACAAAAGAAACAAGAAACAAGCGTGACTCCATCCAACGCAGAAGCTTCTACCCGACCAACGACTCCATCGACTCAATGCAAAGACAGCACAACTGCGACAGGATGTTTGCAGAACAGACATCGGAGAAGGGGTGAACAGCCATAAGATCCAGTGAACTCATACATCTCCACAGGAAAAAAAACAATGAGCCCAACAAAACCTGGGCAAAAGATGGAAACACACATTTCTCCCAGGAAAATAGAAAGATGGCCAACAGGCTGTATGAAAACATGTTCCTCATCATTAAGTCTGAGGCCAATGCAAATCCGAAGTGCAATGAGATAGCAGCTCACAGTGGTCAGAATGGCTATAAGGGTGAAGACACAAAACAACATGTTTCAGAGAGGAGGTGGAGAGAAGGGAAGCCTCCTGCACTGCAGGTGGGAGTTTGAGACGATGCAGCCACTACACAAAGGAGTGAAAATTCAGAATGTTTCAGAATCCACCTAGCATATGATCCAGCTATTCCTCTGTGACGTATATCTCCAAAGATCATGGAAACAGTAATGCACAGAGATCCGTGCACTGCTGTGAGCACCACAGCCTTACGCCCGATATCCAAGACTTGGAAGCCTCCCTGATGCCAATCAAGGGACGAATGGAGAAGGAACATAGGCTATAGCCACACAGTGGCATAGCATTCAGCTGTCGGAATGGATGCAGTCCAGCCATTTGTGACCACCAGAATGGCTCCTGAGGGTACTAGAGGAACTGAAACAAGCGCCGGGGTAAGGTCAAATACCACAGGATCTCACGTACAGGAGAAGAGGAAAAACGGACCAACAAACAGGTAGCATGTGACATGGGATTGGTAGTTCCCAGAGGAAAAGTAGGCGAGGGCCAGAGGGAGAAAGAGTTGATTAGGCACAAGTATCGTGAGAGCCTGTAATTAGCCTTACGGTGGTGAAGATGATGTAACCTACTGAGAAGTCTAAATCTATGAGGATGTAGATCTGAAAGCTATAGCATGTTAGAATGCAGGGTTACGGCAATCAATCCACATAAAATCAAAACTCCAAAAAGGGGTGCAGACTTACGGCCTAAAGCTTTGGAGGCTGAAAGAGATCAGAGAGGATGAACTTCCAAGGATTGGTAATCACCTCAAAGTGCTTAATGATGCTACAGAATGGTAGACCTTCGCAAAGTGATGAAGCGGAATACTAGCAAGAGAACATGTTCCGTGCTAAAGTCATGAACCAATGGAAAATAATACCTTCCATGATGTTACTACTCATTCCCTTCACGAATGATTGAAGCAGGCCAACATCTTCCCAAGTTCAGGCCAAAGGTTGGTGCAGAAGTCTAATTCATTGCCGGCCCCGTGGTGCAGCAGGTAAGTGCCCAACTTCCTCTTGCGTGGCCCGGGCTTCAGGGGCTAGCATCATGGGTGCAGATCAGATTTCTAGCATTAGGAAATCCAGATTTCAAGGTATGGTTGGCACAGAGATCATAAAGAAGTAGTAATTGTGAGGAGGCCTTATCAATACTCACCAGAAAAAGAACCATGAGACTATTAGAGTCTATGAACGCATCTGGTACGCTTTCCCAAATCATGAAGGAAGGAAAATATGTGACCCACCAAGGTGGAATTGTCAGACTGCCATGAGATCACACGATCATTGTGCATCACAGGATTTCCTGGGCAACGTCTACTTGGGAGGGAGTCCAGGACTTTCTCTGGGGAAAGTCCACCCAGTTGGCCATATCCACAAAAGATATGCGATAAAACCCAGGATAATCTTAAAGGAAAGAAACCGGTGTCTAGAGGGAATGTAGTAGACCTTTCCGAGTTAGAGGACAAAGCTGAAAACCAACAACACATCCAGAACAAGGAAAACTATCCTTCCTGGAAAGGGGGAGTAGTCAGGCTGGGAGGAGACGGCTCTGAAACACTGTGTCCATGGAGGTTGTCAGGACAACTTTGAATTCTGAGAGTGTTTATGACATTACAGCGAACGTGTCACCCCAGATGGCTGCATGTTTACAGTACCAGGATTGGCTTAGGCTGGGATACTCAAGTGAGAGATACCCAGAAACAGCTTTTCCAAACAGAAACCAGGCACAGAAACTTGAAGAGATCAAAGAGATGCTGATTCCAGGGATAAGAAAGGTATCATTGTGATGATACTTCATTCTTCCTTCGTTTTCTTCCATTCCATGCGCACTGATGCCCTTCCGTTTCCTTGTATCTTGTGGAATTTCTTTCCCCAAAGCTTTGCTACTTCTCGGTTTACATAGCTTTCACCTGTTTGGCACAGGTTATTCCTAGATACCTTGTTCTTCCTAGTAGCATGCTTTTTTTTCTTTTTTGAGGTTCAGTTTTTCTATCCTTTGCAACTTTTGATTAGTTTTATTTAGGCAGATGTTTACTCCTGTGCTCACATCTGCTGGCAATGCTGCTGTATTTGCTGAGGAAGACTGGCCCAGTCTAACGTCGCTTCCTATCTGCCTGTTTCCTTTGTTGCCCATTCCTGTCACACATGCTTCTTCCAAATAGGCTGCTAAGACAGATGGCAACGAGCATGCTGCCTAGATTTTCTCCTAGAAGTCTCACGGTTTCAAGTCTTCCATTCAAGTCTTTAATCCGTTTCGAGGTGGTGTGTGTGACTAGTGTAACATCATGCTCTATTCTCATTGTTACATTTGGCTGTGCAGTCTTCCCAGCACCGTTTCTTGTCGAGACTCTCCTTTCTCCGCTGTGTACTCTTGGTTCCCTGGTTGAAAATGTGTTGCACATGTATGCATGTGCATATATGCGTGAGTTGACCTCTGGGCTCTTGGTGCCTGTTTTTGGGCCCAGATTGTGCCATTTCGGTTCCTAGCACTTCGTCCTATATGTGGAAATCAGAAAGTGTGATACGTCCTGCTTTGTTCATTTTCTTCAGGATTCCTTTGGGTATTCAGGGTCCTTTCCTTCTGGATAGAGACTTTATTATTCTCTCTTCTATTTCTGTGGGAAAGATCACTGCAGCTTTGACTGGGATTGCTTGGGATCCACAGATTCCTCTATCCGCTATGGAGGTTTCAAGTGTGTTAGTTCTTCCATTCGAACAGCACGGAATAGTCTTCCGTTTCGTTGTGTCTTCTGGAATTTCTTTAGCCAAAGCTTTGCTAGTATCGGTTTACAATGCTTCCACCTGTTTAGTGAAGGTTAGTCCTAGATATCTTATTATTCTTAGTGACATGCTTCTTTTTTTGAGGTTCAGTTTTTCTATTCTTTGCAACTTTTCATTGGTTCTGTTTTGGCAGAAGTTTATGGCAGTGCTCACATCTGCTGGTCGTGCTGCTTTATTTGCTGAGCAAGAGTGGCACTGTCTAACGTCACTTCCCATCTGCCTCTACACTACCTCCCAGGACTCTCCCAGGATGGCTGTACCAGCGGTGAGGAGGCTCAACCCCAAGAGCACAAGTGGACGACCACGGGCCGCGGACCCAGAAGGCACGGACTTCACAGCTTCACCAGTGGCCAGCCCCTTTCATGTTCCATTGGCAACCTGCTGTTTTGGAATGTGACTTCAATATGCTACTGGAGCCCAGCTCTGGCCCTGTGTAGATGAAGCCATGTTGTTTTCCTGGTCCACTGTGATGTCATAGGATTTCTGAGAATTGTGTCTGTGCTGTGCCAGCAAGCTTCATGGACACAAGGTTTCAGAGCCCGCTTGGAGCAGTCTCAGAACTCACCCATTCCATTTAGCCCAAGTTTGACCTTCACTGCAGGTTTTGGGGTTGTGACTTTTCTGACTTTCAAACGTTTAAGCAGAATCTGTCTAAACACGGCCGTCTTTCACTGTGGATTATTCAGTTGTGATTTCTGTTTGCCTTACATTTTCTGGGACCTTTTTTCTTTTCCATAGGCTAATCATCATGGTATTGCTAAGCTATCTCCCTTCGATATGCTTATCAGTGTGTTCCCTTTTCATTCCAAGTTATAAATTTTGCATTTCTTTGATCACGATATGTTCTGTTGGCTGTTGTGCGAGTGCTTTTGTGATTGGTGGGTGTTGTCTTTGAATTTCCCTCGGTCACTTGAAGGAATCTCTGCTATCCTGGCCGAGGTGACACTGAGCACTGAGAACATGTGGGCATCTTCCTTGGTTAGAGATTCTGAGATCAGAAACTCCAGCTTTGAGGTTGTCCTGGCAACCATCTTCACGGACACAATGGTTCCGCAACAAATTAGACGAATCTGTTGAATTTCTCTTTCCAGGTGAGAGATCCTTCTATTTCTGGATTTGGAAAGTTCGAACTTCACCCCTGATCCTTGAATGCTCTGCTAGATTATGTCTAGATACTGGCTTACTTTGTTTCCACAGGGTTTGTTATTTGCTTGATTTACATCCTCACCTGTGGCGTGTTTATTTTTCTTTAAATATAATGATAATGTTCTAATTTTCAGCCAACATCGTTACATGTGGTGTTGAAACACATAATCAATACTCCTTCTACGGCAGGAGAAGGGGGAGAGAATCTCATTGATCCCAACTTAGGACTCTAGCCTTGGAGTGCAGCATTCACCAAGGAATGACCCCCTCTGCAAAAGGGTGCTTTTGAAACACTTCTAGAGTCCTTCCAAACCAAGAGACATACCCCAAGCATGACAGTTGTCCATTCCTTCCAGGCTTTAAAGAGGTGTCTTGTGACACATTAGCATGTAGCCAGTGGGCACCCGTGATGCCAGAGCTATGGAAAGTGAGACTTCTCTTTAAAAAATGCTAGTGGCCTAGGACGGCGGCCTTGATTCTTCTCTACAATGACCTCAAGAGATCATTCTTGACTTTGGATTATGAGTGAGGCAGAAGGACAACATAGGTCTCGTAGTTCCAGCCTCTTGTTTCAAATAAAGTTTCAAGCTTGAATCAGAATGGCCTCCTCTTCGACGTGAGGAGATGGCAATGTTCGCCTCTCAGTGCTTGTCCCTCTATTATGGCTTCTTCCCAGTGATTCCTGTCTTATCCCTTGAATTAGCGTATCTTTGATCTCTTCAAGTTACTGTGCCCTGTTTCTGTGGGCAAAAGCTGTTTCTGAGTATCCCTCACTAGAATATCCTAGCCTATGCCAATCCTCGGGCTGGAAACCTGTGGCCATCTTGGGTGACATATTCACTGTGATGTCATAAACACCCTCAGAATTCAAAGTTGTCCTGAAGACCTCCATGCACACAGTTCTTCAGAACCATCTCATCCCAGTCTGATTACTCCACCTTTCCAGGTAGGATAGTTTTCGCCCTTATGTATTTCTTGTCGGTTTCTAACTTTTTCCTCGAACTTGAAAAGGTCTGCTACCTTCCCTCTAGACACTGGTTTCTTTCCTTTCGGATTAATCTGGGTTTTCTCTCTTATCTTTTGTGGATGAGGCCAAATGGGTGGACTTTCCCAAGAGAAAGTCCCGGAGGCTCTCCCAAGATGACTTTTCCCAGGCAATCCTCTGATGCGCAATGATTGTGTCATCTCCTAGCAGTCTGACAATTCCACTTTGGCAGGTCACATGTTTTCCTTCCTTCATTATTTGGGGAAGTGTTCCTGATGCATTCCTAGATTGTAATATTCCCATGGTTCTTTTTCTGGTGTGTACTCATAACGTCTCTTCAAAATTTCGATTTCTTTAGGATGTCTGTCTGCACCATACCTTGAAATCTATATTTGCTAATGCTACTAATCTGATCCGCACCCGTGGTGCTAACCAATGAAGCCCTGGCCGCCAAGGCGGAACGTGGGCACATACCCAGTACACCGTAGGGCCGGCACTGAAATGGACTTTTGGATCAAACTTTTGCCTGAACTAGGGATGATGTTGGCCTGCTTTGGTTATTTGTAATGGTAATTAGTAGTAACATTGTGGACTGTAACCTTTTCTTTTGGCTCCTGAGTTTAGCACAGAACGTGTTCTCTTGGTAATGTTCTTCTTCAACTCTTTGTAATGGTCTTCCTTTCTGTAGCATCATTAAGCATTTTCAGGTGTTTTCCAATCCTTGAAAGTTCATCTTCTCTAATCTCTTTCAGCCTGCAAAGTTTGAGGCCGTAAATCTGGACCCCTAGAGAACACATGGTGAATAAAGAAATACAAAATTCATAACTTGGAATGGAGGAGAAAAGACTGATAAGAATATCTATGGGAGATAGCTGTGAAAGACCATGATGAATGATGTGGATTAAGGCTGCCCCAGCTCGAAAAGCCCAAGGTTACCTGGCCTACATACCAAACTACATGACCCGGTGAGTTATTTTGTGGTTTTTTTGGTATGAATTAGAGGTGTCCCAGTGATAGAAGCCCATTTCATGCTCACCTACATGCCTATCTATATGGCCAGATTCGTATTTAACGTAGACACACATACACAGAGACTGTACAACTATTGTTTTAAAAGCTACTGCCGTGACTCAGGTACAATAATATAAAGCTCACCAGTTATGAATCTAAACTTTGTTTTGAGCCTTTTTACTAATGCTTATGGAGAAGACTCTCTAGAAGCTATACTTTTTACAATGACACACTTATGGCCATTTATCCTTTCCCCTCCTTTTTTTTTTTTTTTTTGAGTCTTAAGACTGAGTGATTGGCTAGATAGTAGTTCCTGGAGAGGGGGGATGATAATCCTTTTCATGATAAAGGAACTAGGTCGAAACTGAGCTGCCTCTAGAACTGTCTTTCCAGTCTTGCAAGGACTTTCTAAGGACGGTTGCTCTTGATTTCTCAGAAACTGGACTGTAACTTGAAGGACGTTCTAGGTTGATCTACCTGTCCAAGTGCACCATAAAGTCACAGAGAAACCTCACAAACTTTCTCCCAGCTGCAGTTTCTGTGCCATAATCCAGACAATTGAAAGTGTTTCTAATTAGTTGGAATGACCCTGAGTGGTGAGTCTCTGGGGATGCTTATGGCATTCCCCATGGCAGTAAAGCCAGTGTGCGACTGACAGTGGAGTGGAGAAGGGTGGAGTGCCTACAAAGGCCTGGAATTGACTGGGGGCCGGGGCTCCAAGTACCCGGGTTGAGAGTTTAGTCCCTTGAAAAATGTTTTCAAGTTGTTCGATTTCACAGAAGGTGCAGGTTCTGATCAGGTCCAGCCTGATCTTAACCTCGACTTGGTGACAACAGAGGAGATGATGACCAAAACAAAGAAAGGAATAGAAGACACCAGACCTCACCCTCATGGCCGCTCAGAGGGTTCTCAAGATAAGAGTCACACAACAGTTCCCGTGCTGTGGCACACTACCATAGCACGACTGTTCACAGAAAAAATCACAGATTTCCTACCCTCATAGCCAACTCAGTAGGTGACTAAAATACTCAATGAGTCAACCGCCAACAGAGGGCACCCTACTTGGGGTCGCCAGGGTGATCAGGCCCAGAAAGCCAAAGTTGGGGCTCCCAGTGTTGGAGGACTTGACTTTTGAAAGATTTCTTTGTTTCCCGGTTGCAAAGCTCAAAAGGAGACGAAAACGGCCATTGTATCTCTAACAAAGATGAAAGAGACACGTCCATTACCTTGAAAATGCCCCCTGAACCTACGGCAGCATCCCACCTGTTGTTCCTACTGTGGGGTTCCTATAGCAAGGGCTGGCGGGGGTGTCTGCCAGCATTGCATCCCTTGTATACCTTCCCTCGGATGCCTTGCAGTAACAGGTGCCTGGTGAACATCTTTCCTATTCTGCCTGGCAGTAATAGGTGCCTGGTGAATGGTCCCTGAGACAAAAGGAGAAGTTTAAGAGAGAACATAATGGAGAAAAAGTGTGAGGAATTTTCCGCCTCTCTGAGGGACATTCTACCCAATTGCATGTTGGAGTCATTCTCTGAAGAAGGGTTTCCCATACTCAAGCAAAGGTTAGACTTTGGTAGTTTCCTTGAACTCGATTCCCGATTGGGACATTTGCACAGTTCAGAGCCTGGTCAGGTGCCATGGGAGGTATCCCAATCCAGCCTTAGGAGAAGAAACCTGCCACCGGAGTCTTGCAGATTGCTAACCATCCTAATGACTTAAGTGGCCTCTGCATGCCCAGGTAATATTTATATATTAGAGATAGACTCAGGAAGGAATGGATCAATTCAGGCTACATCACCCTGAGGCTTAAGCTACTGATTCTCTTCAAGCTGAATGCCATGATTTGCCCCATAGAGTAGCCATGGGCAACAAACATCGATTCATAGAGCTAACCAAGAAAGTTCCTGATGAAGAAGTGAGTTTAGATCCATCCTCGAAAAAGAGAGAGGCACCAGGAAGAAAGGGGCACTTACCAGAAGTCGAGCTCAAAAACTGACGAAGCAAGTTCCCCATACAGGACACAAGATATGATGCAGGCTCAGCGAGCTGAAGAGTTGAAAGATTTCTTGGACTCTCAACGTCTGGTAGTGGTGCTCTTTTATTTAGAGAACGTTACAGGATAACATGGGGACAGGACCCATGGGCAGTAAAGAGTTGCTGCATGGGGACAGGATCTATGGGCAGTGTAGAGCTGCATGCATGGGGACAGAACCCATGGGAAGCGAAGAGCTGCTGCTGCTGCCCTGAGTTGAGGGTAAGGGCTAATTTTATGAGTCATGGGTACATGACTTATTTTTAATGGAAAAAGAAAATATGATGTAAACGTCATTAAATGATTTCAGTTCAGATGGGTTCTTGTTATTGTGTGGTCATATAACACTAGATACAAAACTGGCCCCGTAGATAGGCATGTAGGTGAGCATGACCTGGGCTTCTCTCACTGGGGCACCTCTAATTCATACCAAAAGAAATTCACCAGGTCATATAGTTCTGCATGTATACCACATAACCTTGGGCTTTTCGAGCTGGGGTGGCCTTAATCCACATCAATTGTCATGGTCTTTCTCAGCTGTCTCCCATAGATATGCTTATCAGTCCCTTCTCGTTCATTCACGTTATTAATTTTGTATTTCTTTAGTCACCATATGTTCTCTAGGCCGACGTGTGAGCGCTTTCGTGATTTTTGGGTATTGTCTTTGAATTTCAATCGTTCACTTAAAGGAATCTTTGCTATCCTAGCCTAGGTCCAATGGAGCACTGAGAACACGAGGTCATCTTGGTTGGTTTGACATTCTGAGATCAGAATCTCCAAATTCTAGGTTGTCCTGGCAACCACCATATGGACATAATGTTTCCGAGACAAATTAGACAAATCTGATGAATTCATCCCCACAGGTAAGATATTTTTATGTCTCTTTTCTGAATTTGGGGACGCTCAAAGTGGAACCTGGATCCTTGATCATTTCAGTAGACTACGTCTGGATGCTGGTTTACTTTATTTCTGTAGGATTCGTTAGTTGTTCGACTTACATCATCTCTGTCATGTTTATTTTTCGTTAAATATAAGTGTAATGTTCTAATTTTCAGTCAACTTCCTCACATATGGTGTCAAAGCACATAAGCAATACTCTTCTATGGCGAGGGATGGGGGAGAGAATTTCATTGTTGCCAAACTGAGCATTCTAGCTTTGGATACCAGCCTTCCCTTTGGATTGGTGGTTCCCAGAGGGAAAGAAAAAATCCTAAAAGGCGTGCATATTTGCAGCATAAAGCTTTTGATGCTGAAAGAGATTAGAGAGATGAACTTCTAAGGATTGTGAAGCTCCTCAAAATGCTTAATGATGCTACAGAATGGTCGACCATTGCAAATAGATTAAGATGAATACTACAAAGAGAATGTGTTCCGTGCTAAACTCGTGAACCAAGGGAAAATGTTACCCTCTATGAGGTCACTACTAATTACCTTCAGGAATGATTGAAAAAGGCCAGCTTCTTCCCAAGTTCAGCGA
Source organism: Equus asinus (assembly GCF_041296235.1). Classification (NCBI taxonomy): domain Eukaryota; kingdom Metazoa; phylum Chordata; class Mammalia; order Perissodactyla; family Equidae; genus Equus; species Equus asinus. The sequence goes on along the minus strand of NC_091790.1, from coordinate 1,052,960 downwards.
AAGATTGCTCCAAAAGTCCAATTCAGGTCTGGCACTGTGGTGTAGCAAGTAAGTGCCCTCGTTCCTCTTGGGCGGCCCGGGCATCACCGCCTAGCATCATGGGTGGGGATCAGATTAATAGCAATGGGAAATCCAGATTTCATGGTCTGGTCGGCACAGAGATCATAAAGAAGTAGAAATTGTGAGGAGAACTTATCAATACGCCCCAGAAAAGGAACCATGAGAATATTACAATCTATGAACGTATCAGGTACACGTCCCCATATGATGAAGGAAGGAAGACATGTGACCCAACAAGGTGAAATTGTCAGACTGCCAGGTGATCACACGAGTCAGAGGATTGCCTGGGCAAATTGAACTTGGGAGGGACTCCAGGACTTTCTCTGTGGAAAATCCACCCATTTGGCCATATCCACAAAAGGTAAGAGGTAAAACCCAGGATAATCTTAAAGGAAAGAAACCAGTCTCTGGAGGGAAGGTAGTAGACCTTTCAATGTTCGAGGAGAATCTTAGAAACTGATAAGAAATGCAGAACAAGGAGAACTATCCTACCTGGAAAGATGGAGTCTTCAGACTGGTATGAGATGGCTCTCAAACACTGTGTGCATGGACGTTGTCAGGATAACTTAGAAAAATCCGAGGGTGTTTATGACATCACGCTGAGCATGTCACCAAAGATGGCCGCATGTTTCCTGGGCGAGTATTTGCCTAGGCTGTGATAGTGAAGTGAGAGATACCCAGAAACAGCTTTTCCCAACAGGAACCAGGCACAGAAACTTGAAGAGATCAAAGAGACGCTGATTCAAGGGATAAGAAAGGAATCACTGGGAAGAAGCGCTAATAGAGGGACAAGCGCTGAGAGGAGAACATTGTCATCTACTCGAGTAGATGGGGAGGCCGTGCTGATTCAACCTTGAAACTTGATTTGAAACAAGAGGCCGGACTTGGCGCTTATCAGTCCTACATTGGCCTTCTGCCTTACTCATAATCCAAAGTCAAGAATGATCTCTTGAGGACATTGAAGAGAAGAATTGATGCCTCCATCCTACGCCCCTAGCATGCTTTGAAGAGAAGTCTCCCTTTCCACAGCTCTGGAGTCATGGGGGCCCACTGGGTACATGCTAATGTGTCCCAAGACATCTCTTTGAAGACTTGAAGAAATGCACGCCGATCATTCTTTGAGTATGTCTGCTGGTTTGGAAGGGCACTGGAAGTGTGCTGGAAAGCACCCTTTTCCAGAGGGCTTCGTTCCTGTGTCAAGGCTGCCCCCACAGGCTAGCGTGCTCAGTTGGACTCCAATGAAATTCTCTCCCATTATCTCTTGCCGTAGAAGGAGTACTGACTCTGTGTTTTGACACCTTATGGAAGAGGTTTGGCTGAAAATTAGAACACTACCATTATATTTAAAGACAACTACACATGCCAGAGCTGAGGATGTAAGTCAAACCAATAGAAAACCCTGTGGAAATAAAGTAAGCCAGTATCTAGACCTAATCTGGTGGAGAGCCCAAGGATCAGGGGTTAAGTTCGAAATTTCCCAAATCCAGAAAAGAGACAGAAAAATCTGTTACCTGGAGAGAGGAGTTCATCAGACTTTGCGAACTTGTCTCAGAAACATACTGTCCGTGAAGGCGGTTGCCAGGACACCCACGAATCTGGAGTTTCTGATCTCAGAATGTCAAACCAGCCAAGATGACCACGAGTTCTCAGAGCGCAGTGCCCACTCGACCAGGATAGCAAAGATTCCTACAAGTGACCTGTAAAAATTGCAAGACAACACCCAACAATCATGAAAGGACTCACACTTCGGCCTACAGAACCTAAAGTGATTAAAGAAATGCAAAATTCATAACTTGGAATGAAGGAGAATGCACTGATAAGCATACCAAAGGGAGATACCTCAGAAAGACCATGACGATTGGACGATGGAAAATAAAATAAGGTCCTGTCAAGTGGAACGCCAACAGAAATCACAAGTGAATAATCCACAGTGATAGACGTCAGTCTTTAGACAGGTTCTGCCTGAACACTATGCAGGAGTGTTTCCGAGTTCTTTGGATCAACACGCCGCAGAGGAATAGCTGGATCATATGGGACACGGATTCTTAAACTTCTGAGGCAGTTCCACACCGCTTGGCGTAGTGGCTGCACCGGTCTGCACTCCCACCAACGGTGCAGGAGGCTTACCTTCTCTCCACCTCCTCTCTGACACTTGTTGCTTCCTGTCTGCTTCCTTATAGCCATTCTGACCACAGTGAGCTGCTGTGTCCTTGCAGTTTGCACTTGCATTGGCCTGAGACTTAATGATGGTGAACAAGTTTTCATGCAACCATTGGCCCTCTTTCGATCTTCTTGGGAGAAATCTCTGTTTCCATCTTTTGCCCAGGTTTTCATTGGCTTGACGTTTTTATTCTTGTGGAGACATGCGAGTTGATTGCATCTTTGGGCTTTTCACCCCTTGTCCGATGTGTGCTTTGTAAACATCCTCTCCCAGTTGTTGTGCTATTTTTGCATTCAGTCGATAGTTTCCTTCACTGGGCAAGGAGCGTCCGCATTTGACGTGGTCCCGTTGGTTTCTTGTTGTCTTGGTTGCCCTTGCCCAGTAGGACTTGCTTCTTCCAAACAGGTGGCTCAGACAGATGGCAAAGAGCACTCTGCCTAGGTCTTCTGCTACAAGGTTCACGGTTTCAAGTCTGCCATTCAAGGCTTTGATCCATTTCAGGTGGTGTATGTGCCAGGTGTAACATCATGGTGTACTCTCGTTGTGTTCCATGTGGCTGTGCAGGCTTTCCAGCACGATTTATTGTAGAGACTCTTCTTTCTCCGCTGTCTCGTCTTGGCTCCCTGGTCGAAAATGGGCTGTCCATGTACGTTTGAGTTGGGCTCTGGGTTCTCGATTCTGTTGCATGGGTCTGTGTGCCTGTTTTTGGGCCCAGACTGTGCCGTCTTGGTACCTAGTGCTTCGTCCTATACGTTGTAATCGGAAAGTGTGCCACGTCCTGCTTTTTTCATTTTCCTGAGGATTCCTTTGCCTAGACGGGGTCTCTTGTTGCTGGCTAGAAACTTTAGGATTCCCTCTTCTGTCTCTGTGGGAAACATTGCTGCAACTCTGACAGGGGTTGCATGGAATCCAGAGATTCCTTTCTCTGGTATGGACGTTTCCAGTGTGTTGATGCTTCCATTCCTAGATCCTGGGATCTCCTTCTTTCTCCTTGTGTCTTCTTGAATTTCTTTCCCCACACGTTTGTTAGTTTTCCATTGACATGGCCTTCACCTGTTTTGCTAAGTTTCTTCCTAGAGATCTCATCCTGCTCACTGGCATGCAGTTTTTCATTTTGTCTTTTCAGCTTCAGTTTTTCTATTCTTTGCAACTTTGAATCGGTTTTCTTTTGGTAGAAGTGCATCGCTGAGCTCACATCCACTGGCAATGCTCCTGTATTTGCTGTGGAAGTCTGGCCCTGTCTAACGTCCCTTCCCATCTGCCTCTACACGACCTCGGACGCCTGCCCCAGAATGACTGAAGCAGTGGTGAGCAGGCTCACCCGAAGGTCCACCTGGCCCACCCCGGGCCACCGACCCAGAAGGTGCGGACCTCACCGCTGCACCACCGGCTGGCCCCTTTCATGTTCCATTGGCAACCTGCAGTTCAGGGCAACAGTACTTGAATATGCTACTTGAGCCCAACTCTGGCACTGTGTAGATGAGGCCAGGTTGTTTTTCGGGTCCACTGTGATGTCAGAGGATTTGTCATAATCGTGTCTCTGCTGTCCCGGCAAGCTTCATGGACACACGGTTTCATGGCCCGCTTGGAGCAGCCTCATAACTCACCCTTCCCACTTAGCCCAGGCTTGACCTATGCTGCTGTATTTTGGCTTGGGAATTACTGTGACTTTCAAACGTTCCAGCAGAGTCTGTCTAAAGGCTGACATCATCTTTCATTGTGGATTATCCAGGTGTGATTTCTGTTCACCTTCCATTTTCTGGGACCTTATTCTCTTTTCCATAGTGTAATCGTCATTGTATTTCTCAGCTATCCCCCTTAGACATGCTTATCAGTCCGTTCCCCTTCATTCCAAGTGATTAGTTTTGCATTTCTTGAATCACCGTATGTTCTCCAGGCCGAGATGTGAGTGCTTTCATGACTCTTGGTGGTTGTCTTTGAATTTGCACCGGTCACTTGAAGGAGTCTTTGCTGTCCTAGCCCAGGTCAAACTAAGCACTGAGAACACGTGGTCATCTGGGTTGGTTTGACATCCTGAGGTCAGAAACTCCAAATTCTAGTTGGTCCTGGCATCCCCCTTCACGGACACAATGTTTCCAAGACAAATTAGACAAATCTGATGAATTCCTCTCTCCAGGAAAGCTATTTTCCTGTCTCTTTTTGGGATTTGGGAAGTGTCGAACTTCACCCCGATCCTGGAACGTTCCCCTAGATTCCGTCTAGATACGGGCTTACTTTATTTCTATAGGCTGTGCCATTTGTTTGCCTTACATCCTCAGCCCTGACCTGTTTATTTTTCTTGAAACAGAATTGTAATGTTCTGATTTTCAGCCCACTTCCTTACATGTGGTGTCAAAACACAGAATCAATAATCCTTCTACGGCAAGAGGTAGGGGGAGAGAAATTCATTGGGGGCAAACTGAGCACACTAGCCTGGGAGGGCAGCCTCTACGAAGGAGCGAAGCCCTGTGGAAAAGGGTGCTTTTCAGCACCCTTGTAGAGCACTTCCAAACAAAGAGACGTACCCCAAGCGTGACAGGGCTCCATTCCTTCAAGGCTTCCAAGACATCTCTTGGGACACATTAGAATGAAGCCAGTCGGCCCCCGTGACGCCAGAGCTATGGAAAGTGAGACTGATCTGCAAAGAATGCCAGGTGCCTAGGAAAGGAGGCATCGATTCTTCTCTTCAACGTCATCAAGCCATCACTCTTGACTTTGGCTTATGCTTAAGGCAGAAGGACCACATAGGTCTGATAAGGCCCAAGTCCGGCCTCTTGCTTCCAATCAAGTTGCAAGCTTGAATCAGCATGGCCTCCCCATAGACTTGAATAGATGACAACGTTGTCCTCTCGGTGCTTGTCCCTCTATTCTCGCTTCCTGCCAAGGATTCCCTTCTTACCACTTGAATCAGCGTCTGTTTTATGTCCTCCAGTTTCTGTGTCCGCTTTCTGTTTTTCAAAGCTGTTTCTGGGTATCCCTCCCTTTAATAGCCTAGCCTAGGTCAATCCTCAGTCTGTAACCGTGCGGCCATCTTGGCAGACATGATCATCGTGATGTCATAAACAACCTCAAAATTCGAAGTTGTCCTGACATCCTGCGTGCACACAGAGTTTCAGAGCCATCTCAGGCCAGTCTGACTCCTCACCTTTTCCAGGTAGGATAGTTTTACTTTTTCTCGATTTCTTGTCGGTTTCTGACTTTCTCCTCGAACTTTGTAAGGCCTGCTACATTCTCTCTAGACACTGGTTTCTCTCCTGTAAGATTATCCTGGGTTTTACCTCTTACATTTTATGTAGATGGCCAAGTGGGTGGACGTTCCCCAGAGAAAGTCCTGGACTCCCTCCCAAGTTGAAGTTGCCCGGGAAATCCTCTGATGCGCAATGATCGTGTCATCTCCTATAACTCTGCCGATTCCACCATGGCAGGTCCCATGTTTTCCTTCCTGCTTCCTTTGGGGAAGTGTACCAGATGCGTTCATGGATTGTAAAAGCCTCACGGTTCTCTTTCTGGTGCGTATTGATAAGGTGACCTCACCATTGCTACTTATTTTATGATCCCTGTCCGCACTGTACCATGAAATCTATATTTCCTAAACTGCTAATGTGATCTGCACCCGTGATGTGAAACAGTGAGTCCTGGGCCGGCCAAGAGGAATGTGGGCACTTACCTGCTCCAGCACAGGGCCGGCCCTGAAGTGGACTTTTGGAGCAACCTTTTGCCTGAACTTGGGAACACGTGGGCCTGTTTGGATTATTCGTGAAGGTGATTACTAGTAACATCATGGACGGTAACCTTTTCCGTTGGTGCATGGGTTTAGCACGCATCATGTTCTGTGGGTAGTATTCCTCTTCACCTATTTCGAATGGTCTACCTTTCTGTAGCATCAGTACGCATTTTGAGGTGATTTTCCAGCCTTGGAAGTTCACCTTCTCTAATCTCTTTCAGCCCCAAAGCTTTATGCCGTCATTCTGGACCCCATTTTGGATTTTTTGCTTTTAGGTGAATTTATTGCCGTAACCCTGCATTAGAACATCCTATATCTTTCTGATTTGCATCCTCATTGATGTAGACTTCCGTGTAGCTTACATCATCTTCACCTGCGTAAGCCTAATAGCAGGCCCTCACCACACACTTGTGCCTCATCATCTGTTTCCCCCTCTCACACCTCCCCGCTTTGTCTCAGGGAACCCCCAATCAAATGTCCCGTGCCACCTGTTCCTGACCGCTTGTTTTTTCTTCTCCTCTTAAGTGAGATCCTAGGGTATTTGCCTTTCTCCCTGGGGCTTGTTTCACTTCCCTAAAACCCTCACAGTCATTCTGGTGGTCACAAGTGGCTGGATTGCATCCTTTGTTCCGGCTGACTGGTGTGCCATTGCCTGGCTAGAGCCCATCTTCCTGTTAATTCTTCCATTCCTAGATCCCGAAATATCCTTCTTTTTCCTTGTGTCTTCTGGAATTCCTTTCCCCAAAGATTTGCTTGTTTTCGAATTGACATGGCTTTCACCTGTTTTGCTAAGCTTCTTCATAGAGATCTTCTTCTTACTGCCAACGTGTTTGTTTTCTTTTTTTTGAGCTTCAGTTTTTGTATTCTTTGCAACTTGTAATTGGTTTTGTTTTGGCAGAAGTGCATCACTGAGCTCACATCTGCTGGCAATGCTCCTGTATTTGCTGTGGAAATTTGGCCCTGTCTAACCTCCCTTCCCATCTGCCTCTACACTACCTAGGACGCCAGATCCAGGATGACTGAAGCAATGGTTAGGAGGTTCACACCCAGGATTCCACACAGCCCACCCCGGACCACCGACCCGGAAGGTGTGGACCTAACCACTGCACCACTGCCAGGCCCCTTTCATGTTCCTTTGGCCACCTGCAGTTGAGTATAATGGGATTTGAATATGCTACTTGAGCCCAAGTCTGGCACTGTGTAGATGAGAGCATGTTGTTTTTCAGGTCCACCGTGATGTCAGAGGATTTGTCATAATTATGTCTCTGGTGTGCCGGCAGGCTTCATCGAAACAAGGCTTCAGAGCCTGCTTGGAGCAGTCTAATAACTCACCATTCCCAGTTAGCGCAGGTTTGACCTTTGCTGCCGTCTTTTGGCTTGTGAATTTCTCTGACTTTCAAACGTTCAAGCAGAGTCTGTGTAAAGACTGACATCTCTCATTGTGGATTTTTCAGGTGTGATTTTTGTTCACCTTCCATTTTCTGGAACTTTTTTCTTTTCCATATTATACTCGTCCTGGTCTTTCTCAACTTTCTCCCTTAGATATGCTTATCAGTCTGTTCTCCTCAGTTCGTAATGATTAATTTTGTATTTCTTTAATAACTGTATGTTCTCTAGTCCAAGGTGTGAGTGCTTTCGTGACTCTTGGTTGTTGTCTTTGAATTTGCACCGGTCACTTGTAGGACTGCTTGCTATCCTAGCCTGGGTCAAACTAAGCACTGAGAACACGTGGTTATCTGGGTTGATTTGAGATCCTGAGATCAGAAACTCCAAATTCGCGGGGTCCTGTCAACTGCTTTCATGGACATACTGCCTTCACTAAGAAATGAAGCCCTGTATAAAAGGGTGCATTTCAGCACACTTGTAAAGCCCTTCCAAACAAAGAGACACATTAACATGTACCCAGTGGGAACCCATGACGCCAGAGCTTTGGAAAGTGAGACTGATCTTCAAAGAATGCTAGAGGTGTAGGAAAGGAGGCACCGATTCTTCTCTTCAATGTCCTCATGAGAACATTCTTGACTTTGGATTATACTTAAGACAGAAGGACACTGTGTCCATGAAGGGGGTACCAAGGTCCACCTCGAATTTGGAGCTTCTGATCTCAGGATGTCAAACCTACCCAGATGATGAACAGGTGGCATGGCACATTTAATTGGGGATTCCCAGAGGCAAAGCAGGTCGGTGGGGGGGTGGTGGAAAGAGATGGTGAGGCACAAGAGTGTGGTGAGGGCCTGTGATTAGGCTTACGCTGGTGACGATGATGTAAGCTATCTGAAAGATATAGGATGTTTTAATGCAGGTTTATGGAAATAAATTCAGCAAAAATCAAAGATCCAAAAAGGGGTCCAGAATGATGGCATAAAGCTTTTGGGGCTGAAAAAGAATCTCTAAGGTGACCTTCCAAGGATGGAAAATCACCTTAAAATTCTTATTGATGCTACAGAAAGGTAAACCATTCCAAACAGATGAAGAGGAATACTCCCCAAAGAACATGATCCATGCTAAACCCATGAACAACAGGAAAAGGTTACTGTCCATGATGTTACTACTAATCACCTTCACGAATAATCCAAACAGGCGCACGTTTTCCCAAGCTCAGGCTAAAGGTTGGTCCAAAAGTCCAATTCAGGGCCAGCCCTGTGGTAGACCGGGTAAGTGCCCACGTCCTGCTTTGGTGGTCCGGGCCTCACTGATTCACATCACGGGTGCAGATCTCATTAACAGTGTTAGGAAATATAGATTTCATGGTACGGTGTGGACAGAGATCATAAATTAGTAGCCATTGTGAGGATAGCTTATCAATACGCAACAGAAAAAGAACCACGAGACTATTACAATCTATGTACGCATTTGGTACACTTCCCCAAAGGAAGCAGGAAGGAAAACTTGTGACCTGTCAAGGTGGAATTGGCAGAGTGCTAGAAGATGACATAATCATTGCGCATCAGAGGACTGCCTGGGCAACTTCAACTTGGGAGGCAGTCCAGGACTTTCTCTGGGGAATGTCCACCCACTTGGCCGCCTACACAAGATATAAGAGATACAACCCAGGATAATCTTACAGGAAAGAAACCAGTGTCTAGGGAGATTGTGCTAGGCCTATCAAAGCTCGAGGAGAAAGTTAGAAACCGACAAGAAATCCAGAAAAAGGAAAACTATCCTTTCTGGAAAGGGTTAGGAGTCTGACTGGTCTGAGATAGCTCTGAAACTCTGTGCATGGAGGTTGTCAGGACAACTTAGAATTAGGACGTTCTTTATGACATCATGGTGAACATGTCCCCCAAGAGGGCCGCATGGTTACAGTCTGAGGATTGGCCTAGGATAGGCTATTAAAGGGAGAGATAACAAGAAACAGCTTTGACAAACAGAAAGCTGGCACAGAAAGTAGAAGAGATCAAACCGATTCTGATTCAAGGGATAAGAAAGGAATCCTTGGCAAGAAGTGAGAATAGAGGGACAAGCACTGAGAGGAGAACATTGTCATCTATTCAAGTCTATGGGGACAGCATGCTGATTCAAGCTTGAAACTTGATTGGAAACAAGATGCCACACTTGGGCCCTATCAGAACTATGTTGTCCTTCTTCCTTAAGCATAATCCAAAGTCAAGAATGATGTCTTGAGGACATTGAAGAGAAGAATATGATGCCTCCTTTCCTAGACACTGGTTTCTTTCCAGTATAAGATTATCCTTGGTTGTATCTCTTATATCTTGTGTAGATGGCCAAGTGGGTGGACCATCCCCAGAAAAGGTCCTGGACTCCCTCCCAAGTTGAACATGCCCAGGCAATCCTCTCATGCACAATGATCATATCATTTCCTAGCACTCTGCCAATTCCACCTTGGCAGGTCACATGTCTTCCTTCCTTCTTACTTTGGGGAAGTGTACCAGATGCGTTCATTGATTGTAATATTCTCATGGAGATTTTCTGGTGAGAATTGATAACGTATCGTCAGAATTGCTACTTATTTATGATCTCTGTCCGCACCGTACCATGAAATCTGTATTTCCTAACACTGCTAAAGTGATCTGCACCCGTAATGTGAAACAGTGAGGCCCCGGCTGCCCAAGTGGAAGGTGGGCACTTACCCACTCCACCACAAAGCCGGCCCTGAATTCTTATTTTGGACCAACCTTTTGTCTGAACTTGGGAAGACGTGGGCTTGTTGGGATTATTCATGAATGTGATTTCTATTAACATCATGGACGGTAACATTTTCCCTTGGTTCATGGGTTTAGCACGCATCATGTTCTGTGGGTAGTATCCCTCTTCATCTATTTGGAATGGTCTACATTTCTGTAGAAACAGTAAGAATTTTGAGGTGATTTTCCATCCTTGGAAATTCACCTTCTCTAAATGATTTCAGCCCCAAAAGCATTATGCCGGGATTCTGGACCCCGTTTTGGATTTTTGATTTTAGGTGAATTTATTGCCATAACCCTGCATTAGAACATCCTACATCTTTCAGATTTGCATCCTCATTGGTTTAGACTTCTGTGTAGGTTACATCATCTTCACCAGCTAAAGCTGAATCACAACCCCTCACCGAACACTGGTGCCTCATCATCTCTTTTACCCTCCCCCACCACCCCGCTCTGCATCTGGGAACTCCCAATAAAATGTCCTGTGCCACCTGTTGGTTAGTGCTTGCTTCTTCTTCTCCTTGTAAGAGAGATCCTATGGTATTTGACGTTCTCCCTGGGGCTTGTTTCACTTCCCCTAAAACCCTCACAGCCATTCTGGGTGTCACAAATGGCTGGAATTCAACCTTTGTTCCAGCTGAGTGGTATGCCATTGTGTGGGTATAGCCCATCTTCCTTATGCATTCTTCCCTTGCTGGGCACCAGGGCGGATTTCAAGTCTTGGATAGCGGGAGTAATGCTGTTGTGAAATCAGCGGTGCACGGCTCATTATAAGGTAGTGTTTCTGAGCTCTTTGGACAAACACGCCTCAGAGGAACAGCTGGATCATATGAGACACGGATTCTTAAATTTCTGAGGCAGTTCCACACCGCTTGGAGTAGTGGCTGCACCGGTTTCCACTCCCACTTGCAGTGCAGGAGATTTCCCTTCTCTCCACATCCTCTCTGACACTTGTTTCCTGTCTGCTTCCTTATAGCCATTCTGACCACAGTGAGCTGCTGTGTCCTTGCAGTTTGCATTTGCATTTGCATTGGCCTGAGACTTAATGATGGGAACAAGTTTTCATGCACCTTTTGGCCCTCTTTCGATCTTCTTGGGAGAAATCTCTGTTTCCATCTTTTGCCCAGGTTTTCATTGGCTTCTTGTTGTTTTTCTCGTGGAGCTGTGCGAGTTGATTGTATCTTTGGGCTTTTCACCCCTTGTCCGATGTGTGGTTTGCAAACATCCTCTCCCAGTTGTTGTGCTGTCTTGGCATTGAGTCGATGGTTTCCTTGACTGGGCAGAAGCGTCCGCATTTGATGTGGTCCCGTTTGTTTCTTGTTTCCTTTGTTGCCCTTGCCCAGTCCGACATGCTTCTTCCAAATAGGCGGCTCAGACAGATGGCAAAGAGCACTCTGCTTAGGTCTTCTCCTACAAGGTTCACGGTTTCAAGTCTGCCATTCAAGGCTTCAATCCATTTCGAGGTGGTGTGTGTGCCACGTGTAAGATCATGGTGTACTCTCGTTGTGTTCCATGTGGCTGTGCAGGCTTCCCAGCACCATTTATTGTAGAGACTCTCCTTTCTCCACTGTCTCCTATTGCCTCCCTCGTTGGAAAGGGGCTGTCCACGTACGTTTGACTTGGGCTCTGGGCTCTCGATTCTGTTGCATGGGTCTCTGTGCCTGTTTTTGGGTGCAAACTGTGCCCTTTTGGTACCTAGCGCTTCGTCCTCTATGTTGAAATCAGAAAGTGTAGCACGTCCTGCTTTGTTCATTTTCCTGAGGATTCCTTTGCCTATTCAGGGTCTCTTGGTGCTGCCTAGAAACTTTAGGATTCTCTCTTCTATCTCTTTGGGAAATATTGCTGCAACTTTGACTGGGATTGCATAGAATCCAGAGATTCCTTTCTGCGGTATGGACCTTTCAAGTGTGTTAATTATTCCATTCCTAGATCCTGGAATATCCTTCTTTTGCCTTGTGTCTTCTTGAATTTCTTTCCCAAAATGTTTGCTAGTTTTCGATTGATATGGCTCTCACCTGTTTTGCTAAGGTTCTTCGTAGAGATCTAATTCTTCTCACTGGCAAGATGTCTCGCCCTGTCTAACGTCCCTTCCCTTCTGCCTCTGCACTACCTTGGACGCCAGCCCCACAATGACTGAATGTCTTGAGGACATTGAAGAGAAGAATCGATGCCTCCTTTCCGAGGCCTGTAGCATTCTTTGAAGATCTGTCTCACTTTCCATAGCTCAGGCGTCACGGCGGACCACTGGGTACATGCTAATGTGTCCCAAGAGATGTCTTGGAAGCATTGAAGGAATGGACCCCTGTCATGCTTGGGCTATGTCTCTTTGTTTGGAAGGGCTCTACAAGTGTGCTGAGAAGCACCCTTTTCCAGAGGGCTTCGCTCCTTTGTGAAGGCTGCCCTCCCAGCCTAGTGTGCTCAGTGTGGCTCCAATCAAATTCTCTCCCCCTACTTCTTGCTGTAGAAGGATTATTGATTATGTGTTTGGACACCATATGTAAGGAAGTTGGCTGAAAATTTGGACATTACAATTCTGTTTCAAGAAAAATAAACAGGCCAGGGCTGAGGATGTAAGGCAAACAAATGGCACAGCCTATAGAAATAAAGTAAGCCCGTATCTAGAGGAAATCTAGGAGAACTTTCAAGGATCAGGTGTCAAGTTTCAAACTTTCCAAATCCGGAAAAAGACAGAAAAATATCTTTCTTTGAGGGATGAATTCATCAGATTTGTCTAATTTGTCTTGGAAACATTGTGTCCGTGAAGGGTGTTGCCAGGACCCCCACGAATTTGGAGTTTCTGATTAGGATGTCAAACCAACCCAGATGACCATGTGTTCTCAGTGCTTAGTCTGACCTATGCTAGGGTAGCAAAGATTGCTACTAGTGACTGGTGAAAGTTCAAAGGGAACCACCAAGAATCATGAAAGCAGTCATACCTCGGCCTAGAGAACATACAGTGATTAAGGAAATACAAAACTAATCACTTAGACTGAAGGAGAATGGACTGATAAGCATGTCTAAGGGAGATAGCTGAGAATGACCATGACAAGTATACTATAGAAAAGAAAAAATGCTCCCATAAAATGGAAGGCGAACAGAAATCACACCTGAATAATCCACAATGAATGATGTCACTCTTTAGACAGACTCTGCTTGAACCTTTGAAAGTCAGAGAAATTTACTAGCCAAAAAATGGCAGCGAAGGTCAAACCTGGGCTAACTGGGAAGGGTGAGTTATGAGACTGCTATAAGCGGGCTCTGAAACCCTGTGTCCATGAAGCTTGGTGGGACAGAAGACACACAATTATGACAAATCCTCTGACATCACAATGTACGCGAAAAAGAAACTGGCCTCATCTACACAGTGCCAGAGTTGGGCTCAAGTAGCATATACAAGTCCCATTGCAGTCAACTGCAGGTGGCCAATGGAACAGGAAAGCGGATGGCCAGAGGTGCAGAAGTGAGGCCCGCACCTACTGCGACGGTTGCCTGGGGTGGGCCAGGTGGAATCCTGGGCGTGAGCCTGCTCACCACTGCTTCAGTCACTGGGGGGCAGGCGTTCGAGGTAGTGTAGAGGCAGATGGGAAGGGACGTTAGACAGGGCCAGACTTCCACAGCAAATACAGGAGCATTGCCAGAAGATGTGAGCACAGCAATGCACTTCTGCCAAAATAAAACCAATTAAAACTTGCAGTGAATAGAAAAACTGACTCTGAAAAAGAAAAAACCAGCTTGCCAGTTAGAAGAATAAGATCTCTATGAAGAATCGTAGCAAAACAGGTGTTAGCTATGTCAATCGAAAACTAGCAAACGTTTCGGTAAAGAAATTCAAGAAGACACAAGGAGAAAGAAGGATATTCCAGGATCTAGGAATGGAAGAATTAACACACTTGAAACGTCCATACCGGAGAAAGGAATCTCTGGATTCCATGCAATCCCAGTCAAAGTTGCAGCCGTACTTGCCACAGAGATCGAAGAGAGAATCCTAAAATTTCTAGGCAGCAACAAGAGACCCTGACTAGGCAAAGGAATCCTCAGGAAAATGAACAAAACAGGACGTGTTACACTTTCTTATTTCAACATAGAGGATGAAGTGCTAGTTACCGAAATGGCACAATCTTGGCCCAAAAACATGCACAAGACCCATGCAACAGAATCGAGAGCCCAGAGCCCAACTCAAACGTACATGGACAGCCCATTTTCGGCCAGGGAGCCAGGAGGAGACGGCGGAGAAAATAGAGTCTCTACAATAAATGGTGCTGGGAAGCCTGCACAGCCACATGGAACACAACGAGAGTACACCATGATTTTACACGTGGCACCCACACCACCTCAAAATGGATCAAAGCCTTGAATGGCAGACTTGAAACCGTGAACCTTGTAGCAGAAGACCTAGGCAGAGTGCTCTTTGCCATCTGTCTGAGCTGCCTGTTTGGAAGAAGCAAGTCCGACTGGGCCAGGGCAACCAAGGCAACAAGAAACCAACGGGACCACGTCAAATGCGGACGCTTCTGCCCAGTGAAGGAAACCATCGACTGAATGCAAAGATAGCACAACGACTGGGAGAGGATGTTTGCAAACCACAAATCGGACACGGGATGAAAAGCCCAAAGATACAATCAACTCACAAGTCTCCACAAGAAAAAAAACAAGAACCCAATGAAAGCCTGGGCAAAAGATGGAAACAGAGATTTCTCCCAAGAAGAACTAAAGAGGGCCAACAAGTGCATGAAAACTTGTTCAGCATCATTAAGTCTCAGGCCATGGCAAATCCAAACTGCAAGGACATAGCATCTCACTGTGGTCAGAATGGCTATAAGGAAGCCGACAGGAAACCACAACTGTTAGAGGGGAGGTGGAGAGAAGGGAAGCCTCCTGTACTGCTGGTGGGAGTGTAAACCGGTGCATCCACTAAGCCAAGACGTGTGTAGCTGCATCAGAAGTTTAAGAATCCATGTTCCATACGATCCAGCTATTCCTCTGCAGCACGTTTATCCAAAGAACTGGGAAACACTACAGCATAAAGACATGTGCACAGCTGAGTTCACCACAGCCTTAATCTCGCTATCCAAGACTTGGTAGCCGCCCTGGTGCACAGCAAGGGATGAATGCAGAAGGAATATGGGCTATAACCACACCATGGCATACCACTCAGCCGGAACAAAGGATGCAATCCAGCCATTTGTGACCACCTGTATAGCTGTGAGGGTTTTAGGGGAAGTGAAAGAAGCCCCAGGGAGAATGTCAGATACCATAGGATCTCACTTACAAGAAGAAGAAAACGCAAGCGCTAACCAACAGGTGGCAAGGGACATTTGATTCGGCGATCCCAGAGGCAAAGTGCAGGGGTGGGGAAGGGTGAAAGAGATGATGAGGCACCAGTGTGTGGTGAGGGCCTGTGATTCGGCTTACGCAGGTGAAGGTGATGTAACCTACACAGATGGTTAAATCCATGAGGATGCAAATCTGAAAGATATAGGATGTTCTAATGCAGGGTATGGCAATAAATTCACCTAAAATTAAAAATCCAAAAAGGGGTCCAGAATGACGGCATAAAGCTTTGGGGGTTGAAAGAGATTAGAGAAGGTGAACTTCCAAGGATGGAAAATCACCCCAAAATGCTTAAAGATGCTACAGAAAGGTAGATCTTTCAAAATAGATGAAGATGAATACTACCCTGAAACCATCATCCATGCTAAACCCATGAACCAAGGGAAAATGTTACCGTCCATGATGTTACTACTAATCACCTCCAACAATAATACAAACAGGCCCACGTGTTCCCAAGCTCAGGCAAAAGGTTGATCCAAAAGTACAATTAAGGGCCGGTCATTGGTGGAGAGGGTAGGTGCCCACGTTCCGCTTGGGTGGCCCGAGTCTCACTGTTACACATCACGGGTGTAGATCACATTAGCAGTGTTAGGAAATATAGATTTCATAGTACGGTGCGGACAGGGATGATAAATAAGTAGCAATTGTGAGGATACGTTAATAATATGCACCAGAAAAAGAACGCTGAGAATATTACAATCGATGAAGGCATCTGGTACAATTCCCCAAAGGAAGTGGGAAGGAAAACATGTGACCTGCCAACGTGGAATTGGCAGAGTGCTAGGAGATGACACGATCATTGTGCATCAGATAGCCTGGGCAACTTCAACTGGGGAGGGAGTCCAGGACTTTCTCTGGGGAAGGTCCACACACTTGGCCATCTACAAAAGATATAAGAGATACAATCCAGGATAATCTTACAGGAAAGAAAACAGTGTCTAGAGAGGATGTAGCAGCCTTTTCGAAGTTCGAGGAGAATGTCAGAAACTGACAAGAAATCCAGAAAAAGGACAACTATCCTACCTGGAAAGGGTGACGAGTCAGACTGGTCTGAGATGGCTCTGAAGATCTGTGTGCATTGAGGTTGTCAGGACAACTTAGAATTTTGACGTTGTTTATGACATCACGGTGACCCTGTCCCCCAATATGGCCGCATGGTTACAGTCTGAGGATTGGCCTAGGCTAGGCTATTAAAGGGACAGATACCCAGAAACAGCTTTGAAAAACAGAAAGTGGGCTCAGAAACTGGAAGAGATAAAACAGAGTCTGAATCAAGGGATAAGAGAGGAATCCTTGGCCAGAAGCGAGAATAGAGGGACAAGTACCGAGAGGAGAACATTGTCATCTATTCAAGTCTATGGGGAGGCCATGCTGACTCAAGCTTGCAACTTGATTGGAAACAAGAGGCCGGACTTGGGGCTCATCAGAACTACAGTGTGCTTCTGCCTTAAGCATAATGCAAAGTCAACAATGATGGCTTGAGTACATTGAAGAGAAGAATCGATGCCTCCTTTCCTAGGCCCATAGCATGCTTTGAAGATCAATCTCACTTTCCATAGCTCAGGTGACATGGGGGCCCACTGTGTACATGCTAATGTGCCCCAAGAGATGTCTTGGAAGCCTTGAAGGAATGGAGCCCTGTCTCTTTGAGTGGAAGGGCTCTACAAGTGTGCTGAAAATCACCCTTTTCCAGAGAGCTTCATTCCTTTGTGAAGGTTGCCCTCCCAGGCTAGAGTGGTCAGTTTTGCACCAATGAAATTCTCTCACCCTACTTCGTGCCGTGGAAGAATTATAGAGTGTGTGTTTTGACACCATATGTAAGGGAGTTGGCTGAAAAGTAGAATATTACAATCCTGTTTCAAGTAAAATAAACAGGCCAGGGCTGAGGATGTAAGGCAAACAAATGGCACAGCCTATAGAAATAAAGTAGGCCTGTATCTAGAGGAAATCTAGGGGAATGTTCTAGGATCAGGGGTCAAGTTTGAAACTTCCCAAATCCAGAAAAGAGACAGAAAGCTATCTTTCCTGGAGAGAGGAATTCATCAGATTTGTCTAATTTGTCTCGGGAACATTGTGTCCGTGAAGGGGGTTGCCAGGACCAACTAGAATTTGGAGTTTCTGATTAGGATGTCAAACCAACCCAGATGACCATGTGTTCTCAGTGCTTAGTTTGACCTAGGCTAGGATAGCAAAGATTCCTACAAGTGACCAGTGCAAATTCAAAGACAACAACCAAGAGTCACGAAAGCACTCACACCTTGGTGTAGATAACATACGGTTATTAAAGAAATACAAGATTAATCACTTGGAATGAAGGAGAACGAACTGATTAGCATGTCTAAGGGAGATAGCTGAGAAAGACCATTATGATTATACTATAGAAAAGAAAAAAAGTCCCAGAAAAAGGACGACGAACGGAAATCACACCTGGATAATCCACAATGAAAGATGTCAGTCTTTAGACAGACTCTGCTGGAACGTTTCAAAGTCAGAGAAATTCACAAGCCAAAAAACAGCAGCGAAGGTCAAACCTAGCTAACTGGGAGGGGTGACTTATGAGACGGCTCCAAGTGCGCTCTGAAACCCTGTGTCCATGAAACTTGCTGGGACAGCAGAGACACAATTATGACAAATCCTCTGACATCACAGTGGACCCGAAAAACAACCTGGTCTCAACTACACAGTGCCAGAGTTGGGCTCAAGTAGCATATTGATGTCCCATTGCCCTCAACTGCAGGTTGGCAATGGAACATGAAAGAGGCCGGCCGGTGGTGCAGCAGTGAGTTCTGCACCTTCTGGGTCGGTGGCCCAAGGGTGGACCGGGTGGTACCCTTGGGGTCAGCCTGCACACCACGGCTTCAGTCATTCTGGGGCTGGCATCCCAGGTGGTGTAGAGGCAGATGGGAAGGGACGTTAGACAGGCCCAGACTTCCACAGCAAATACAGGAGCGTTGCCAGCAGATGTGAGCTCAGCGATGCACTTCTGCCAAAACAGAACCAATTAAAAGTGGCACAGAATAGAAAAACTGCAGCTAAAAAAAAAAAGTACAGCTTTCCAGTGAGAAGAATAAGATCTGTAAGAAGAACATTAGCAAAACATTAGTAAGCTATGTCAATCGAAAACTAGCAAACATTTGGGGAAAGAAATTCAAGAAGACACAAGGAGAAAGAAGGATATTCCAGGATCTAGGAATGGAAGAATTAAAACACTTGAAACGTCCATACCGGAGAAAGGAATCTCTGGATTCCATGCAATCCCAGTCAAAGTTGCAGCAGTATTTGCGACAGAGATAGAAGAGAGAATCCTAAACTTTCTACCCAGCAACAAGAGATACTGAATAGACAAAGGAATCCTCAGGGAAATGAACAAAGCAGCACGTGTCACACTTTCGGATTTCAACATAGAGGACGAAGCGCTACGTACCGAAACGGCAGTCTTGGTCCAGAAACAGGCACACAAACCCATGCAACAGAATCGAGAGCCAAGAGAGCAGCTCAAACGTACATGGACAGCCCATTTTCGACCAGGGAGCCAAGAGGAGACAGTGGAGAAAGGAGAATCTCTTCAATAAGCGGTGCTGGGAAGCCTGCACAGCCACATGGAACACAACGAGAGTACACCATGATGTTACACCTGGCACACATACCACCTCGAAATGGATTAAAGCCTTGAATGGGAGACTTGAAACCGTGAACCTTGTAGGAGAAGACCTAGGCAGAGTGCTCTTTGCCATCTGTCTGAGCCGCGTATTTGGAAGAAGCATGTCGGACTGGGCAAGGGCAACAAAGGAAACAAGAAACAAATGGGACCACATCAAATGCACACACTTCTGCCCAGTCAAGGAAACCATCGACTCAATGCAAAGACATTACAAGAACTGGCAGAGGATGTTTGCAAACCACACATCGGACAAGGGGTGAAAAGCCCAAAGATACAATCAACTCGCACGTCTCCACAAGAAAAAAAACAAGAAGCCAATGAAAACCTGGGCAAAAGATGGAAACAGAGATTGCTCCCAAGAAGATCAAAAGAGGGCCAACAGGTGCATGAAAACTTGTTCACCATCATTCAGTCTAAGGCCAATGCAAATCCAAACTGCATGGCAGCTCACTGTGGTCAGAATGGCTAGAAGGAACCAGAGAGGAAACAACAAGTGTCAGAGAGGAGGTGGAGAGAAGGGAAGCCTCCTGCACTGCTGGTGGGAGCATAAACTGGTGCAGCCACCACGCCAAGCCATGTGGAACTGTTTCAGAAATTTAAGAAACCATTTCTGATATGATCCAGTGACGTGTTTATCCAAAGAACTCGGAAACAGTACTGAATGGGGACATGTGCACCTCGGAATTCACCGGAGCCTTACCCCCCCTATCCAAGACTTGGAAGCTGCCCTGGTGCCCAGCAAGGGAAGAATGCAGAAGGAAGAAATGCTATAGCCACACAACGGCATACCACACAACTGGAACAAAGGATGCAAAGCGGGCACAGAAACTGGAAAAGATAAAACAGACGCTGATTCAAGGGGTAAGAAAGGAATCCTTGCCAAGAAGCGAGAATACAGGGACAAGCACTGAGAGGAGAACGTTGTCATCTATTCAAGTCTATGGGGAGGCCATGCTGATTCAAGCTTGCAACTTGATTGGAAGCAAGAGGCCGGACTTGGGACTTATCAGACCTACGTTGTCCTTCTGCCTTAAGCATAATCCAAAGTCAAGAGTGATGTCTTGAGGACATTGAATAGAAGAATCAATGCATCCTTTCCTAGGCCCCTAGCAAGTTTTGAAGATCAGTCTCTTTTTCCATAGCTCTGGCGTCACAGGGGCCCACTGGGTACATGCTAATGTGTCCCAAGGGATGTCTTTGAAGCCTTGAAGGAATGGAGCTCTGTTATGCTTGGGGTATGTCTCCTTGTTTAGAAGGGCTCTACAAGTGTGCTGAAAAGCACCCTTTTCCACAGGGCTTGGTTCCCTTGTGAAGGCTGCCCTCCCAGTCTAGAGTGCTCAGTTTGCCTCCAATGCAATTCTCTCCCCCACCTCTTGCCGGAGACGGATCATTGATTATGTGTTTTGACACCATATGTAAGGAAGTTGGCTGAAAATTAGAACATTACAATTCTGTTTCAAGAAAAATAAACAGGCCAGGGCTGAGGATGTAAGGCAAACAAATGGCAGAGCATATAGAAATAAAGTAAGCCCGTATCTACACGGAATCTAGGGTAAAGTTAGACGATCAGGGGTCAAGTTCGAAACTTCCCAAATCCAGTAAAGGGACACAAAAATATCTTTCCTGGAGAGTGGAATTCATCCGATTTGTCTAATTTGCCTCGGAAGCATTGTGTCCCTGAAGGGGGTTGCCAGGACCAACTAGAATTTGGAGTTTCTGATCTCAGGATGTCAAACCAACCCAGATGACCACGGGTTCTCAGTGCTTAGTTTGACCTGGTCCAGGATAGCCAAGAGTCCTACAAGTGACCAGTGCAAATTCATAGACAACAACCACGAGGCACGAAAGCACTCACAGCTCGGCCTAGAGAACATACGGTTATTAGAGAAATACAAAATTAATCACTTGGACTGAAGGAGATCGGATCGATAAGAATATCTAAGAGAGATAGCTGAGAAAGACCATTACGAGTATACTATGGAAAATTAAAAAGGTCCCAGAAAATGGAAGGCGAACAGAAATCATACCTGAATAATCCACAATGAAAGACGTCAGTCTTTAAACAGAGTCTGCTTGAACGTTTGAATGTCAGAGAAATTCACAAGCCACAAAATGGCAGCGAAGGTCAAACCTGGGCTAACTGGAAAGGGCGAGTTACGAGACTGCTCCAAGCGGGCTCTGAAACCCTGTGTCCATGACCCTTGCCGGCACAGCAGAGACACAATTATGACAAATCCTCTGACATCACAGTGGACCCGAAAAACTACCTGGTCTCATCTACACATCTGTAGCATCTGTAAGCATTTTGAGGTGATTTTCCATCCTTGGAAGTTCACCTTCTGTAAACTCTTTCCACCCCCAAAGCTTTATGACATCATTCTGGACCCCTTTTTGGATTTTTGATTTGAGGTGAATTTATAGCCATGACCCTGCATTAGAACGTACTATAACTTCCAGATTCACATCCTCATTGCTTTAGACTTCTGTGTAGCTTACATCATCTTCACCAGTGTAAGACTAATCACAGGCCCTCACCACACACTTGTGCCTAATCTTCTCTTTCACCCTCGTCACCGCACCTCTTTGCCTCTGGGAGCCCGCATACAAATGTTCAGTGCCACCTGTTGGTTAGTGCTTGCTTTTTCTTCTCCTTGTAAGTGAGATTCTATGGTATTTGAATTTCTCACTGGGGCTTGTTACACTTCCCCTAAAACCCTCACAGCCATTCTGGTGGTCACAAATGGCTGGCTTGCATCATTTGTTCCGGCTGAGTGGTATGCC
This sequence comes from Equus asinus, assembly GCF_041296235.1. Lineage (NCBI taxonomy): Eukaryota > Metazoa > Chordata > Mammalia > Perissodactyla > Equidae > Equus > Equus asinus. The sequence continues at coordinate 1,031,097 of NC_091790.1, read as the reverse complement.
ATTTTGTGGCCATAGCCCATCTTCCTTCTCCAATCATCCCTTGCTGGACACCAGGGTGCTTTCCAAGTCTTTGATATTAGGAGTAAGACTGTGGTGAACACAGCCACGCACATGTCTTTATGCGGTAGTCTTTCTGACTTTTTTGGATAAACAAGCGGCAGATTAATAGATGGGTCATATGGGACATGGATACTTAAATTTCTGAGGCAGTTCCACACCTTTGGCATCGTGGCTGCACCGGGTTACACTCCCACCAGCAGTGCAGGAGGCTTCCCTTCTCTCCACCTCGTCTCTGACACTTGTTATTTCCTGGCTGCTTCCTTCTAGCCATTCTGACCACAGTGAGCTGCCATGTCCTTGCAGTTTGGATTTGCATTTTCCTGAGACTTAATGATGGTGAACAAGTTTTCATGCACCTACTGGCCCTCTTTCTATCTTCTTCGGAGAAATCTCTGCTTCCATCTTTTGACCAGGTTTTCATTGGCTTGTTTTTTTTCTTGTGGAGACTACTGAGTTGATTTTATCTTTGGGCTTTTCACCCCTTGTCCGATGTGTGGTTTGCAAACATCCTCTCCCAATTGTTGTGGTGTCTTAGTATTCGGTTGATGGTTTCCTTGACTGGGCAGAAGTGTGTGCATTTGATGTGGTCCCGTTTGTTTCTTGTTTCCTTTGTTGCCCTTGCCCAGTCAGACATGCTTCTTCCAAATACGCGGCTCAGACAGATGGCAAAGAGCACTCTGCCTAGGTCTTCTCCTACAAGGTTCACGGTTTCAAGTCTCCCATTCAAGGCTTTAATCCATTTCAGGTGGTGTGTGTGCCAGGTGTAACATCATGGTGTACTCTCGTTGTGTTCCATGTGGCTGTGCAGGCTTCCCAGCACCGTTTATTGTAGAGACTCTCCTTTCTCCGCTGTCTCCACTTGGCTCCCTGGTCCAAAATGGGCTGTCCATGTAAGTTTGAGTTGGGCTCTGGGCTCTCAATTGTTTTGCACGGGTCTTCATGCCTGCTTTTGGGCCCAGACTGTGCCGTTTCGGTACCTAGCTCTTGGTCCTCTATGTTAAAATCAGAAATTGTGACACGTGCTGCTTTGTTCGTTTTCCTGAGGATTCCTTTGCCTAGTCAGGGTCTCGTGTTGCTGGCTAGAAACTTTAGGATTCTCTCTTCTTCTCTGTGGCAAATACTGCTGCAACTTTGACTGGGATTGCATGGAATCCAGAGATTCCTTACTGCGGTATGAACCTTTCAAGTGTGTTAATCCTTCCATTCCTAGATCCCTCGATATCTTTTTTTTTCTTGTGTCTTCTTGAATTTCTTTCCCCAAAGGTTTGCTAGTTTTTGAATTAACATAGAATTCACCTGTTTTGCTAAGGTTATTCACAGAGATCCTATTCTTCGTAATGGCAAGCTCCTGTTTTTTTTTTTTTTTTTCTTAGCTTCAGTTTTTCTATTCTTTGCAACGTTGAATTGGTTTTCTTTTGGCACAAGTGCATTGCTGTGCTCACATCGGCTGGCAATGCTCCTGTATTTGCTGTGGAAGTCTGGCCCTGTCCAACGTCCCTTCCCATCTGCCTCTACTCTACCTCGGACGCCTGCACCAGAACAACTGAAGCAGTGGTGAGGAGGCCCAAACCGAGGATTCCACCCAGCCCATACTGGGCCACAGACCCAGAAGGTGCGGACCTCACCACTGCACCACCGGCCGGCCACTTACATGTTCAGTGGCAACGTGCAGTTGAGTGCAATGGGAGTTAAATATACTAGTGAGCCCAACTCTAGCACTGTGTAGATGAGGCTAGGTTGTTTTTCGGGTCCATTGTGATGTCAGAGGATTTGTCATAATTGTGTCTCTGAGGTCCAGCATGCTTCATGGATACAGGTTTCAGAGCCTGCTTGGAGCAGTCTCATAACTCACCCTTCCCAGTTAGCCCATGCTTGACATTCGCTGCCGTTTTTTGGCTTGTGAATTTCTCTGACTTTCAAACATTCCAGCAGAGTCTGTCTAAAGACGGACATCATCTTTCATTGTGGATAATTCAGGTGTGATTCCTGTTCACCTTCCATTTTCTGGGTCCTCTTTTTCTTTTCCATAGTATACTCGTCATGGTCTTTCTCAGCTATCCCCCTTAGACATGCTTATCAGTCCGTTCTCCTTCATTCCGAGTGATTAGTTTGTATTTCTTTAATCGCTGTATGTTCTCTAGGGTGAGGTGTGAGTTCTTTCGTGACTCTTGGTTGTTGTCCTTGAATTTGCACCGGTCACTTGTAGGACTCTTGGCTATCCTAGCCTAGGTCAAACTAAGCACTGAGAACACGTGGTCATGTGGGTTGGTTTGACATCCTGAGATCAGAAACTCCAAATTCGAGGTGGTCCTGGAAACCCCCTTCACGGACACAATGTTTCCAAGAGAACTTAGACAAATCGGATGAATTCCACTCTCCAGGAAAGATATTTTTCTGTCTCTTTTCCGGATTTGGGAAGTTTCGAACTTGACCCCTGATCCTTGAACGTTCCCCTAGATTCCGTCCAGATATGGGCTTACTTAATTTTTATAGGGTGTGCCATTTGTTTGCCCTACATCCTCTACCCTGGCCTGTTTATTTTTCTTGAAACACATCTGTAAAGTTCTAATTTTCGTGCAACTTCCTTACATATGGTGTCAAAACACATAATCAATAATCCTTCTACGGCAAGAGGTAGGGGGAGAGAATTTCGATGGAGGCAAACTGAGCACACTAGCCTTGGAGGGCAGCCTTCACGAAGGAATGAAGCCCTGTGGAAGAGGGTGCTTTTCAGCACCCTTGTAGAGCACTTCCAAACAAAGAGACATACCCCAAGTGTGACAGGGCTCCATTCCTTCAAGGCTTCCAAGACATCTCTTGGGACACATTACCATGTGCCCAGTGGGCCGACGTGACACCAGAGCTTTGGAAAAAGAGACTGACCTTCAAAGAATGCTATGGGCCTCAGAAAGGAGGCATCGATTCTTCTCTTCAATGTCCTCAAGACATCTTTCTTGACTTTGCATTATGCTTAAGGCACAAGGGCACTGTAGGTGTGATGAGCCCCAATTCCGGCCACTTGTTTCCAATGAAGTTGCAAGCTTGAATCTGCATGACCTCCCCATAGACTTGAATAGATGACAATGTTCTCCTCTCAGTGCTTGTCCCTCTATTCTCACTTGTGGCCTAGGGTTCCTTTCTTATCCCTTGCATCAGACTCTGTTTTATCTCTTTTAGTTTCTGTGCCTGCTTTCTGTTTGTCAACCCTGTTTCTGGGTATCTGTCCCTTTAATAGCCTAGCCTAGGCCAATCCTCAGACTGTAACCATGCGGCCACCCTGGGGGACATGTTCACCATGATGTCATAAGCGACCTCAAAATTCGAAGTTGTCCTGACAACCTCCGTGCACACAGAGTTTCAGAGCCATCTCAGACCAGTCTGACTCCTCACCCTGTCTAGGTAGGATAGTTTTCCTTTTTCTGCAATTGTTGTCAGTTTCTATCTTTCTCCTTGAACTTTGAAAGGGCTCCTACATTCTCTCTAGACACTGGTTTCACTCCTGTAAGATTATCCTGGTTTTTATCTCTTATATCTTGGGTAGATGGCAAAATGGGTGGACCTTACCCAGAGAAAGTCCTGGACTCCCTCACAAGTTGAAGTTGCCCAGGGAATGTTCTGATGCACAATGATGGTGTCATCTCGTGGCACTCTGCCAATTCCACCTTGGCAGGTCACAAGTTTTCCTTCCTTCTGCCTTTGGGAAGTGTACCAGATACTTCCATAGATTGTAATATTCTTATGGTTCCTTTTCTTGTGTGTATTGATAACGTATCCTCACAATTGCTGCTTATTTATGATCTCTGCCCGCACGATACCATGAAACCTATATTACCTAAACTACTAATGTGATATGCACTCGTAATGTGAAACAGTGAGGCCCAGGCGGCCCAAGCGGAATGGGCGCACTTACCCGCTCCACCACAGGGCCGGCCCTGAATTGTACTTTTGGACCAACCTTTTGCCTGAACTTGGGAAGACGTGGGCCTGTTTGGATTATTCGTGAAGGAGATTAGTAATAACATCATGGACGGTAACATTTTCTGTTCGTTCATGGTTTAGGACTGATCATGTTCTCTTTGTAGTATTCCTCTTCACCTATTTGGAATGGTCAGCCTTTCTGTAGCATCTGTAAGCATTTTGAGGTGATTTTCCATCCTTGGAAGTTCACCTTCTCTAATCTCTTTCAGCCCCCAAAGCTTTACGCTGTCTAACTGGACCCCTTTTTGGATTTTTGATTTTAGGTGAATTTATTGCCATAACCCTGCATTAGAACATCCTACATCTTCCAGATTTACATCCTCATTGCTTTAGACTTCTGTGTGGCTTCCATCATCTTCACCAGCGTAAGCCTAATCACAGGTCCTCACCACACAGTTGTGCCTAATCATCTCTTTCAGCCTTCCTCACTGCCTCTTTTTGCCTCTTGGAACCCAGAATCCAATGTCCAGTGCCACCTGATCATTAGTGCTTGCTTTTTCTTCTCCTTGTAAGTGACAACCTATGGTATTTGGCTTTCTTCCTGGGACTTGTTTCACTTCCCCTAAAACCCTCACAGCCATTCGGGTGGTCACAAATGGCTGGATTGCATACTTTGTTCTGGCTGAGTGGTACGCCATTCTGTGGGTATAGCCCATCTTCCTTCTCTATTCGTCCCCTGCCGTGCACCAGGTCGGTTTCCAACTCTTAGATAGCTGGCGTAAGGCTGTGATGAACTCAGCGGTGCATGTCTTTATGCAGTAGTGTTTCCGAGGTCTTTGGATAAACATGCTGCACAGGAATAGGTGGATCATATGGGACATGGATTCTTAAATTTCTGAGGACGTTCCACACCGCTTGGCATAGTGGCTGCACCAGTTTATACTGCCACCAGCAGTGCAGGAGGCTTCCCTTCTCTCTACCTCCTCTCTGACACTTGTTTCCTCTCTGGTTCCTTATAGCCATTCTGACCACAGTGAGCTGCCATGTCCTTGCAGTTTGGATTTGCATTGGCCTTAGACTGAATGATGATGAGCAAGTTTTCATGCCACCATTGGCCCTCTTGCAATCTTCTTGGGAGAAATATCTGTTTCGATCTTTTGACCAGGTTTTCATTGGCTTGTTTTTTTTCTTGTGGAGACGTGTGAATTGATTGTATCTGTGGGCTTTTCACCCCTTTTCTGATGTGTGGTTTGCAAACATCCTTTCCCAGGTGTTGTGCTGTCTTTGCATTGAGTCGATGGTTTCCTTCACTGGGCCGAAGCGTCTGCATTTCACCTGCTCCCGTTTGTTTCTTGTTTCCTTTGTTGCCCTTGTCCAGTCAGATATGCTTCTGCCAAATAGGCGGCTCAGATGGCAAAGAGCACTCTGCCTAGGTCTTCTTCTACAAGGTTCACAGTTGCAAGTCTGACATACAGGGCTTTAATCCATTTCAGGTGATGTGTGTGCCAGGTGTAACATCATGGTGTACTCTCGTTGTGTTCCATGTGGCTGTGCAGGCTTCCCAGCACCGTTTATTGTAGAGACTCTCCTTTCTCCGCTGTCTCGTCTTGGCTCCCTGGTCGAAAATGGGCTGTCCATGTACGTTTGAGTTGGGCTCTGGGTTCTCGATTCTGTTGCATGGGTCTTTGTGCCTGTTTTTGGGCCCAGACTGTGCCGTCTCGGTACCTAGTGCTTCGTCCTATATGTTGAAATCGGAAAGTGTGCCACGTCCTGCTTTTTTCGTTTTCCTGAGGATTCCTTTGCCTAGTCAGGGTCTCTTGTTTCTGGCTAGAAACTTTAGGATTCCCTCTTCTGTCTCTGTGGGAAACATTGCTGCAACTTTGACTGGGATTGCATGGAATCCAGAGATTCCTTTCTCTGGTATGGACGTTTCAAGTGTGTTAATGCTTCCATTCCTAGATCCTGGAATCTTCTTCTTTCTCCTTGTGTCTTCTTGAATTTCTTTCCCCCAACGTTTGTTAGTTTTCGACTGACATGGCTTTCACCTGTTTTGCTAAGGTTCTTCATAGAGATCTTATTCTTCTCACTGGCATGCAGTTTTTTTTTTTTCTTTTCAGCTGCAGTGTTTCTATTCTTTGCAACTTTGAACTGGTTTTGTTTTGGCAGAAGTGCATCGCTGAGCTCACATCTGCTGGCAATGCTCCTGTATATGCTGTGGAAGTCTGGCCCTGTCTAACGTTCCTTCCCATCTGCCTCTACACTACCTCGGACGACTGCCCCAGAATGACTGAAGCAGTGGTGAGGACGATCACCCACTTCATTCCACCCGGCCCACCCTGGGCCACCAAACCAGAAGGTGCTGACCTTGCCACTGCACCACCGGCTGGCCCCTTTCATGTTTATTGGAAACCTGCAGTTGAGGGCAGTGGAACTTGAATGTGCTACTTGAGCCCAACTTTGGCACTGTATAGATGAGGCCACGAAGTTATTCAGGCCCACTGTGATCTCAGAGGATTTGTCGTAATTGTGTCTCTGCTGTCCCAGCAATCTTCATGGACACAGGGTTTCAGAGCCCGCTTGGAGCAGTCTCATATCTCTCCCTTCCCAATTAGCCCAGGTTTGACCTTCGCTGTCGCTTTTTGGCTTATGAATTTCTCTGACTTTACAACGTTCAAGCAGAGTCTGTGTAAAGCCTTACATCCTTCATTGTGAATTATTCAGGTGTGACTTCTGTTCGCCTTCCATTTTCTGTCACCTTTTTTTCTTTTCGACAGTATAATCGTCATGGTCCTTCTCAACTATCTCCCTTAGATATGCTTATCAGTCCATTCTCCTTCAGTCCAAGTGATTAATTTTCTATATCCTTAATCACCATATGTTCTCTAGGACGAGGTGTGAGTGCTTTGATGATTCTTGGTTGTTGTCTTTGAATTTGCACCAGTCACTGCCAGGACTCTTTGCTAACCTAGCCTAGGTCACACTAAGCACTGAGACCACGTGGTCATCTGGGTTGGTTGACATCCTGAGATCAGAAACTCCAAATTCGAGCTTGTCCTGGCAGCCCCATTCAGGGACATACTGTTTCTAAGACAAATTAGAGAAATCTGATGAATTCCTCTCTCAGGAAAGAAATTTTTTCTTCTCATTTCTGGATTTTGGAAGTTTCGAACTTGACCCCTGATCCTTGGACTTTCCCTTAGAATGTGTCTTGATAGGGGCTTACTTTAATTCTCTAGAGTGTGCCATTACTTTGCCTTACATCCTCAGCTCTGGAATGTTTATTTTTCTTGATACAGACTTGTAATGTTCTAATTTTGAGCCAACTTCCTCACATATGGTATCAAAACACATAATCAATAATCCTTGTACAGAAAGAGTTAAGGGGAGACAATTTCATTGGAAGCAAAGTGAGCACTCTAGCCTGGGAGGTCAGCCTTCACAAAGGAATGAAGCCCTCTGGAAAAGGGTGCTTTTCAACACACTTGTAGAGCGCTTCCAGACAAGGAGACATACCCACAGTGACAGGGCTCCATTCCTTCAAGGCTTCCAAAACATCTCTTGAGACACATAAGCATGTACCCAGTGGGAACCCGTGACGCCAGAGCTATGGAAAGTGAGACTGATCTTCAAAGAATGCTAGGGGCCTAGGAAAGGAGGCATCGATTCTTTTCAGCAATGTTCGGAACAGATAATTCTTGACTTTGCATGATGCTTAAGGCAGAAGGACACTATGTCCGTGAAGGGGGTTGCCAGGACCTCCTCGAATTTGGAGTTTATGATCTCAGGATGTCAAACCAAAACAGATGACCACGTGTTCTCAGTGCTTAGTTTGACCTAGGCTAGGATAGCAAAGATTCCTACAATGACCAGTGTAAATTCAAAGACAACAACCAAGAGTCACGAAAGCACTCACACCTCGGACTAGAGAACATATGGTGATTAAAGAAGTATAAAATTAATCACTTGGAATGAAGGAGAACGAACTGATAAGCATGTCTAAGGGACATAGCTGAGAAAGACCATGACGAGTATATTATAGAAAAGAAAAAAAGGTCCCAGAAAATGGAAGGTGAACAGAAATCACACCTGGATAATCCACAATGAAAGATGATGTCAGTCTTTAGACAGACTCTGCTTGAACGTTTGAAAGTCACAGTAATTCACAAGCCAAAAAGCAGCGAAGGTCAAACCTTTGCTAACTGGGAAGGGCGAGTTATAAGACTGCTCCAAGCAGGCTCTGGAACCCTGTGTCCATGAATATTGTTGGGATAGCAGAGACACAATTATGACAAATCCTCTGACATCACAGTGGAAACAAAAAACACCTGGCCTCATCTACACAGTGCCATAGATGGGCTCAAGTACCATATTCAAGTCCCACTGCACTCAACTGCAGGTTGCCACTGGAACATGAAAGGGGCCGGCCGGTGGTGCAGCAGTGAGGTCCGCACCTTTTGGGTCAGTGGCCGGGTTTGGGCCGGGTGGAATCCTGGGGGTGAGCCTGCTCACCACTGCTTCAGTTATTCTGGGGCAGACGTCAGAGGTAATGTAGAGGGAGATGGGAGGGCACGTTAGACAGTGCCAGACTTAAACAGCAAATACAGGAACATTGCCAGCAGATGTGAGCTTAGTGATGCACTTCTGCCAAAGCAAAATCAGTCAAAATTTGCAAAGTATAGAAAACCTGAAACTGGAAGAAAAAACAACAGCTTGCCAGTTAGGCAAACAAGATCTCTATGAAGAACCTTAGCAAAACAGGTGAAGCTATGTTAATCGAGAACTAGCCGTCGTTTGGTGAAAGACACAAGGAGAAAGAAGGAGATTCCAGGATCTAGGAATGGAAGAATTAGCACATTTGAAACGTCCATACCGGAGACAGGAATCTCTGGATTCCATGCAATCCCAGCCAAAGTTGCAGCAATATTTGCCACAGAGATAGAAGAGAGAATCTTAACGTTTCTAGGCAGCAACAACAGACCCTGAATAGGCAAAGGAATCCTCAGGATACGAAAAAAGCAGGACGTGGCACACTTTCTGATTTCAATATAGAGGGCGAAACTCTAGGTACCAAAACGGCATAACCTGGGCCCAAAAACAGGCACACATACGCATGCAACAGGAGCGAGAACCCAGAGCCCAACTCAAACGTACATAGACAGCCCATTTTCTACCAGGGAGCCAAGAGAAGACAGTTGAGAAGGGAGAGTCTGTACAATAAACGGTGCTGGGAAGCCTGCACATCCACACGGAACACAATGAGAGAAGACCATGATGTTACACCTGGAACACACACCATGTGAAATGGATTGAAGTCCTTAATGGTAGACTTGAAACTGTGAAACTTGTAGCAGAAGACCTAGGCAGAATGCTCTATTCCATCTGTCTGAGCCACCTATTTGGAAGAAGCATGTCTGACTGGGCAAGGGCAACAACGGAAACAAGAAACAAACGGGACCACATCAAATGCACACGTTTCTGCCCACTCAAGGAAACCATGGACTCAATGCAAAGACAGCACAACACCTGGGAGAGGAAGTTTGCAAACCACAAATCGGACAAGGGGTGAAAAGCCCAAAGATACAATGAACTCGCACGTCTCCACAAGAAAAAACACAAGCCTATGAAAACCTGGTCAAAAGATGGAAACAGAAATTTCTCCCAAGAAGATGGAAAGAGGGGTAACAGGTGCATGAAAACTTGTTCACCATCATTAAGTCTCAGGAAAATGAAAATCCAAACTGTAAGGACATAGCAGCTCACTGTGGTCAGAATGGCTATAAGGAAGCAGACAGGAAACAACAAGTGTCAGAGAGGAGGTGGAGAGTACGGAAGCCTCCTGCACTCCTGCTGGGAGTGTAAAACAGTGCAGCCAGTATGCCAAGTGGTGTGTAACTGCCTCTGAAATTTAAGAATCCATGTCCCATATGATCCAGCTATTCCTCTGAGGCGTGTTTATCCAAAGAAGTCGGAAACACTACCACATAAAGACATGTGCATGGCTGATTTCACCACAGCCTTACTCCCACTATCCAAGACTTGTAAGCCGCACTGGTGCCCAGCAAGGGACGAATGCAGAAGGAAGATGGGCTCTAGCCACACAATGGCATACCACTCAACCGGAGCAAAGGATGCAAACCAGCCATTTTTGACCACCAGAATGGCTGTGAGGGTTTTAGGGGAAGTGAAACAAGCTCCAGGGACAATGTCAAATACCGTAACATCTCACTTACAAGTAGAAGAAAAAGAAAGCAATAACCAATATGTGGCACGGGATATTTGTGCCTTCCCAGAGGCAAAGCAGTGCAGTGGAGAAGGGTGAAAGATATGATTAGGCACAAGTATGTGGTGAGGGCCTGCGATTCGGCTTACGATGGTGAAGATGATTTAACCTACACAGAAGTCTAAATCGATGAGGATGTAAATCTGAAAGATATAGGATGTTCTAATGCAGTGTTACAGCAATAAATTCACCTAAAATCACAAATCCAAAAACGTTTCCAGAATGACGGCATAAAGCCCTGGGGACTGAAAGAGATAGGAGAAGGTGAACTTCCAAGCATGGAAAATCACCTCCAAATGCTTACTGATGCTACTGAAGGGTAGACCATTACAAATAGATGAAGAGTAATACTACCACGAGAAGATGATCAGTCCTAATCCCATGAACCAAGGGAAAATGATACCGTCCAGGATGTTGCAACTAATCACCTTCATGACTAATCCAAACAGGCCCACGTCTTCCCCCGTTCAGGCAAAAGGTTGGTCCAACAGGAAAATTCATGGCCGGCCCTGTGTTGGCGTGTGTAAGTGCCCATGTTCCGCTTGTGTGGCCTGGGCCTCACTCCTGCACATCACGGGTGCCGATCACATGAGCAGTTTTAGGAAATATAGATTTCATGGTACGGTGCAGACAGGGATCATATATAAGTAGCAATTGTGAGGATATGTTATCAATACACACCAGAAAAAGAACCATGAGAATATTACAATCTATGAACGCATCTGGTACACTTCCCCAAAGGAAGAAGGGAGGAAAACATGTGACCTGCTAAGGAGGAATTGCCAGAGTGCTAGGAGATGACATGATCATTGCGCATCAGAGGATTGCCTGGGCAACTTCAACTTGGGAGGGAGTCCAGGAGTTTCTCTGGGGAAGGTCCTCCCACTTGGCCATCTACACAAGATATAAGAGATACAACCCAGGATAATCTTACAGGAAAGAAACCAGTGTCTAGAGAGAATGTAGCAGGCCTTTCAAAGTTCAAGGAGAAAGTGAGAAACCGACAAGAAATTCAGAAAAAGGAAAACTATCCTACCTGGAAAGGGTGAGGAGTCAGACTGGTCTGAGATGGCTCTGAAACTCTGTGTGCATGCAGGTTGTCAGGACAACTTAGAATTTTGACGTTGTTTATGACATCATGGTACACATGTCCCCCAAGACGGCCGCATGGTTACAGTCTGAGGATTGGCCTAGGCTAGGCCATTAAAGAGAGAGATACCCTGAAACAGCTTTGAAAAACAGAAAGCGGGCACAGAAACTGGAACAGAGAAAACAGACTCTGATTCAAGGGATAAGAAAGGAATCCTTGGCAAGAAGCGAGAATAAAGGGACAAGCTCTGAGAGTAAAATATTGTCATCTATTCAAGTCTATGGGGAGGCAATGCTGATTCAAGCTTGCAACATGATTGGAAACAAGAGGCCAGACTGGGCCTTTTGAGACCTACAGTGTCCTTCTGCCTTAAGCATAATCCAAAGTGAAGAATGATGTCTTGAGGACATTGAAGAGAAGAATTGATGCCTCCTTTCCTAGGCCCCTAGCCTGCTTCAAAGATCAGTCTCACTTTCCATAGCTCTGGCGTCATGGGGGCCCACTGGGTACATGCTAATGTGTCCCAAGAGATGTCTTGGAAGCCTTGAAGGAATGGAGCCCTGTCATGCTTAGGGTATGTCTGTTTGTTTGGAAGTGCTCCACAAGGGTGCTAAAAATCAGCATTTTCCAGAGGGCTTTGTTTTTTGTGAAGGCTGTCCTCCCAGGCTGGAATCCTCAGTTTGGCTCCAATGACATTCTCTCCCTTCACCTCTTGCTGTAGAAGGATTATTGATTATGTGTTTTGACACCATATGTAAGGACGTTGGCTGAAAATTAGAACATTACAATTCTGTTTCAAGAAAAATAAAGAAGCCAGGGCTGAGGATGTAAGGCAAACAAAGTTCACTCCCTATAGAAATAAAGTAAGCCCGTATCTAGACGGAATCTAGGGGAACGTTCAAGGATCAGGAGTCAAGTTTGAAACTTCCCAAATCCAGAAAATGAGAGAAAAATATCTTCTCTGGAGAGAGGAATTCATATTTGTCTAATTTGTCTGGGAAACATTATGTTCATGAAGGGTGTTGGCCGGACCCCCGTGAAATTTGGAGTTTCTGATCTCAGGATGTCAAAAAAACCCAGATGACCACTTGTTTCTGGGCTTAGTTCGACCAAGGCTAGAATAGCAAAGATTCCTATGAGTGACCAGTGCAAATACAAAGACAACAACCAAGAATCACGAAAGGACTCACACCTCGCCCTAGAGAACATAAGGTGACTACAGAAATGCAAAATTAAAGACTTGGAATGAAGGAGAACCCACTGATAAGCATGTCTAAGGGAGATAGCTGAGAAAGACCATGACGATTATACTATGGAAAAGAAAAAAAGGTCCCAGAAAATGGAAGACGAACAGAAATCACACCTGAATAATCCACAATGAAAGATGTGCGTCTTTAGACAGACTGTGCTTGAACGTTTGAAAGTTAGAGAAATTCACAAGCCAAAAAACGGCAGTGAATGTCAAACCTGGGCCAACTGGCAAGCGTGAGTCATGAGACTGCTCCAAGCCGGCTCTGAAACCCTGTGTCCATGGAGCTTGCTGGGACAGCAGAGACACAATTATGACAAATCCTCTGACATCACAGTGGACCCGATAAACAACCTGGGCTCATCTATACAGAGCCACAGTTGGGCTCAAGCAGCACATTCAAGTCCCATTGCACTCAACTGCCGGTGGCCAACGGAACATGAAAGGGGCCGGCCGGTGGTGTAGCTGTGAGGTCCGCACCTTCTGGGTCGGGGTCACCTGGTGAGCCGGTTGGAAGCATGTGGGTGAGCCCCCTCACCACTGCTTCAGTCATTGTAGGGCAGGAGCCCGAGGTATTGTAGAGGCAGATGGGAAGGGACGTTAGACAGGGCCAGACTTCCACAGCAAATACTGTAGCATTGCCAGCAGATGTGGGCATAGCACTGTAGTTCTGCTGAAACAAAACCAATTCAAAGTTGCAAAGAATAGAAAAACTCAAGATAAAAAAAAGAAAAAATACAGCTTGCCAGTACGAAGAATAACATCTCTATGAAGAACCTTAGCAAAACAGGTGAAAGCTATGTTAATTCAAAAACTAGCAAACGTTTGGGGAAAGAAATTCAAGAAGACACAAGGAGAAAGAAGGATGTTCCAGGATCTAGGAATGCAAGAATTAACACAGTTGAAACGCCCATACCTGAGTAAAGGAATCTCTGGGTTGCATGCAATCCAAGTCAAAGTTGCAGCAATACTTGCCACAGAGATAGAAGAGAGAATCCTAATGTTTCTAGCCAGCAACAAGAGACCCTGAATAGGCAAAGGAATCCTCAGGAAAACGAAAAGCAGGACGTATCACACTTTCTGAATTCAACATATAGGACGAAGCGCTAGGTAATGAAACGGCACAGTCTGGGCCCAAAAACACGCACACAGACCCATGCAACAGAATCGAGAACCCAGAGCCCAACTCAAACGTACATGGACAGCCCATTTTCGACCAGGGAGCCAAGAGGAGACAGTGGAGAAAGCAGAGTGTCGAAAGTAAATGGTGCTGGGAAGGCTACACAGCCACATGGAACACAACGAGAGTAGACCATGATGTTACACCTGGCACACACACCACCTCGAAATAGATTAAAGCCCTGAATGGCAGACTTGAAACCGTGAACCTTGTAGGAGAAGACCTAGGCAGAGAGCTCTTTGCCATCAGTCTGAGCCGCCTATATGGAAGAAGCATGTCTGACTGGGCAAGGGCAACAAAGGAAACAAGAAACAAACGGGACCACATCAAATGCACACGCTTCTGCCCACTCAAGGAAACCTTCCACTCAATGCGAAGACAACACAACAACTGGGAGAGGATGTTTGCAAACCACACATCAGACACGGGGTGGAAACCCCAAAGATGCAATCAACTCGCACGTCTCCACTAGAAAAAAACAAGAAGCCAATGAAAACCTGGGTAAAAGATGGAAACAGAGATTTCTCCCAAGAAGATCGAAAGAGTGCCAGGAGGTGCATGAAAACTTGTTCACCATCATTAAATCTCAGGCCATGCAAATCCAAACTGGAATGACAAAGCAGCTCACTGTGCTGAGAATGGTTATAAGGAACCAGTCGGAAAACAGCAAGTGTCAGAGGGGAGATGGCAGAAGGGAAGCCTCCTGTACTGCCGGTGGGAGTGTAATACGCTGCAACCACTACGCCAAGAGGTGTGGTGCTGCCTCAGAAGTTTAAGAATAGATGTGACATATGATCCAGCTATTCCTCTGTGGCCTGTTTATCCTAAGAACTCGGAAACACTACAACATAAAGACATGTGCACCGCTGGGTTCAGCCTAGCCTGACTCCCGCTATACAAGACTAGGTAGCCGCCATGGTGCCCAGCAAGGGACGAAGGCAGAAGGAAGATGGGCTATAGCCACACAATGGCATACCACTCAACCACAACAAAAGATGCAATCCAGCCATTTGTGATCACCTGTATAGCTGTGAGGGTTTTCGGGGAAGTGAAAGAAGCCCCAGGGAGAATGTCAGATACCATAGGATCTCATTTACAAGGAGAAGAAAAAGCAAGCAGTAACCAACAGGTGACAAGGGACATTTGATTGGACATTCCCAGAGACAAAGCGCGGTGGTGTGGGAGGGTGAAAGAGATGATTAGGGACAAGAGTGCAGTTAGGGCCTGCCATTAGGCTTATGCCGCTGAAGATGATGTAACCTACACAGAAGTCTAAATAGATGAGGATGCAAATCCGAAAGCTATAGGATGTTCTAATGCAGGGTTATGGCAATAAACTCACCTAAAATCAAAAATCCAAAAAGAGGTCCAGAATGACGGCATAAAGCTTTGGAGGCTGAAGAGATTACAGAAGGAGAACTTCCAAGGATGGAAAATCACCTCAAAATGCTTACTGATGCTACAGAAAGGTAGATCATTCAAAAGAGTTGAAGAGGAATACTACCGAGAGAACATGATCAGTCCTAAAACCATGAACCAAGGGAAAATGTTACCGTCCATGTTGTTACTAGTAATCACCTTCATGAATAATCCAAACAGGCCAACGACTTCCGAAGTTCAGGCAAAAGGTTGGTCCAAAAGAACAATTCAGGGCCGGCCCTGTGGTGGATCGGGTAAGTGCCCACGTTCCCCTTGGGCCCCGGGCCTCACTGTTTCACATCACGGGTGCAGATCACATTAGCAGTGTTAGGAAATATATATTTCGTGGTACACTGCAGACAGGGATCATAAAATAAGTTGCAATTCTGACGATAGGTTATCAATATGCACCAGAAACAGAACCGTGAGGCTTTTACAATCCATGAACGCATCTGGTACACTTCCCCAAAGGAAGAAGGAAGGAAAACATGGGACCTGCTAAGGTGGAATTGGCAGAGGGCTAGGAGATGACACGATCATTGCCCATCAGAGGATTTCCCGGGCAACTTCAACTTGGGAGGGAGTCCAGGACTTTCTCTGGGGAACGTCCACCCACTTGGCCATCTACATAAAATGTAAGGGATAAAACCCAGGATAATCTTACAGGAAAGAAACCAGTGTCTAGAGAGAATGTAGCAGGCCTTACAAAGTTCGAGTAGAAAGTCAGAAACTGACAAGAAATCGAGAAAAAGGAAAACTATACTACCTGGAAAGGGTGAGGAGTCACACTGGCCTGTGATGGCTCTGAAACTCTGTGTGCACGCAGGTTGTCAGGACAACTTCGAATTTTGAGGTTGTTTATGACATCACGATGAACATGTCCGCCAAGATGGCCGCACGGTTACAGACTGAGGATTGACCTAGGCTAGGCTATTAAAGGGAGGGATACCCAGAAACAGCTTTGAAAAACAGAAAGCGGACACAGAAACTGGAAGACATAAAACAGACGCTGATTCAAGGGGTAAGAAAGGAATCCTTGGCAAGAAGCGAGAATAGAGGGACAAGCACTGAGAGGAGAACGTTGTCATCTATTCAAGTCTATGGGGAGGCCATGCTGATTCAAGCTTGCAACTTGATTGGAAGCAAGAGGCCGGACTTGGGCCTTATCAGACCTACGTTGTCCTTCTGCCGTAAGCATGATCCAAAGTCAAGAATGATGTCTTGAGGACGTTGAAGAGAAGAATCGATTCCTCGTTTCCTAAGCCCCTGGCATTCTTTGCAGATCAGTCTCACTTTCCATAGCTCTGGCGTCACGGGGGCCCACTGGCTTCATGCTAATGTGTCCCAAGAGATTTCTTGGAAGCCTTGAAGGAATGGACCCCTGTCATGCTTGCGGTATGTCTCTTTGTTTGGAAGGGCTCTACAAGGGTGCTGAAAAGCACCCTTTTCCACAGGGCTTCGTTCCTTCGTGAAGGCTGCCCTCCCAGGCTAGAGTGCTCAGTTTGCCTCCAATGAAATTCTCTCCCCCACCTCTTGCCGTAGACGGATCATTGATTATGTGTTTTGACACCATATGTAAGGAAGTGGGCTGAAAATCAGAACATTACAATTCTGTTTCAAGAAAAATAAACAGGCCATGGCTGAGGATGTAAGGCAAACAAATGGCACAGCCTATAGAAATAAAGTAAGCCCGTATCTAGACGGAATCTAGGGGAACGTTCCAGGATCAGGGGTGAAGTTCGAAACTTCCCAAATCCGGAAAAGAGACAGGAAAATATCTTTCCTGGAGAGAGGAATTCTTCAGATTTGTCTAATTTGTCTTGGAAACATTGTGTCCATGATGAGGGATGCTAGGACTACCTGGAATTTGGAGTTTCTGATCTCAGGATGTCAAACCAAAACAGATGACCACGTGTTCTCAGTGCTTAGTTTGACCTAGGTTAGGACAGCAAAGACTCCTTCAAGTGACCGGTGCAAGTTCAAAGACAACAACCAAGAGACACGAAAGCACTCACACCTCGGCCTAGAGAACATACGGTGATTCAAGAAATGCAAAATGAATCACTTGGAATGAAGGAGAATGGACTGATAAGCATGTCTAAGAGAGATAGCTGAGAAGTACCATGACGATTATACTATGGAAAAGAGAAAATGTTCCCAGAAAATGGAAGGCGAACGGAAATCACACCTGGATAATCCACAATGGAAGATGATGTCCGTCTTTAGACAGACTTTGCTGGAACGTTTGAAAGTCAGAGAAATTCACAAGCCAAAAGACGGAGGCGAAGGTCAAGGCTGGGCTAAGTGGGAATGGTGAGTTATGAGGCTGCTCCAAGCGGGCCATGGAACCGTGTGTCCATGAATCTTGCCGGGACAGCAGAGACACGATTATGACAAATCCTCTGACATCACAGTGGACCCGAAAAACAACCTGGCCTCATCTACACAGTGCCAGAGTTGGGCTCAAGTAGCATATTGAAGTCCCATTGCCCTCAACTGCAGGTTGCCAATGGAACATGAAAGGGGCCGGCCGGTGGTGCAGTGGTGAGGTCCGCACCTTCTTGGTCGGTGGCCCGGGGTGGGCCGGGTGGACCCTCGGGTGAGCCTGCTCACCACTGCTTCAGTCATTCTGGGGCAGGCATCTGAGGTCGTGTAGAGGCAGATGGGAAGGGACGTTAGACAGGGCCAGACTTCCACAGCAAATACAGGAGCATTGCCAGCAGGTGTGAGCTCAGCGATGCACTTCTGCCAATACAAAACCGATTCAGAGTTGCAAAGAATAGAAAAACTGAAGCTGAAAATAAAAAATGAAAAACTGCATGCCAGTGAGAAGAATAAGATCTCTATGAAGAAACTTAGCAAAACAGGTGAAAGCCATGTCAATCGAAATGTAACAAACGTTGGGGGAAAGAAATTCAAGAAGACACAAGGAGAAAGAAGGAGATTCCAAGATCTAGGAATGGAAGCATCAACACCCTTGAAACGTCCATACCAGAGAAAGGAATCTCTGGATTCCATGCAATCCCAGTGAAAGTTGTAGCAATGTTTCCCACAAAGACAGAAGAGAGAATCCGAAAGTTTCTAGCCAGCAGACAGAGACTCTGAATAGGCAAACGAATCCTCAGGAAAACGAACAAAGCAGCACGTATCACACTTTCTGAATAAAACCTATAGGACAAGTCACTAGGTACCGAAATGGCACAGTCTGGGACCAAACACAGGCACACAGACCCATGCAACAGAATCGAGAGCCCAGAGCCCAACTCAAATGTACATGGACAGCCCATTTTCTGCCAGGAAGCCAAGAGGAGACAGTGGAGAAAGCAGAGTGTCTAAAATAAATGGTGCTGAGAAGCCTGCACAGCCACATGGAATACAATGAGAGTAGACCATGATGTTACACTTGGCACACACACCACCTAGAAATGGATTAAAGCCCTGAATGGCAGATTTGAAGCCATGAAACTTGCAGGAGAACACCTAGGCTGAGTGCTCTTTGCCATCTGTCTGAGCCACCTATTTGGATGCAGCATGTCTGACTGGGCAAGGGCAACAAAGGAAACAAGAAACAAACGGGACCACATCAAATGCACACGCTTCTGCCCAGTCAAGGAAACCAGTGACTCAATGCCAAGACAGCACAACAACTGGGAGAGGATGTTTGCAAACCACACATCGCACAAGGGGTGAAAAGCCCAAAGATACATTCAACTCACACGTCTCCACAAGAAAAACAAGCCAATGAAAACCTGGGTAAAAGATGGAAACAGAGATTTCTCCCAAGAAGATCAAACGAGGGCCAACAGGTGCATGAAAACTTGTTCACCATCAGTAAGTCTCAGGCCAATGCAAATCCAAACTGCGAGGACACAGCAGCTCACTCTGGTCAGAATGGCTATAAGGAAGCAGAAAGGAAACAAGTGTCAGAGAGGATGTGGAGAGAAGGGAAGCCTCCTGTACTGCTGGTGGGAGTGTAAACCGGTGCAGTCAGTACTCCAACCGCTGTGGAACTGCCTCAGAAATTGAAGAATCCATGTACCATAAGATCCAGCTATTCCTGTGTGGCGTGTTTATCCAAAGAACTCGGAAACACTACTGCATAAAGACATGTGCACCACTGAGTTCACCACAGCCTTCCTCCCTCTATCCAAGACTTGGAATCCGCCCTGGTGACCCAGAAAAGGAGGAATTCAGAAGGAAGATGGCCTATACCCACACAATGGCATTCCTGTTAGCCGGAACAAATGATGTAATCCAGCCATTAGTGACCACCAGAATGGCTGTGAAGGTTTTAGGGGAAGTGAAACAAGCCCCAGGGAGAAAGTCAAATACTGTAGGATCTCACTTACAAGGAGAAGAAAAGACAAGCAGTAACCAACTATTGGCACGGGACATTTGATTAAGGGTTACCAGAGGCAAAGCGGGGAGGAGGGGTAGGGTGAAACAGATGATTAGGCACAAGTGTGTGGTAAGGGCCTGTGATTCAGCTTACTCTGGTGAAGATGATGTAACCTACACAGAAATCTAAACCGATGAGGATGCAAATCTGAAAGATATAGGATGTTCTATCGCAGCGTTATGGCAATAAATTCACCTAAAATCAAAAATCCAAAAAGGGGTTCAGAATGAAGGCATAGAGCTTTGGGGGCTGAAAGAGATTAGAGAAGGTGAACTTCCAAGGATGGAAAATCACCTCAAAATGCTTACTGATGTTACAGAAAAGAAGACCATTCCAAAAAGAGGAAGAGGAATACTTACAAGAGAACATGATCCGTCCTAAACCCATGAACCAACGGAAAATGCTACCATCCATGATGTTACTACTAATCACCTTCGCGCATAATCCAAACAGGCCCACGTCTTCCCAAGTTCAGGCAAAGGGTTCGTCCAAAAGTCAAATTCAGGGCTGTCACTGTGGTGGAGCGGGTAAGTGCCAACGTTCCGCTTGGGCGGCCAGGCCCTCACTGTTTCACATCACGGGTGCACATCACATTAGCAGTGGTAGGAAATATAGATTTCATGGTACAGTGCGGACAGAGGTCATAAATAAGTAGCAATTGTGAGGATACCTTATCAATACGCACCAGAAAAAGAACCATGAGAATATTACAATCTATGAAGGCATCTGGTACACTTCCCCAAAGGCAGAAGGAAGGAAAACTTGTGACCTGCCAAGGTGGAATTGGCAGAGTGCTAGGAGGTGACACGATCATTGTGCATCACAGGATTGCCTGGGCAACTTCAACTTTGGAGGGAGTCCAGAACTTTCTCTGGGGAACGTCCACCCACTTGGCCATCTACCCAAGATATAAGAGAAACAACCCAGGATAATCTTACAGGAAAGAAACCAGTGTCTAGAGAGAATGTAGCAGGCCTTTCAAAGTTCGAGGAGAAAGTGAGAAACCGACAAGAAATCCAGAGAAAGGAAAACTATCCTACTTGGAAAGGGCGAGGAGTCGGACTGGCCTGAGATGGCTCTGAAAGTCTGTGTGCATGGAGGTTGTCAGGACAACTTAGAATTTTGAGGTTGTTTATGACAACACGGTGAATATGTCCCCCATGATAGCCGCATGGTTACAGTCTAAGGATTGGCCTACGCTAGGCTATTAAAGTGAGAGATACCCAGAAACAGCTTTGACAAACAGAAAGCAGGCGCAGAAACTGGAAGAGATGAAACAGACTGTGAATCAAGGGATAAGAAAGGAATCCTTGGCAAGAAGCGAGAATAGAGGGACAAGCCCCGAGAGGAGAACATTGTCATCTATTCAAGTCTATGGGGAGGCCATGCTGATTCAAGCTTGCAACTTGATTGGAAGCAAGAGGCCGGACTTGGGCCTTATCAGACCTACGTGGTCCTTCTGCCTTAAGAATAAGCCAAAGTCAAGAATGATGTCTTGAGGACATTGAAGAGAAGAATCGATTCCTCGTTTCCTAAGCCCCTGGCATTCTTTGCAGATCAGTCTCACTTTCCATAGCTCTGGCGTCACGTGGGCCCACTGGGTACATGCTAATGTGTCCCAAGAGATGTCTTGGAGGCCTTGAAGGAATGGACCCCTGTCACGCTTGGGGCATGTCTCTTTGTTTGGAAGGGCTCTACAAGTGTGCTGAAAAGCACCCTTTTCCAGGGGGTTCGTTCCTTTGTGAAGGCTGCCACCCAGACTGGAGTGCTCAGTTTGGCTCCAATGAAATTCTCTCCCTGTACCTCTTGCCCTAGAAGGATTATTGAATATGTATTTTGACACCATATGTAAGGAAGTGGGCTGAAAATTAGAACATTACAATTCTCTTTCAAGAAAAATAAACAGGCCAGGGCTGAGGATGTAAGACAAAGAAATGGCAAGCCTATAGAAATGAGGCAAGCCCGTATCTAGATGGAATCTAGGGGAACGTTCCAGGATCAGGGGTGAAGTTCGAAACTTCCCTAATCCAGAGAAGTGACAGAAAAATATCTTTCCTGGAGAGAGGAATTCATCTGATTTGTCTAATTGGTGTCAGACACATTGTGTCCCTGAAGGGAGATGCCAGGACCACCTCGAATTTGGAGTTTCTGATCTCAGGATGTCAAACAAACCCAGATGACCACGTGTTCTCAGTGCTTAGTTTGACCTAGGCTAGGATAGCAAAGATTCCTACAAGTGACCGGTGTAAATTCAAAGACAACATCCAAGAGTCACGAAAGCATTCACGCCTTGGCCTAGAGAACATACGGTGATTCAAGAAATGCAGAATTAATCACTTCGAATGAAGGAGAACACACTGATAAGCATGTCTAAGGGAGACAGCTGAGAAAGACCACGATGATTATACTCTGGAAAAATAAAAAAAAGGTCCCAGAAAATGGAAGGCGAACAGAAATCACACCTGAATAATCCACAATGAACGATGATGTCAGTCTTTAGACAGACTCTGGTTGATCATTTGAAAGTCAGAGAAATTCACTACCCAAAACACGGCAGTGAATGTCAAACCTGGGCTAACTGGGAAGGGTGAGTTATGAGACTGCTCCAAGCGGGCTCTGAAACCCTGTGTCTATGAAGCTTGCCGGCACAGCAGAGACACAATTATGACGAATCCTCTGACAGCACAGTGGACCCGAAAGACAACCTGGCCTCATCTACACAGTGTCAGAGTTGGGCTCAAGTAGCATATTCAAGTCCCATTGAACTCAACTGCAGGTTGCCAATGGAACAGGAGAGGGGCTGACCGGTGGTGCAGCGGTGAGGTCCGCAGCTTTTGTGTCAGTGGCCCGAAGTGGGCCGGGTGGAATGATGGGGCTGAGCCTCCTCACCACTGCTTCAGTCATTGTGCGGCAGCCGTCTGAGGTAGTGTAGAGGCAGATAGGAAGGGAAGTTAGACAGGGCCAGACTTCCACAGCAAACACAGGAGCATTGTCAGCAGATGTGAGGACAGCAATGCAATTCTGCCAAAACAAAACCAATTGAATGTTGCAAAGAATAGAAAAACTGAAGCTAAACAAAAAAAAAAAAAACAGCTTGCCAGTGAGAAGAATAAGATCTTTATGAAGAACCTTAGCAAAACAGGTGAAAGCTATGTCAATCGAAAACTAGCAAATGTGTGAGGAAAGAAATTCAAGAAGACACAAGGAGAAAGAAGGATATTCCAGGTTCTAGGAATGGAAGAATTAACACACTTGAAACGTCCATACCAGAGAAAGGAATCTCTGGATTCCATGCAATCCCAATCAAAGTTGCAGCAATATTGACCACAGAGACAGAAGAGGGAATCTGAAAGTTTCCAGCCAGCAACAAGAGACCCTGACTAGGCAAAGGAATCTTCAGGAAACAGAACAAAGCAGGACGTGTCACACTTTCTGATTTCAACATATAGAATGAAGCGATAGGTACCGAAACGTCACAGTCTGGGCCCAAAAACAGGCACGCAGACCCATGCAACAGAGTCGACAGCCCAGAGCCCAAGTGAAACGTACATGGACAGCCCATTTTGTACCAGGGAGCCAAGAGGAGACAGCGGAGAAAGGAGAGTGTCTACAATAAACGGTGCTTGGAAGCCTGCACAGCCACATGGAACACAACGAGAGTACAACATGATGTTACACCTGGCACACACACCACCTCGAAAAGGATTAAAGCCTAGAATGGCAGACTTGAAACCGTGAACCTTGTAGGAGAAGACCTAGGCAGAGTGCTCTTTGCCATCTGTCTGAGCCGCCTGTTTGGAAGAAGCAAGTCTGACTGGGCAAGGGCAACAAAGGAAACAAGAAACAAACGGGACCACACCAAATGCACACGCTTCTGCCCAGTCAAGGAAACCATCAACTCAATGCCAAGACAGCACAACAACTAGGAGAGGATGTTTGCAATGCACACATCGGACCAGGAGTGAAAAGCCCAAAAATACAATCAACTCACACGTCTCCACAAGAAACACAACAAGCCAATGAAAACCTGGGCAAAAGATGGAGACAGAGATTTCTCCCCAGAAGATCGAAAGAGGGCCAACAGGTGCATGAAAACTTGTTCACCATCATTAAGTCTCAGGCCAATGCAAATCCAAACTGCAAGGACATGGTAGCTCACTGTGGTCAGAATGGCTATAAGGAAGCAGACAGGAAACAAGTGTCAGAGAGGAGGTGGAGAGAAGGGAACCCTCCTGCACTGATGGTGGGAGTGTAAACCGGTGCAGCCAGTACTCCAAGCGGTGTGGAACTGCCTCAGAAATTGAAGAATCCATGTCCCATATGATCCAGCTATTCCTCTGTGGCGTGTTTATCCAAAGAACTTGGAAACACTAACGCATAAAGACATTTGCACCGCTGAGTTCAGCACAGCCTTACTGCCGCTGTCCAAGACTTGGAAGCTGCCCTGGTGCCCAGCAAGGGACTAATGGAGAAGGATGATGGGCTGTAGCCACACAATGGCATACCAGTCAGCCACAACAAGTTATGCAATCCAGCCATTTGTGACCACCAGAATGGCTGTGAGGGTTTTAGGGGAAGTGAAACAAGCCCTAGGGAGAAAGTCAAAGGGGTACGATCTCACTGACAAGGAGAAGGAAAAGCAAGCACTACCCAACAAGTGGCACAGGACATTTGATTGGGGGTTCCCAGAGGCAAAGCGGGGCGGTGGGGGAGGATGAAAGAGATGATGAGGCACAAGTGTGTGCTGAGGACCTGTGATTCGGCTTAGGTTGTTGAAGATGATGTAAGCTACGCAGAAGTCTAAATCGATGAGGATGCAAATCGGAAAGATATGGGATGTTCTAATGCAGGGTTATGGCAATAAATTCACCTAAAATCAAAAATCCAAAAAGGGGTCCAGCATGACGGCATAAAGCTTTGGGGCTGAAAGAGATTAGAGAAGGTGAACTTCCAAGGATGGAAAATCACCTCAAAATGCCTACTCATGCTACAGGAATGTAGACCATTCCAAACAGATGAAGAAGAATACTACCAAGAGAACATGATCCGTCCTAAACCCATGAACCAGCGGAAAATGTTACCGTCCATGATGTTACTAGTAATCACCTTCATGAATAATCCAAACAGGCCCACGTCTTCCCAAGTTCAGGCAAAAGGTTGGTCCAAAAGTCCAATTCAGGGCCGGCCCTGTGGTGAAGCAGATAAGTTTCCACCTTCCGCTTCAGCACCCCGGCCTCACTCTTTCACATCACGGGTGCAGATCACATTAGCAGTGTTAGGAAATATAGATTTCATGGTACTATGTGGACAAGGATCATAAATAAGTTGCAATTGTGAGGATAAGTTATGAAAACTCACCAGAAAAAGAGCCATTAGAGTATTACAATCTATGAACGCATGTGGTACACTTCCCCAAAGGAAGAAGAAAGGAATACATGTGACCTGCCAAGGTGGAATTGGCAGAGTGCTAGGAGATGACACAATCATTGCACATCGGAGGATTGCCTGGGTAACTTCAACTTGGGAGGGAGTCCAGGGTTTTCTCAGGGGAAGGTCCACCCACTTGGCCATCTACACAAGGTATAAGAGATACAACCCAGGATAATCTTACAGGAAAGAAACCAGTGTCTAGAGAGAATGTAGCAGGCCTTTCAAAGTTTGAGGAGAAAGTTAGAAACCGACAAGAAATTTGGAAAAAGGAAAACTATCCTACCTGGAAAGGCTGAGGAGTCAGACTGGTCTGAGATGGCTCTGAAACTCTGTGTGCATAGAGGTTGTCTGGACAACTTAGAATTTTGAAGTTGTTTATGACATCAGAGTGAACATGTCCACCAAGATGTCCGGATGGTTACAGTCTGAGGCTTGTCCTTGGCTAGACTATTAAAGGCAGAGACACCCAAAAACAGCTTTGATAAACAGAAAGTGGACACCAAAACTGGAGGAGATAGAACAGACTCTGATTCAAGTGGTAAGAAAGGAATCCTTGGCAAGAAGCGAGAATAGGGGACAAGAACTGACAAGAGATCATTTTCATGTATTCAAGT
The DNA here is from genome assembly GCF_041296235.1 of Equus asinus. Classification (NCBI taxonomy): domain Eukaryota; kingdom Metazoa; phylum Chordata; class Mammalia; order Perissodactyla; family Equidae; genus Equus; species Equus asinus. The sequence goes on along the minus strand of NC_091790.1, from coordinate 1,005,458 downwards.
CTATGGGGAGGCCATGTGGATTCAAGCTTGAAACTTGATTGGAAACAAGAGGCCAGACTTGGGGCTCATCTGATCTACTTTGTCCTTTTGCCTTAAGCACAATCCAAAGTCAAGAATGATGTCTTGAGGACATTGAAGTGAATAACCGATGCCTGCTTTCCTAGGCCCAGGGCTTTCTTTGATGATCAGTCTGACTTTCCCTACCTCTGGTGGCACGGGGGCCGACTGGGTACACGCTAATGTGTTCCAAGAGATTTCTTGGAAACCTTGAAGGAATGGACCCCTGTCATGCTTAGGGTATGTCTCTTTGTTTGGAAGGACTCTACAAGGGTGCTGAAAAGCACCCTTTAGCAGAGAACTTAGTTCCTTTGTGAAGGCTGCCCTCCCAGTCTGGAGTGCTCACTTTGGCTCCAATGAAATTCTCTCCCCCTACCTCTTGCCACATAAGGATTATTGACTATGTGTTTTGACACCATATGTAAGGAAGTGGGCTGAAAATTAGAACATTACAATTGTGTTTCAAGAAAAATAAACAGGCAAGGTCTGAGGATTTAAGTCAAACAGATGGCACAGCCTATAGAAATAAGGTGAGCCCATATCTAGACGGAATCTAGGCGAACGTTCAAGGATTGGGGGTCAAGTTCGAAACTTCCCAAATCCAGAAAATAGACAGAAAAATATCTTTCCTGGAGAGAAGAATTCATCAGATTTCTCTAATTTGTCTCGGAAACATTGTGTTCCTGAAAGGGGTTGCCAGGACCACCTCGAAGTTGGAGTTTCTGATCTCAGGATGTCAAACAAACCCAGATGACCACGTGTTCTCAGTGCTTATTTTGACCTCGGCTAGGATAGCAAAGATTCCTACAAGTTACCAGTGCAAATTCAAAGAAAACAAGCAAGAGTCACGAAAGCACTCACACCTCAGCCTAGAACACATGAGGTCATTAAAAAAATACAAAATTAATCACTTGGAATGAAGGAGAACGAACTGATTAGCATGTCTAAGGGAGACAGCTGAGAAAGACCATGACGAGTATACTATGGAAAAGAAAAAAAGGTCCCAGAAAATGGAAGGCCAACAGAAATCACATCTGAATAATCCACAATGAAAGATCACGTCCGTCTTTAGACAGACTCTGCTTGAACGTTTCAAAGTCAGAAAAATTCACAAGCCACAAAACAGCAGCGAAGGTCAAACCTGGGCTAACTGGGAAGGGTGAGTTATGAGACTGCTCCAAGCAGGCTCTGAAACCCTGTGTCCATGAAGCTTGCCAGGACAGCAGAGACACAATTATGACAAATCCTCTGAAATCACAGTGTAGACGAAAATCAACCTGGCCTTATCTACAGTGCCAGAGTTGGGCTCAAGTAGCATATTCAAGTCCCATTGCACTCAACTGCATCTTGCCAGTGGAACATGAAAGGTGCTGGCCGGTGGTGCAGTGGTGAGGTCTGCACCTTCTGGTTTAGTGGCCCGGGTTCGGCCGATTGGAATACTGGGGGTGAGCCTGCTCACCACTGCTTCAGTCATTATGGGGCATACGTCCGAGGTAGTTCAGAGGCAGATGGGAAGGGACGTTAGACAGGGCCAGACTTCCACAGCAAATACAGGAGCATTGTCAGCAGGTGTGAGCTCAACGATGCACTTCTGCCAAAACAAAACCAGTTAAAAGTTGCAAAGAATAGAAAAACTGAAGCTAAAAAAAAAAAAAACCAGCTTGCTAGTGAGAAGAATAAGATCTTTATGAAGAACCTTAGCAAAACAGGTGAAAGCTATGTCAATCGAAAACTAGCATACGTTTGGGGAAAGAAATTCAAGGAGACACACGGAGAAAGAAGGATATTCCTGGATCTGGGAATGGAAGAATTAACACACTTGAAACGTCCATACTGGAGAAAGGAATCTCTGGATTCCATGAAATCCCAGTCAAAGTTGCAGCAATATTGGCCACAGAGATAGAAGAGAGAATCCGAAAGTTTCTAGCCAGCAACAAGAGACCCTGAGAGGGCAAAGGAATCCTCAGGAAAACGAAAAAGGCAGGACGTGTCACACTTTCTGATTTCAACATATAGGACGAAGCACTAGGTACCGAAACGTCACAGTCTGGGCCAAAAACAGGCACGCAGACCCGTGCAACAGAATCGACAGCCCACAGCCCAACTCAAACGCATATGTACATCCCATTTTGGTCCACAGAGTCAAGAGGAGACAGTGGATAAAGGAGAGTCTGTACAGTAAACGGTGCTGGGAAGCCTGCACAGCCACATGGACACAACCAGAGTAGACCATGATCTTACACCTGGCACACACACCACCTCGAAATGGATTAAAGCCTTGAATGGCAAACTTGAAACTGTGAACCTCGTAGAAGACCTAGGCAGAGTCTACTTTTCCATCTGTCTGAGCCCCCTATTTGGAAGAAGCATGTCGGACCGGGCAAGGGCAACAAAGCAAACAAGAAACAAATGGGACCACATCAAATGCACACGCTTCTGCCCACTCAAGGAAACGATCGACTCAATGCAAAGAGAGCACAACAACCATGGGAGGCTGTCTGCAAAGCACACATAGGACAACGGTTGAAAAGCCCAAAGATATAATCAACTCGCATGTCTCCACAAGAAAAAAAACAACAAGCCAATGACAACCTGGGCAAAAGATGGAAACAGAGATTGCTCCCAAGAAGATTGAAAGAGGGCCAACAGCTGCATGAAAACTTGTTCACCATCATTAAGTCTCAGGCCAATGCAAATCCAAACTGGAAGGACATAGCAGCTCACTGTGGTCAGAATGGCTATAAGGAAGCAGACAGGAAACAAGTGTCAGAGAGGAGGTGGAGAGAGTGGAAGCCTCCTGCACTGCTGGTGTGAGTGTAAACCGGTGCAGCCACTACTCCAAGCGGTGTGGAACTGCCTCAAAATTTAAGAATCCGTGTCTCATATGATCGAGCCATTCCTCTGTGGTGTGTTTATCCAAAGAACCCGGAAACACTACTGCATAAAGACATGTGCACCGCTGAGTTCACCACTGCACTACTGCCACTATTGAAGACTTGGAAGCCACCCTGGTGCCCAGCAAGGGACAAATGCAGAAGGAAAATATGCTATAGCCACACAATGGCATACCACTCAGCCAGAACAAAGGATGCAATAAAGCCATTTGTGACCACCAGAATGGCTATGAGGGTTTTAGGAGAGGTGAATCAAGCCCCAGGGAGAAAGTCAAATACCATAGGATCTCACTTACAAGGAGAAGAATAAGCAAGCACTAAATAACAGGTGGCACGGGACATTTAATTGGGCGTTCCACAGGCAAAGAGGGGCGGTGGGGGAGGGTGAAAGAGATGATGAGGCACAAGTGTGTGGTGAGGGCCTGTCATTAGGCTTACGCTGGTGCAGATGATGTAAGCTACGCAGAAGTCTAAATCGATGAGGATGCAAATCGGAAACATAAAGGATGTTCTAATTCAGGGTTATGGCAATAAATTCACCAAAACTCAAAAATCCAAAAAGGGGTCCAGAATGACGGCATAAATCTTTGGGGGCTGAAAGAGATTAGAGAAGGTGAACTACCAAGGATGGAAAATCACCTCAAAATGCGTACTGATGCTACAGAAAGGTAGACCATTCCAAACAGATGAAGAGCAATACTAACAAGAGAACATGATCCATCCTAAACCCATGAACCAACGGAAAATGTTACCGTCCATGATTTTACTACTAATCACCTTCATGAATAATGTAAACAGGCCCACGTCTTCCCAATTCAGGCAAAAGGTTGGTCCAAAATTACAATTCAGGGCCGTCTCTGTGATGGAGCGCGTAAGTGCCCACGTTCCTCTTGGGCGGCCCAGGCCTCACTGTTTGACATCACGGGTGCAGATCACATTAGCAGTGTTAGGAAATATAGATTTCATGGTAATATGCGGACAGGGATGATAAATAAGTTGCAATTGTGAGGATAGGTTATCAATACGCACCACAAAATGAACCATGAGAATATTACAATCTATGAACGAATCTGGTACACTTCCCCAAAGGAGAAAGGAAGGAAAACATGTGACCTGCCAAGGTGGAATATGCAGAGTGCTAGGAGATGACACGATCATTGCACATCACAGGATTGCCTGGGCAACTTCAACTTGGGAGGGAGTCCAGGGTTTTCTCAGGGGAAGGTCCACCCACTTGGCCATCTACATAAAATGTAAGAGGTAAAACCCAGGATAATCTTACAGGAGTGAAACCAGTGTCTAGAGAGAATGTAGCAGGCCTTCAAAGTTCGAGAAGAAAGTTAGAAACTGACAAGAAATCCAGAGAAAGGAAAACTATCCTACCTGTAAACGGTGAGGAGTCAGACTGGTCTGAGATGGCTCCGAAACTCTGTGTGCATGGAGGTTGTCAGGACAAGTTAGAATTTTGAGGTTTTTTATGGCATCACAGTGACCATGTCCCCGTCGTTTTGTAACTTTCTCTTCTAACTTTGAAAGGTCTACTACATTCTCTCTACACACAGGTATCTTTCCTTTAAGATTATTCTTGGTTTTATCTCTTATCTTTTGTGGATATGCTTAAACTGGTGGACTTTCCCCGGAGACAGTCATGGAGGCCATCCCAAGCTGAAGTTGCCCATTCAATTGCCTGATGCACAATGATCATGTGATCTCCCAGCAGTCTGACAATTCCACCTTGGCAAGTCACATGCTTTCGTTCCTTCATTTGGGGAAGTGTACCTGATGCGTTCACAGATTGTAATATTCTCAAGGTTCTCTTTCTGGTGTGTATTGATAAGGTCTCCTCACCATTTCTACTTGTTTATGTTCTCTGTGCCCATCAGACCGTGTAATCTGGATTTCCTAATGCTTGTAATATGGTCTACACCCGTGATGCTAACCTTTGAAACCCGGTCAGCTCAAGCGGAACATGTGCACTTACCCGCTACACCACAGGGCTGGCCCTGAATTGGACATTTGGATCAAACTTTGGCCTGAACTTCGGAATATGTTGGCCTGCTTCGATCATTTGTGAAGGGAATCAGTAGTAACATCATGGATGGTAACATTTTCCGTCGGGTCATGAGTTTGGCTCGGACAATGTTCTCTTGCTAGTATTCCTCTTCATCTCTTTGCAAAGGTCTACCTTTCAGTAGCATCATTAAGCATTTGGAGGTGATTGCCAATCCTTGGAAGCTCATCTTCTCTAATCTGTTTCAGCCTCCAAAGCTTTAGGCCGTAAATCTGCACCCCTCTTTGGAGTTTTGATTTTATGTGAATTGATTGTCATAACCCTACATTGTAAGATCCTATAGCTTTCAGATCTACATCCTCATAGATTTAGACTTCTGTGTAAGTTACATCATCTTCACCACCGTAAGCCTAATTACAGGCCCTCACCACACACTTGTGCCTAATCAGCTCTTTCTCCCTCCGGTGGCCGCCCCCATTTCCCTCTGGGAACTACCAATCCTATGTCACGTGCTACCTGTTTGTTGGTCCATTTTTCCTCTTCTCCTTGTGCATGAGATCCTGTGGTATTTGACCTTTCCCCAGGGCTTTTTTCAGTTCCCCTAATACCCTCAGGAGCCTTTCTGGTGTTCACAAATGGCGGCACTGCCTCCATTCCTACAACTGAGTGTTATGCCATTGTGTGGCTATAGCCCATCTTCCTTCTTCTTTCGTCACATGATGGGGACCAGGGCGGCCTCGAAGTCTTGGATATCGGGAGTAAGGCTGTGGTGAGCACAGTGGTGCACGGATCTCTATGCGTTAGTGTTTCCAAGTTCTTTGGATAAATATGCTGCCAAGGACTACCTGGATCTTATGGTAGATGGATTCTGACATTTCTGAGGCTGTTCCACACAGCTTTGCATAGTGGCTGCACCGGTTTACACTCCCACCATCAGTGCAGGAGGCTTCTCTTCTCTCCACCTCCTCTCCGAAACCTGTGGTTTCCTGTCTTCCTCCTTTTAACCCTCTGACCACTGTGAGCTGCTGTCTCATTGCCGTTCGGATTCACATTGACCAGAGACTTAATGATGATGAGCATGTTTTCATATAGCCTGTTGGCCATCTTTCTATCTTCCTGGGGGAAATGTCTGTTTCCACCTTTTTAACAGGTTGTATTGGGCTCATTGTTTTTTTTTCCTCTGGAGACGTATGAGTTCATTGGATCTTTTGGCTATTCACCTCTTCTCCGATGTGTGGTTTGCAAACATCCTGTCACAGTTGTGCTGTCTTTGCATTGAGCCGATGGTGTTGTTGGCTGGGCAGAAGGTTCTGCGTTGGATGGAGTCCTGCTTGATTCTTGTTTCCTTTGTTGCCATTGCTCAGTCACACATGCTTCTTCCAAACAGGCAGCCAAGCCAGATGGCAAAGAGGAAGCTGCCTGCGTTTTCTCCTCGTAGTGTCACGGTTTCAAGTCTTCCATTCAAGGCCTGAATCCATTTCGAGGTGGTGTGTGTGCCTGGTGTAACATCATGGTCTACTCTCATTGTGTTACATGCGGCTGTGCAGTCTACCCAGCACCGTTTCTTGTCGAGACTCTACTTTCTCTGCTGTCTCCTCTTGGCTCCCTGGTCGTAAATGGGCTGTCCATGGATGTGTGAGTTGAGCTCTGGGGTCTCAATTCTGTTGCATGGGTCTGTGTGCCTATTTTGGAGTCCAGGCTGTGCTGTTTCGGGACCCAGCTCTTTGTTCTATATGTGGCAATCAGAAAGGGTGATAATTGCTGCTTTGTTCGTTTTCCTCAGGATTCCTGTGTCTATTCAGGGTCCTTTGTTGCTGGATAGAAACTTTAGGATTCTCTCTCCTATTTGTGTGGGACAGATTGCTGCAACTTTGACTGGGACTGCATGGAATCCAGACATTGCTTTGTCGTCAAAAATAATCCATAACCAATCTATAAATGAAACTTTGGGTGAGCTTACTCTGAGCTTAAATCTGAGGATTATAACCCGGGCATCAAACAAGTGGGGTGCACAGACTGGTTATATGCTCCCAGAGAGGATGTTTCACATAGGATTGAAATGTCCCATTTACAATAGTCACGAGACTACTCTGTTGGCACAGCGATTGATGGAAATAGCAGGTAGGTCTTCTGTCTCAGTGAACACAGGAGGGTGGCGGTCTGTTGCCTCCAGCTGACTGCTCACAGGTGGGCTGGGTGGTCAAAGGTGAGTGCAGCAATCTGTTCATAGCCTAGGACAAAATGCTTATCCCTAAGGAAATGTTAATGTTGGGGAAGTTGCACCTTTATCTTAAGGGCCATAGGAAATGTCTAAGCAGATATGCAATGCGTGCTAAATAGCCATAGTCAGGCCCTTTTGGAAAAAACAAAATCAGGCCGAATTAGGTCTATACCAAATGGCTTCCTCATGTACTCCAATATATCCTATTGCTTCCCATTTTTATTTGTCAGCTTTCTGCCGTATGGACGTTTCAAGTGTGTCCGTTGTTCCATTCGAAGGGCATGGAATAGCCTTGCATTGCCTTGTGACTTGTGGAATTTCTTTCCCCAAAACTTTGCTAGTTTTTGGTTTCCATCGCTTTCTCCTGTTTGGCAAAGGTTATTCGTAGATATAATTTTCTTCGCACTGGCATGGGTCTTTTTTATTTTGAAGTTCAGCTTTTCTATTCTTTGCAACTTTTAATTGGTTTTGTTTTGGCAGAAGTTTATGGCTGTGCTGAAATCTGCTGGCCATGCCGCTGTATTCTCTGAACAAGAGTGGTGCTCTCTAAAGTCGCTTCCCATCTGCCTCTACACTAGGTCACACGCCTGGCACAGAATGGCTGGACGATCATTGAGGAGGCTGACCCCCAGGATTCCACGTGGCTGACCATGGGCTATCGACCCAAATGAAGTGGACTCCACACTGCCCCACTGGCCAGCCCCTTTCATGTTCCATTGGCAACCTGCAGTTGAGTGGAATGGGACTTGAATATGCTACTTGAGCCCAAATCTGGCCCTGTGTAGATGCGGCCAGCCTGTTTATCTGGCACACTGTGATGTCGGAGGATTTGTCAGAATCGTGTCTCCTCTGTCCAGTCTAGCTTCGTGGACACAGGCTTCAGAGCCTGCGGGGAGCAGTCTCATAACTCACCCTTCCCAGTTAGACCAGGTTTGACCTTCGCTGTAATTTTTGGGGTTGTGACTTTCTCAGACTTTCAAGCGTTCAAGAAGAATCTGTCTAAAGACTGACGTCTATCACTGTGGATTATTCACTTGTGATTTCTGTTGGCCTTCCATTTGACAGGACCTTATTTTCTTTTCCATCGTCCAATCGTCATGGTCTTTCTGAGGTATCTCCCTTTGGTATGCTTATCAGTGCGTTCTCCTTCATTCCAAGTTATGAATTTTGCATTTCTTTAATCACCTTAGGTTCTGTAGGCCGAGGTGTGAGTCCTTTCGTGATTGTTGGGTGTTGTCTTGGAATTTTTATAGGTCACTTGTAGGAATCTTTGCTATCCTGGTCGAGTTGACACTGCACTCTGAGAACTCGTGGTCATCTTGGCTGGTTTGACATTCTGAGATCAGAAACTCCAGATTCGTGGGGGTCCTGGCAACCGCCTTCACGGACAGTATGTTTCTGAGACAAGTTTGCAAAATCTGATGAACTCCTCTCTCCAGGTAACAGATTTTTCTGTCTCTTTTCTGGATTTGGGAAATTTCGAACTTAACCCCTGATCCTTGGGCTCTCCACCAGATTAGGTCTAGATACTGGCTTACTTTATTTCCACAGGGTTTTCTATTGGTTTGACTTACATCCTCAGCTCTGGCATGTGTAGTTGTCTTTAAATATAATGTAGTGTTCTAATTTTGAGCCAACCCTCTTCCATATGGTGTCAAAACACAGAGTCAGTACTCTTTCTACGGCAAGAGATAATGGGAGAGAATTTCATTGGAGTCCAACTGAGCACGCTAGCCTGTGGGGGCAGCCTTGACACAGGAACGAAGCCCTCTGGAAAAGGGTGCTTTTCAGCACACTTCCAGTGCCCTTCCAAACCAGCAGACATACTCAAAGAATGATCGGCGTGCATTTCTTCAAGTCTTCAAAGGGATGTCTTGGGACACATTAGCATGTACCCAGTGGGCCCCCATGACTCCAGAGCTGCGGAAAGGGAGACTTCTCTTCAAAGCATGCTAAGGGCGTAGGACAGAGCCTTCAATTCTTCTCTTCAATGTCCTCAAGAGATCATTCTTGACTTTGGATTATGAGTAAGGCAGAAGGCCAACATAGGACTGATAAGCGCCAAGTCCGGCCTCTTGTTTCAAATCAAGTTTCAAGGTTGAATCAGCACGGCCTCCCCATCTACTTGAGTAGATGACAATGTTCTCCTCTCAGCGCTTGTCCCTCTATTATCGCTTCTTCCCAGTGATTCCTTTCTTATCCCTTGAATCAGCGTCTCTTTGATCTCTTCAAGTTTCTGTTGAGAAAAGCTGTTTCTGGGTATCTCTCACTTCACTATCACAGCCTAGGCAAATACTCGCCCGGGAAACATGCGGCCATCTTTGGTGACATGTTTACCGTGATGTCATAAACACCCTCGGATTTTTCTAAGTTATCCTGACAACGTCCATGCACACAGTGTTTGAGAGCCATCTCATACCAGTCTGAAGACTCCATCATTCCAGGTAAGATAGTTCTCCTTGTTCTGCATTTCTTATCAGTTTCTAAGATTCTCCTTGAACATTGAAAGGTCTACTACCTTCCCTCCAGAGACCGGTTTCTTTCCTTTAAGATTATCCTGGGTTTTACCTCTTACCTTTTGTGGATATGGCCAAATGGGTGGATTTTCCACAGGGAAAGTCCTGGAGTCCCTCCCAAGTTCAATTTGCCCAGGCAATCCTCTGACTCGTGTGATCACCTGGCAGTCTGACAATTCCACCTTGTTGGGTCACATGTCTTCCTTCCTTCATCATTTGGGGACGTGTACCTGATACGTTCATAGATTGTAATATTCTCATGGTTCCTTTTCTGGTGCGTATTGATAAGTTCTCCTCACAATTTCTACTTCTTTATGATCTCTGTGCCGACCAGACCATGAAATCTGGATTTCCCATTGCTATTAATCTGATCCCCACCCATGATGTTAGGCGGTGATGCCCGGGCCGCCCAAGAGGAACGAGGGCACTTACTTGCTACACCACAGTGCCAGCCCTGAATTGGACTTTTGGAGCAATCTTTCGCTGAACTTGGGAAGAAGCTGGCCTTTTTCGATCATTCGTGAAGGTAATTAGTAGTGACCTCATAGAGGGTAACATTTTCCCTTGGTTCATGAGTTTAGCACGGAACACATTCTCTTTGTAGTATTCATCTTAATCTATTTGCAATGGTCGACCATTCTGTAGCATCATTAAGCATTTTGAGGAGCTTCACAATCCTTAGAAGTTCATCTCTCTAATCTCTTTCAGCATCAAAAGCTTTATGCCGCAAATATGCACGCCTTTTAGGATTTTTTCTTTCCCTCTGGGAACCACTAATCCAAAGGGAAGGCTGGTATCCAAAGCTAGAATGCTCAGTTTGAAAACAATGAAATTCTCTCCCCCATCCCTCGCCATAGAAGAGTATTGCTTATGTGCTTTGACACCATATGTGAGGAAGTTGACTGAAAATTAGAACATTACACTTATATTTAACGAAAAATAAACATGACAGAGATGATGTAAGTCGAACAACTAACGAATCCTACAGAAATAAAGTAAACCAGCATCCAGACGTAGTCTACTGAAATGATCAAGGATCCAGGGTCCACTTCGAGCGTCCCCATATTCAGAAAAGAGACATAAAAATATCTTACCTGGAGACAGGAATTCATCAGATTTCTCTAATTTGTCTTGGAAACATTATGTCCATACGGTGGTTGCCAGGACAATCTAGAATTTGGAGATTCTGATCTCAGAATGTCAAACCAACCAAGATGACCTCGTGTTCTCAGTGCTCCATTGGACCTAGGCTAGGATAACAAAGACTCGTTTAAGTGAACGGTTGAAATTCAAAGACAATACCCAAAAATCATGAAAGCACACACACGTCGGCCTAGAGAACATATGGTGACTAAAGAAATACAAAATTAATAACTTGAATGAAGGACAAGGGACTGATAATCATATCTATGGGAGACAGCTGAGAAACACCATGACAATTGATGTGGATTAAGGCTGCCCAAGCTCGAAAAGCCCAAGGTTATGTGGTGTACATGCAGAACTATATGACCCGTTGAATTTCTTTTGGCATTAATTAGAGGTGCCCCAGTGAGAGAAGCCCAGGTCATGCTCACTTACATGCCTATCTATGGGGCCAGTTTTGTATCTAGTGTTATATGACCACACAATAAGAAGAACCCATCTGAACTGAAATCACTTAATGACGTTTACATCATATTTTCTTTTTCCAGTAAAAATAAGTCATGTACCCATGACTCATAAAATTAGCCCTTCCCCTCAACTCAGGGCAGCAGCAGGAGCTCTGACTGCCCATGGGTCCTTTCTGCATTCAGCAGCAGCAGCAGCTCTTCGCTGCCCATGGGTCCTGTCCCCATGCATGCAGCTCTACACTGCCCATATATCCTGTCCCCATGCAGCAACTCTTTACTGCCCATGGGTCCTGTCCCCATGTTATCCTGTAACGTTCTCTAAATAAAAGAGCACCACTACCAGACGTTGAGAGTCCAAGAAATCTTTCAACTCTTCAGCTCGCTGAGCCTGCATCATATCTTGTGTCCTGTATGGGGAACTTGCTTCGTCAGTTTTTGAGCTCGACTTCTGGTAAGTGCCCCTTTCTTCCTGGTGCCTCTCTCTTTTTCGAGGATGGATCTAAACTCACTTCTCCATCAGGAGCTTTCTTGGTTAGCTCTATGAATCGATGTTTGTTGCCCATGGCTACTCTATGGGACAAATCATGGCATTCAGCTTGAAGAGAATCAGTAGCTTAAGCCTCAGGGTGACGTAACATGAATTAATCCATTCCTTCCTGAGTCTATTTCTAATATATAAATATTACCTGGGCATGCATAGGCCACTTAAGTCATTAGGATGGTTGGCAATCTGCAAGACTCCGGTGGAAGGTTTCATCTCCTAAGGCTGGATTGGGATACCTCCCATGGCACCTGACCAGGCTCTGAACTGTGCAAATGTCCCAATCGGGAATCGAGTTCAAGGAAACTACCAAAGTCTAACCTTTGCTTGAGTATGGGAAACCCTTCTTCAGAGAATGACTCCAACACGCAATTGGGTAGAATGTCCCTCAGAGCGGCGGAAAATTCCTCACACTTTTTCTCCATTATGTTCTCTCTTAAACTTCTCCTTTTGTCTCGGGGACCATTCACCAGGCACCTATTACTGCCAGGCAGAATAGGAAAGTTGTTCACCAGGCACCTGTTACTGCAAGGCATCCGAGGGAAGGTATACAAGGGATGCAATGCTGGCAGACACCCCCGCCAGCCCTTGCTATAGGAACCCCACAGTAGGAACAACAGGTGGGATGCTGCCGTAGGTTCAGGGGGCATTTTCAAGGTAATGGACGTGTCTCTTTCATCTTTGTTAGAGATACAATGGCCATTTTCATCTCCTTTTGAGCTTTGCAACCGGGAAACAAAGAAATCTTTCAAGAGTCAAGTCCTCCAACACTGGGAGCCCCAACTTTGGCTTTCTGGGCCTGATCACCCTGGCGAGCCCAAGTAGGGTGCCCTCTGTTGGCAGTTGACTCATTGAGTATTTTAGTCACCTACTGAGTTGGCTATGAGGGTAGGAAATCTGTGATTTTTTCTGTGAACAGTCGTGCTACAGTAGTGTGCCACAGCACGGGAACTGTTGTGTGACTGTTATCTTGAGAACCCTCTGAGCAGCCATGAGGGTGAGGTCTGGTGTCTTCTATTCCTTTGTTTGTTTTGGTCATCATCTCCTCTGTTGTCACCAAGTCGAGGTTAAGATCAGGCTGGACCTGATCAGAACCTGCACACTTCTGTGAAATCGAAAACTTGAAAACATTTTCAAGGGACTTAACTCTCAACCTGGGTACTTGGAGCCACGGCCCCCAGTCAGTTCCAGGCCTTTGTAGGCACTCCAACCTTCTCCACTCCACTGTCAGTCACACACTGGCTTTACTGCCATGGGGAATGCCATAAGCATCCCCAGAGACTCACCACTCAGGGTCATTCCAACTAATTAGAAACACTTTCAATTGTCTGGGTTATGGCACAGAAACTGCAGCTTGGAGAAACTTTGTGAGGTTTCTCTGTGCCTTTATGGTGCAGTTGGACAGGTAGATCAACCTAGAATGTCCTTCAAGTTACAGTCCAGTTTCTGAGAAATCAAGAGCAACCGTCCTTAGAAAGTCCTTGCAAGACTGGAAAGACAGTTCTAGAGGCAGCTCAGTTTCGACCTAGTTCCTTTATCATGAAAAGGATTATCATCCCCCCTCTCCAGGAACTACTATCTAGCCAATCACTCAGTCTTAAGATTCAAAAAAAAAAAAAAAAAGAAAGGAGGGGAAAGGATAAATGGCCATAAGTGTGTCATTGCAAAAAGTATAGCATCTAGAGGGTCTTCTCCATAAGCATTAAAAAAAAGGCTCAAAACAAAGTTTGGATTCATAACTGGTGAGCTTTGTATTATTGTACCTGATTCACGGCAGTAGCTTTTAAAACAATAGTTTTACAGTCTCTGTGTATGTGTGTCTATGTGTACGTTATACATGTGATATTTTTACCCCTGGATGGTATGGCCAAAATAAAGATCTCTGTTTAGTTGGCTTAAATTAAGTGCTTTCATAAATTCTAAATGTAGTAGAAATTAACTCAGTGCCTTTCAAAGTTAACATCATGTGAATTAACCTTTGGTAAATGAAAGCTTCTTGAAGTTTGTTGCTTTGATTGAAAATAGTCTTGTTGTCAGAGTTGTCAGTGTTTGCATAGGATGCAGGTATTCAGCCTCGGTTTACTAGTGATATAAGTTCACATTGTCTGTTAAATTTGTCAGCAAAATAGTATATTTAAATGATGACCAGTTTTGCCTAATGCCTCATGAGGTTTCCGTAGGTAATCTGAACATAATTGTTGGAAACAAATGGTTTAAATACATAAAACTCATGAAATTGAATACAATAACATTTATGGTCTCTATACTTGGGGGAAAAAAACAGCTTCAAATTCTTTTGGTAACAATCTTGAATTTTGCCAAGTAAAGTTAAATAATAAATATCTGAATATCTGGATCATTTTTGGATAGGATGAAACACTGAATCATTAATAAACACATCTAAGTTATTTACTTTTGGCTTCTTATGGAAGAGGCTAAAAGCGTGTGGGTGTGTTAAAAAGCATGCCTTGTGTTTAGTTGTAAAGCGGCGTGTTTCTAAACTTAAGAAGTGTTTAGAATGCTGATAGAAAAGACAATCCATAATTGTTTACCTTTTCAGTGTTTACTAGGTCTGTTAAGGGTTAAAGTTCTAATTACCTTATGGAATTAAACCTACTGCAAATTACTAAGGAAAAGAGCTTTGTATTCAAGGAGGCTAAAATGGAGGCTTTCAGTAAAAAAGGTATAAAGAATGGAAATATTTTTGTTTGATGGGTTAAGAAAGATAAATTTGTCGTGATGTACTAGAAAGGAAAAAACAAAGACTTTGGGTCAAATTCTGAAAACAAAAAAGAAAGTTGTAGAAGGTTTGTGAAGGAGAAATTCTGAAAGGAGTTTTATGCCTGGTCAAGTAGACTAACGTAAGTTCAATTAAGTGCATGAGTTTGAATGTTCAAATAAGTAGGTGCAGAAATTCAAGTTTGGTTTTCTCTAAAAGGATACATTTTCTTGAACTTTTGATCTGCTCTTGGTAAAGAGGTCATAAAAGCTATTCCTTTGAGTAAGTCTACCTAAGAGACAAATCTGTTTTGTGAAAATAATGACTGAGGTCACTCTTAAGATTTTTGACTTTGTTATCACTTTGAATAGATACCTGAGCATTGCTTCACAGTGAGTGTTGCTTTCTATTTGAACAAGCATTTGAAAAGCTTTTGATATGTTTTGACAAGCTTCTCCCTCAAAAATATTCAAATGCTGAATGAAGGCTTTCTTTTGACCTGGTAGGCAGAAGAAAAATTACTCTGAGGATTTTTAGAGGGCCCCTGAGACTTCTCGAAGACATTTGCTCTCTCTTCCTATAAGAAGGAAGATATTAAACTAATTAGGCTTACTTGGTCTATTAAATTACATGGGAAACATTGCGAAATAAGTGATGATAGACTTCCTTAGGTGGTATAAGATGGGTAAATGTTATTGATATAGGTGTCTTAAAATTATATAGCATTCCTAAGAGTCTGATCTTTCCTGGTTAACAGTCATAAGTCCAATTATTATCAGCAAGTGTTATATGTCACTGAAGTAGCCAAGTTTCTTGGTCAATTGCCCTTTTGAGTCCTTTGTCCATTTCCAGGTAGTTGTTGTTTTACTTTGATGCTTTTTTCTTTTGTAAATATGCTTCATCTTCTGAGAAATTCCAGGAAAGGGTTCTGACACAAAGGTTCTAAACGACAGGCTTCTGATAAACTTTCAGATTGTAAAACTGAACAGAGTAAGAAATTACAGAATTCTAACAGAAACTAAGCTCATCGATCTGCTAACAGAAAACTCAGCTCAAGAATTGATTATACAGGACTGTGTGCACTGATGAGGATGGTTGTAATTTTTTAGAACTTCTGTTTGAAATATTGTTGAGTTTTGATGTGTTGTTTTGTTTTCTCGTAATGAAGGAAAGCTTTTTCTCTTTTCCCTTATGCTAACAATGACCTACCGCCATTTGGTGAAATTATACCTTCATGAGCAAAACTGAAACATTTATCTTTTTCTCCCTACATTATCCCTAAGGAATTTGGAAACCCCTTGTCACTGAGTATGGTTATTTAGTGGCAATATTTGCATAAGTTCCATAAGAATCTGTTCACCTTATAACAGGCCACATTGGTTATACTACCAAGGCTTTGACTGGAATGTCATATTTGAAACATACAGGCTCAGATATGACAAGACAGCATTTCAGGAACAAAGATTGGACTTTCTGGAATACAGTCCCTAGGAAACATGGGCCTGGTACCTTGTTTACAGAGATTCTGGCAATCTTGCCCGGTCGCTAAGGAAGCTTGCTTATCTGCCAGGTGCAAGGAACCTCCAAATATTTTGGTGGACCTCAAAGAGAACTGAACTCACATCTGTAGGTACTGCAGGCCAAATCTGATGGCAAGTCCTTGGCTTGGCTTTTCTGGCATCTAGAGGCCTTCACAGATCAATGTGAGATTACTCTCCCTGGGGCAGCCCCAATTCATACTAGAAAAATATCCACCAGGTCATGTAGTTTGGCTTGTAGGCCAGGTCACCTTGGGCTTCTCTAGCTTGGGCAGCATTAATCCTCATCATAAACCACCCCTGAACCCATTATGACCGGAAATCTTTGGGGATATGAATGATGGTCAGTCTTCTGTAACTACTTCTGGCTGTACAAGGTCGTAGAGCTTCCCCAAAATGGGGCCATAGGTACAGGTAGGAAGTTCAGTGGACCAGAAGTCTTCACCGGTGGAGTTCAAGGATGACAAGTTGTACAGAGCCTCTGGAGACGAGAGAATCCTTTGACGAGAGGTGGTCCAGGAGGTGAAACATTTTTGACATGCTACAGACAAACAACGAAAGAGACAAAAAATTATAATAAATACAAGCAGTATGTTTACCCCAATGAATAAGATTTTGAAGTACTGCAGAAACCTGGTCCTGACTAGGAGTTCAACCAGTCGTTTACAGTTAGGGTTGGTCAGACATGGATTTAATTTGGTGGCTGGGATAGGAAGCCAGAAATATTTTGATGGTAGTCAGGAATATAGACACAACATTGTTTTTATAATGACGCTGGTGCCCCCTTTTGCTGCTGTCAAGACATCTAGTGCCATTTGGATTTGGAGGACTGCCTTACACACTTGGGATACTTCTAAATTGAGCAGCGAAATGCTATGTTGTGTATCATTTAATGCCTTCATACTAAATTTGTTTAGGACTTCCATGTACAAGACGATATTTTCGATTCCTAATTGGGGAAGGAAAATTGCGGAAAGATGGTCATACCAGTGGAAGACAGAGCGGGTCCAGTGCTGTTGCAGGTTGGGTAGCTTAGCAGGAGGAGATATAGTAAATGTAGTTCTACGTTGCATCCAGACAAAGCCTAGGGTGCATCATCCAATCCATCCAGGTGGCAGCCAAGGTAAGAAATTGGAGCCACATATCCACTGAGCACCATTAGCATCTAAGCAATGCATTCTGGGCCATCTATCCCAGTCAGTCCCAAACTAACCTGTATTTTTTTTAAGGCTATGACATAAGAACACATATAAAAGGGATTTTTTCCCAAGGTCAGCTGCTATTAGGCCATGTATCACAGGTGTGGTTGGTTTCTTCCCAACAAAGAGTGGCCTTTTATTCAGTTGCCCACTAGTAGGAGTGAACCAAATATACTCATCCCAAATTAGATATGCTCCATCCTGTGTGTATCGATAAGTTGGGGACTTTACTGTTGGAACTTGTTTTGTTTGATACACCTGTGACAAGGCAAATCTAGTTAGTATTTGGACAGTAGTATTGAAGGAAAATGTTTGATTGTGGCCGGGGAAGTCCGAGGTGTCAGAGATAGATGGCCACAAGGAGACATTACGATTAGTAATAGATGAATCTTGTGGAAGAAAAGAGCTAGAATCTAGTATCCATGAATGGCTACTGTAGATTCTACAGAAGCGTAATTTTTTGCTCTCTTAAATCATCCTCATTTTTACAAAAGATAGCCAAATTATGATTAACACTTTTGCAAATAAAGTGTAGTTTCAATACAACTTGCTCCAATTATTTACCTAAGAGCAGAAAGAATCGGAATTGCTTATACAGGTTTTTAAAAATCTGCTTTGCTGGAATTTTTTCTGAGGAGTCTCAGATTGAACTGTGAAGGCCTCTAGAGGCCAGAAAAGCCAAGCCAAGGACTTGCCATCAGATTTGGCCTGCAGTACCTACAGATTTGAGTTGTGTTCTCTTTGAGGTCACCCAAAATATTTGGAGGTTCCCTGCACCTGCCAGATAAGCAAGATTCCGTAGTGACCAGGCAAGATTGCCAGAATCTCTGTAAACAAGGTACCAGGCCCATGTTTCCAAGTGGCTGTATTCCAGAAAGTCCAATCTTTGTTCCTGAAATGCTGTCTTGTCATATCTGAGCCTGTGTGTTACAAATATGACATTCCAGTCAAAGCCTTGGTAATATAACCAATGTGTCTTGTTATAAAGAGAACAGATTCTTATGGAACTTATGCAAATATTGCCACGAAATGACCATACCCAGTAACAAAGCGTTTGACAATTCCTTAGGGATAAGGTAGGGAGAAAAACGTAAATGTTTCAGTTTTGCTGATGAAGGTATAATTTCACTAAATGGCTGTAAGTCATAGTTAGCATAAGAGAAAAGAGAAAAAGCTTTCCTTCATTACGAGAAAACAAAACAACACATCAAAACTCAACAATATTTCAAATAGAAGTCCTAAAAAATTACAATCGTCCTTATCAGTTCACACAGCCCTGCATAATCAGATCTGGGGTTGAATCTTCTGTTAGTAGATTGATGAACTTAGTTTCTGTTAGAATTCTGTAATTTCTTACTCCATTCAGCTTTACAATCTGAAAGTTTATCAGAAGCCTGTCATTTAGAACCTTTGTATCAGAACCCTTTCGTGGAATTTCTCAGAAGGTGAAGCATATTTGCAAAAGAAAAAAGCATCAGAGTAAAACAACAACTACCTGGAAAAGGACAAAGGACTCAAAAGGGCAATTGAGAAAGAAACTTGGCTACTTCTGTGACATATTAAACATCCAGATAATAAGTGGACTTATGACTGATAACGAGGAGAGATCAGAATTTTAGGAATGCTATATAATTTTAAGACATCTATATTAATAACATTTACCCATCTAATAACACCTAAGAAAGTCCATCATTACTTATTTTACAATGATTCCCGTGCAATGTAATAGACCAAATAAGTCTAATTAGTTTAGTATTTTCCTCCTTTTGGAAGAGAGAGCAAATGTCTTTGAGAATTCTCAAGGGCCCTCTGAAAAGCCTCAGATTAATTTTTCTTTTGTCTACCAGGTCAAAGGACAGACTTCATTTAGGATTTGAATATTTTTGAGGGAGAATCTTGTCAAAACATATCAAAAGCTTTTCAAATGCTTGTTCAAATGTGAAACAACACTCACTGTGAAATATGCTCAGGTATCTATTCAAAGTGATAACAGAAAGAGTCAATAATCTTAATAGTGACCTAAGTCATTATATTCACAAAACAGGTTTGTCTCTTAGGTAGAGTTACTCGAAGTAATAGCTTTTATAACCTCTTTATCAAGAGCAGATCAAAAGTTCAAGAAAATGTATCCTTTTAGAGAAAACCAAATTTGAATTTCTGCACCTACTTATTTTTAACATTCAAACTCATTCACTTAATTGAACTTACTTTAGTCTTCTTGACCAGGCATAAAACTCCTTTCAGACTTTCTTCTTCACAAACGTTCTACAACTTTCTTTTATGTTTTCAGAATTTCTCCCAAAGTCTTTGTTTTTTTCTTTCTAGTACATCAGGACGAATTTATCTTCCTTAACCAATCAAACAAAAATATTTCCATTATTTATACGTTTTTTACTGAAAACGTACATTTTAACTTCCTTGAATACAGAGCTCTTTTTCTTAGTAATTTCCTGTAGCTTTAATTACGTAGGTTAATTAGAACTTTTAACCCTTAACAGACCTACTAAACACTAAAAAGGAAAAAAATTATGCATTGTCTTTTATATCAGTATTCTGAACACTTCATAAATTTAGAAACACGCCACTTTACAACAAAACACAAGGCATGGTTTTTAATACACCCACACGCTTTTAGCCTCTTCAAAAAGAAGCCAAAAGTAGATAACTTAGATGTGTTTATTAATAATGTTTCAGTGTTTCGTCCTATCCAGAAATGACCCAGATATTCAGATTTTTATCATTTAACTTAACTTGACAAAACTCAAGATGGTTACCAAAAAGCATTTCGAAGCTGTTTTTCTTTCCCAAACTATACAGACCATAAAAGTTTTTGTACTCACTTTAATGAGTATTATCTATTTAAACCATTTGTTTCCATCAATTATGTTCAGATTACCTACTGAAACCTCATGAGGCCTTAGACAAAACTGGTCATCATTTAAAGCTATTACTTTGCTGACAAATTTTGCAGACAACGTGAACTTATATGACTAGTAAACCCAGGCTGAAGGCCTGCATCCCTATGCAAATACCGACATCCCTCACAACAAGACTATTTTCAATCAGACCAACAAACTTAAACAGTCTTTCATTTACCAAAGGTTAATTCACATGACATTAACTTTGAAAGGCACTGAGTTAATTTCTACTGCATTTAGCATTTATGTAAACACTTACTATAAGCCAACTAAACAGAGATCTTAATTTTGGTCATACCACCCAAGGCTGAAAATATCACATGTATAACCTACACATAGACACACATACACAGAGACTGTACAACTACTGTTTTAAAAGCTACTGCCGTGAATCGGTTACAATAATATAAAGCTCACCAGTTATGAAGGTAAACTTTGTTTTGAGCCTTTTTACAAATACTTATGGAGAAGACCCTCGAGATGCTAGACTCTTTCAATGGCACATTTATGGCCATTTCTCCTTTCCCCTCCTTTCTTTTTTTCAGTCTTAAGAGTGAGTGATGGGCTAGATAGTAGTTCCTGGAGAGGGGGGATGATAATCCTTTTCATGATAAAGGAACTAGGTGGAATCTGAACTGCCTCTAGTGCTGTCTCTCCAGTCTTGCAAGGATTTTCTAAGGACAGTTGCTCTTGATTTCTCAGAAACTGGACTGTAACTTGAAGGACGTTCTAGGTTGATCTATCTGTCCAACTGCACCATAAAGGCACAGAGAAACCTAGCAAATTTTCTCCCAGCTGGAGTCTGGGGCATAACCCATGCAATTGAAAGTGTTTCTAATTAGTTAGAATGACCCTGAGTGGTGAGTCTCTGGGGATGCTTATGGCATTCCCCATGGCAGTAAAGCCAGTGTGTGACTGGCAGTGGACTGGAGAAGGGTGCAGTGGCTACAAATACCTGGAACTGGCTGCAGGCCTGGGCTCCCAGTACCGGGGTTGAGAGTTAAGGTCCTTGCCAAATATTTTCAAGTTGTTCGATTTTACAGAAGGTCCATGTTCTGGTCAGGTCCAGCCAGAACTTAACCTTGACTTGGTGACAACAGATGACATGATGAGCAAAACAGAGAAAGGAAAAGAAGACACCAGACCTCACCCTCATGGTTGCTTTCAGAGGGTTCTCAAGATAAGAGTCACACAACAGTTCCTGTGTTGTGGCACACTACCGTAGCATGGCAGTTCTCAGAATAAATCAAAGGTCTCCTACCCTCATAGCCAACTCAGTAGGTGACTAAAATACTCAATGAGTCAACCGCCAAGAGAGGGCACCCTACTTAGGGTCGTTGGGGTGATCAGGCCCAGAAAGACAAAGTTGGGGCTCCAGTGGTGGAGGCCTTGATCCTTGAAAGATTCCTTCGTTTCCCCAGTTGCAAAGTTCAAAAGGAGATGAAAATGGCCATTGTAACTCTAACAAAGTTGAAAGAGACATGCCCATTACCTTGAAGATCACCCCTGACCCTACGGCAGCATTCTACATGTGGTTCCTACTGTGGGGTTCCTATACCAAGGGGTGATGGGCGTGGCCCCCAGCATTGCATCCCTTGTGTACCTTCCGTGGTATGTCTGGCAGTAACAGCTGCCTGGTGAACATCTTTCCTATTCTGCCTGGCAGTAATAGGAGCCTGTTGAATGGTCCCCAAGAGAAAAGGAGAAGTTTAAGAGAGAACAGGATGGAGAAAAATAGTGTAGAATTTTCCACTGAGCTGGGGGACATTCTACCCAATTGCGTGTTGGAGCCATTCTTTGAAGAAGGGTTTCCCATATGCAACCAAAGGTTAGAGTGTGGTACTTCCCTTGAACTGTAGTCCCGATGGAGACATTCACACAGTTCAGAGCCTGGTCAGGTGCCATGGGAGGTATCCTAATCCAGCCTTAGGAAAAGAAACTTTCCAAGGGAGTCTTGCAGATTGCCGACCATCCTAAGGACTTAAGTGGCTGACCCGTGCCCACCTAAAATTTGTATATTAGAGATAGAGTCAGGAAGGAATGGAGTAATTCACTCTACATCGCCCTTAGGCTTAAGGTAGTGATTCTCTTCAAGCTGAATGCCATGATTTGCCCTATAGAGTAGCCATGGGCAGCAAACGTGGATTCAAGCAGCTATCCAAGAAAGTTCCTGATGGAGAGGTGAATTTAGATCCATCCTTGAAAAAGAGAGATGCACAATGAAGAAAAGGGCACTTACCAGAAGTCGTGCTTACAAACCAATGAAGCAAGTTTTTGATATGGGCCACAAGATATGATATGGGCTTGGTGAGCTGAAGAGTCAAAAGAAAGATTTCTTGGACTCTCAAATTCTGGAAGTGGTGCTCTTTTACTTATAGAATGGTACAGGACAACATGGCGACTGGACCCATGGGCAGTAAATAGTTGCTGCATGGGGACAGGACCTATGGGCAGTGAAGAGCTGCTGCTGCTGCTGCATTGGGAAAGGTTCCATGGGAAGTCAGAGGTCCTGCTGCTGCCCTGAGTTGAAGGTAAGGGCTAATTTTATAATGCATTGGTACGTGACATTTTTACTGGAAAAAGAAAAGATGATGCTAAAAGTCATTAAATGATTTCAGTTCAGATGGGGTCTGGTTATTGTGTGGTCATATAGCATTAAATACGAATCTGGCCATATAGATAGGCATGTAGGTGAGCATGAAATGGGCTTCTATAACTGGGACACCTCTAATTCATACCAAAAAAAAAAAACTCACTGGGTCATGTAGTTTGGTATGTAGGCCAGGTAACCTTGGGCTTTTCGAGCTGGGGCAGCCTTAATCCACATCATTCGTCATGGTCTTTCACAGATATCTCCCATAGATATTCTTATCAGTCTTTTCTCCTCCATTCCAAGTTATGAATGTTGTATTTCCTTATTCACCATATGTTTTGTAGGGGTCTAGATTTACGGCCTAAAACTTTGGAGGCTGAAAAAGATTAGAGAAGATGAACTTACAAGGATTGGTAATCACCTCAAAATGCTTAATGATGCTATAGAAAGGAAGACCATTACAAAGAGATGAAAAGGAACATTACCAAGAGAACACGTTCCGTGCTAAACTCAGGAGCCAAAGGAAAAGGTTAAAGTCCACAATGTTACTACTAATTACCGTTACGAATAACCAAAGCAGGCCAACATCATCCCTAGTTCAGGCAAATGTTTGATCCAAAAGTCCATTTCAGTGCCGGCTCTGCGGTGTACTGGGTATGTGCCCACGTTCCGCCTGGGCGGCCAGGGCTTCATTGGTTAGCACCACGGGTGCGGATCAGATTAGTAGCATTAGCAAATATAGATTTCACGGTATGGTGTGGACAGACATCCTAAAGAAATCGAAATTTTGAAGAGACGTTATGAGTACACACCAGAAAAAGAACCATGGGAATATTACAATCTATGAACGCATCAGGAACACTTCCCCAAATAATGAAGGAAGGAAAACATGTGACCTGCCAAAGTGGAATTTTCAGACTGCTAGGAGATGACATGATCTTTGCGCATCAGAGGATTGCCTGGGAAAAGTCATCTTGGGAGGGCCTCCGGGACTTTCTCTTGTTAAAGTCCACCCATTTGGCCTCATCCACAAAAGATAAGAGAGAAAACCAAGATTAATCCGAAAGGAAAGAAACCAGTGTCTAGAAGGAAGGTAGCAGACCTTTTCAAGTTCGAGGAAAAAGTTAGAAACCAACAAGAAACACCTAACGACGAAAGCAATCCTACCTGGAAAGGGGGAGTAATCAGACTGGGATGAGATGGTTCTGAAGAACTGTGTGCATGGAGGTCTTCAGGACAACTTTGAATTCTGAGGGTGTTTATGACATCACGGTGAATATGTCACCCAAGATGGCCACAGGTTTCCAGCCCGAGGATTGGCATAGGCTAGGATATTCTAGTGAGGGATACTCAGAAACAGCTTTTTCCCACAGAAACAGGGTACAGTAACTTGAAGAGATCAAAGATACGCTAATTCAAGGGATAAGACAGGAATCATTGGGAAGAAGCCATAATAGAGGGACAAGCACTGAGAGGAGAACATTGCCATCTCCTCACGTCGAAGAGGAGGCCATTCTGATTCAAGCTTGAAACTTGATTTGAAACAAGAGGCTGGAACTATGAGACCTATGTTGTCCTTCTGCCTCACTCATAATGCAAAGTCAAGAATGATCTCTTGAGGTCATTGTAGAGAAGACTCAAGGCCGCCGTCCTAGGCCACTAGCATTTTTTAAAGAGAAGTCTCACTTTCCATAGCTGTGGCATCATGGGTGCCCACTGGCTACATTCTAATGTGTCACAAGACACCTCTTTGAAGCCTGGAAGGAATGGACAACTGTCATGCTTGGGGTATGTCTCTTGGTTTGGAAGGACTCTAGAAGTGGCTCAAAAGCACCCTTTTGCAGAGGGGGTCATTCCTTGGTGAATGCTGCACTCCAAGGCTAGAGTCCTAAGTTGGGATCAATGAGATTCTCTCCCCCTTCTCCTGCCGAGGAGGAGTATTGATTATGTGTTTCAACACCACATGTAACGATGTTGGCTGAAAATTAGAACATTATCATTATATTTAAAGAAAAATAAACATGCCACAGTTGAGGATGTAAATCAAACAAATAACAAACCCTGTGGAAAGAAAGTAAGCCAGTATCTAGACATAATCTAGCAGAGCATTCAAGGATCAGGGGTGAAGTTCGAACTTTCCAAATCCAGAAATAGAAGGATCTCTCACCTGGAAAGAGAAATTCATCAGATTCGTCTAATTTGTTGCAGAACCATTGTTTCCGTGAAGATGGTTGCCAGGACAACCTCAAATCTGGAGTTTCTGATCTCAGAATCTCTAACCAAGGAAGATGCCCACATGTTCTCAGTGCTCAGTGTCACCTCGGCCAGGATAGCAGAGATTCCTTCAAGTGACCAATGGAAATTCAAAGACAACACCCAACAATCACGAAAGCACTCACACAACGGCCAACAGAACATATCGTGATCAAAGAAATGCAAAATTTATAACTTGGAATGAAAAGGGAACACACTGATAAGCATATCGAAGGGAGATAGCTTAGCAATACCATGATGATTAGCCTATGGAAAAGAAAAAAAGGTCCCAGAAAATGTAAGGCAAACAGAAATCACAACTGAATAATCCACAGTGAAAGACGGCCGTGTTTAGACAGATTCTGCTTAAACGTTTGAAAGTCAGAAAAGTCACAACCCCAAAACCTGCATTGAAGGTCAAACCTGGGCTAAATGGAATGGGAGAGTTCTGAGACTGCTCCAAGAGGGCTCTGAAACCTTGTGTCCATGAAGCTTGCTGGCACAGCACAGACACAATTCTCAGAAATCCTATGACATCACAGTGGACCAGGAAAACAACATGGCTTCATCTACACAGGGCCAGAGCTGGGCTCCAGTAGCATATTGAAGTCACATTCCAAAACAGCAGGTTGCCAATGGAACATGAAAGGGGCTGGCCACTGCTGAAGCTGTGAAGTCCGTGCCTTCTGGGTCCGCAGCCCATGGTCGTCCATTTGTGCTCTTGGGGTTGAGCCTCCTCACCGCTGGTACAGCCATCCTGGGAGAGTCCTGGGAGGTAGTGTAGAGGCAGATGGGAAGTGACGTTAGACAGTGCCACTCTTGCTCAGCAAATACAGCAGCACGACCAGCAGATGTGAGCACTGCCATAAACTTCTGCCAAAACAGAACCAATTAAAAGTTGCAAAGAATAGAAAAACTGAGCCTCAAAAAAAGAAGCATGTCACTAAGAATAATAAGATATCTAGGACTAACCTTCACTAAACAGGTGGAAGCATTGTAAACCGATACTAGCAAAGCTTTGGCTAAAGAAATTCCAGAAGACACAACGAAACGGAAGAGTATTCCGTGCTGTTGGAATGGAAGAACTAACACACTTGAAACGTCCATAGCGGATAGAGGAATCTGTGGATTCCAAGCAGTCCCAGTCAAAGTTGCAGTGATCTTTCCCACAGAAATAGAAGAGAGAATAATAAAGTCTCTATCCAGAAGGAGAGGACTCTGAATACCCAAAGGAATCCTGAAGAAAATGAACAAAGCAGGACGTATCACACTTTCTGATTTCCACATATAGGACGAAGCGCTAGGAACCGAAACGGCACAGTCTGGGCCCAAAAACAGGCACACAATTCCATGGAACAGAATCTAGAGCCCAGAGGTCAACTCACGCATATATGCACATGCATACATGCGCAACACATTTTCAACCAGGGAACCAGGAGTAAACAGCGGAGAAAGGAGAGTCTCGATAAGAAACGGTGGTGGGAAGACTGCACAGCCAAACGTAACACAATGAGAGTAGAGCATGATGTTAACCTAGTCACACAAACCACCTCGAAACGGATTAAAGACTTGAATGGAAGACTTGAAACCATGAGACTTCTAGGAGAAAACCTAGGCAGCATGCTCGTTGCCATCTGTCTTAGCAGCCTATTTGGAAGAAGTGTGTGTGACAGGAATGGGGAACAAAGGAAACAGGCAGATGGGAAGCGACGTTAGACTGGGCCAGTCTTCCTCAGCAAATACAGCAGCATTGCCAGCAGATGTGAGCACAGCAGTAAACATCTGCCTAAATAAAACCAATCAAAAGTTGCAAAGGATAGAAAAACTGAACCTCAAAAAAAAAAAAAAGCATGCTACTAGGAAGAACAAGGTATCTAGGAATAACCTGTGCCAAACTGGTGAAAGCTATGTAAACCGAGAAGTAGCAAAGCTTTGGGGAAAGAAATTCCACAAGATACAAGGAAACGGAAGGGCATCAGTGCGCATGGAATGGAAGAAAACGAAGGAAGAATGAAGTATCATCACAATGATACATTTCTTATCCCTGGAATCAGCATCTCTTTGATCTCTTCAAGTTTCTGTGCCAGGTTTCTCTTTGGAAAAGCTGTTTCTGGGTATCTCTCACTTGAGTATCCCAGCCTAAGCCAATCCTGGTACTGTAAACATGCAGCCATCTGGGGTGACACGTTCACTGTGATGTCATAAACACTCTCAGAATTCAAAGTTGTCCTGAAAACCTCCATGCACACAGTGTTTCAGAGCCGTCTCCTCCAAGCCTGACTAATCCCCCTGTCCAGGAAGCATAGATTTCCTTGTTCTGGATGTGTCGTCGGTTTTCAACTTTGTCCTTTAACTTGGAAAGGTCTACTACATTCCCTCTAGACACCGGTTTCTTTCCTTTAAGATTATCCTGGTTTTTATCACATATCTTTTGTGGATATGACCAAAAGGGTGGACTTTCCCAATAGAAAGTCCTGGACTCCCTCCCAAGTTGACGTTGCCCAGGAAATCCTGTGATGCACAATGATCGTGTGATCTCATGGCAGTCTGACAATTCCACCTTGGTGGGTCACATATTTTCCTTCCTTCATGATTTGGGAAAGTGTACCAGATGCGTTCATAGACTCTAATATTCTCATGGTTCTTTTTCTGGTGAGTATTGATAAGGTCTCCTCACAATTACTACTTCTTTATGATCTCTGTGCCAACCATACCTTGAAATCTGGATTTCCTAATGCTAGAAATCTGATCGGTACCCATGATGCTAGCCCCTGAAGCCCGGGCCACGCAAGAGGAAGTTGGGCACTTACCTGCTGCACCACGGGGCCGGCAATGAATTAGACTTCTGCACCAACCTTTGGCCTGAACTTGGGAAGATGTTGGCCTGCTTCAATCATTCGTGAAGGGAATGAGTAGTAACATCATGGAAGGTATTATTTTCCATTGGTTCATGACTTTAGCACGGAACATGTTCTCTTGCTAGTATTCCGCTTCATCACTTTGCGAAGGTCTACCATTCTGTAGCATTATTAAGCACTTTGAGGTGATTACCAATCCTTGGAAGTTCATCCTCTCTGATCTCTTTCAGCCTATAAAGCTTTAGGCCGTAAGTCTGCACCCCTTATTGGAGTTTTGATTTTATGTGGATTGATTGCCATAACCCTGCATTCTAACATGCTATAGCTTTCAGATCTACATCCTCATAGATTTAGACTTCTGAGTAGGTTACATCATCTTCACCACCGTAAGGCTAATTACAGGCTCTCACGATACTTGTGCCTAATCAACTCTTTCCCCCTCTGGCCCTCGCCTACTTTTCCTCTGAGAACTACCAATCCAATGTCACATGCTACCTGTTTGTTTGTCCGTTTTTCCTCTTCTCCTGTACGTGAGATCCTGTGGTATTTGACCTTACCCCTGGCGCTTGTTTCAGTTCCTCTAGTACCCTCAGGAGCCATTCTGGTGGTCACAAATGGCTGGACTGCATCCATTCCGACAGCTGAATTCTATGCCACTGTGTGGCTATAGCCTATGTTCCTTCTCCATTCGTCCCTTGATGGGCATCAGGGAGGCTTCCAAGTCTTGGATATCGGGAGTAAGGCTGTGGTGCTCACAGCAGTGCACGGATCTCTGTGCATTACTGTTTCCATGATCTTTGGATATATACGTCACGGAGGAATAGCTGGATCATATGCTAGGTGGATTCTGAAACATTCTGAATTTTCACTCCTTTGTGTAGTGGCTGCATCGGCTCAAACTCCCACCTGCAGTGCAGGAGGCTTCCCTTCTCTCCACCTCCTCTCTGAAACTTGTTGTTTCGTGTCTTCACCCTTATAGCCATTCTGACCACTGTGAGCTGCTATCTCATTGCACTTCGGATTTGCATTGGCCTCAGACTTAATGATGAGGAACATGTTTTCATACAGCCTGTTGGCCATCTTTCTATCTTCCTGGGAGAAATGTGTGTTTCCATCTTTTGCCCAGGTTTTGTTGGGCTCTTGGTTTTTTCCTGTGGAGATGTATGAGTTCATTGGATCTTATGGCTGTTCACCCATTCTCCGATGTCTGTTCTGCAAACATCCTGTCGCAGTTGTTGTGCTGTCTTTGCATTGAGTCGATGGAGTCGTTGGCCGGGTAGAAGCTTCTGCGTTGGATGGAGTCACGCTTGTTTCTTGTTCCTTTTGTTGCCCTTACCCAGTCACACATGCTTCTTCCAAGTAGGCGGCTATGCCAGATGGCAAAGAGCAAGCTGCCTGCATTCTCCCGCAGCAGTTTCATGGTTTCAAGTCTTCCATTCAAAGCTTTAATCCATTTCAATGTGGTATGTATGCCTGGTGTAACATCATGGTCTAGTCTTATTGTGCCACTTGTGGCTCTGAAGTCTTCCCAGCACTGTTTCTTTTCGAGACTCTCCTTTCTCAGCTGTCTCCTCTTGGCTCCCGTGTCAAAAATGGGCTGCCCATATATGTGGCAGTTGACTGCTGGGCTCAATTCTCTTCCATGGGTCTGTGGGCGTAATTTGGGGGAAAGGATTTGCTGTACCGGTACCTAGCGCTTTGTCCTATATTTGGCAATCAGAAAGTGTGATACATGCTGCTTTGTTCGTTTTCCTCAGGATTCCTCTTCCTATTCAGGGTCCTTTGTTGCCACATAGAAACTTTAGTATTCTCTCTTCTATTTCTGTGGGAAAGATTGCTGCAACTTTGACTGGGACGACATGGAATGCAGACATTGCTTTTTGCGGTATGGATGCTTAAAGTGTGTTCGTTCTTCCATTCAAAGAACATGGAATAGACTTCCATTTCCTTGTGTCTTGTGGAATTTCTTTGCCCAAAGCTTTGCTAGATTTCGGTAGACATAGCTTTCTCCTGTTTGGCCAATGTTATTCCTAGATGTTTTTTTTCTTTTTACTGGCATGCTTTCTTTTTTGCTGTTCCTTTTTTCTATTCTTAGCAACATTTAATTGGTGTGTTTTGGCAGAAGTTTATGGCGGTGCTCATATCTGCTGGCCATGCTGCTGTATTTGCTGAGCAAGAGTAGCGTGGTATAACGTTGCTTCCCATATGCCTCTACACTGGGTTGCACGCCTGGCCTAGAACGGCTGGATGAGCGGTGAGGAGGCTCAGCCCCAGGATTCCATGTGGCCGACCCTGGGTTGCCGACTCAGAACGCAGGGACTTCACGGCTGCCCCACTGGCTGGCCCCTTTCGTGTTCCATTGGCAACCTGCAGTTGAGTGGAATGTACTTTAACATGTTACTTGAGCCCAACTCTGGCCCTGTGTAGATGAGGCCAGCTTCTTTTTCTGGACCACTGTGATGTCGGAGTATTTGTCAGAATCGTGTCTCTTTTCCAACCAGGCTTCGGGGACACAGGGTTTCAGAGCCAGCGTGGAGCAGTCTCAGAACTCACCCTTCCCAGTTAGCCCAGGTTTGACCTTCAATGCAAGTTTTGGGGTTGTGACTTTCTCCGACTTTCAAACGTTCAAGAAGACTCTAACTAAACACTGAAGTCAATCACTGTGGATTATTGAGGTGTGATTTCTGTTTGCCTTCCATTTTCTGGGAGCTTGCTTTCGTTTCCATAGTCTAATCGTCATGGTTCTGAGCTATCTCCCTTCGATATGCTTATCAGTGTGTTCTCCTTCATTTCAAGTTAGGAGTTTGGTATTTCTTTAATCACCATAGGTTCTGTAGGCTGATGTGTGAGTGCTTTCGTTACTGTTGGGTGTTGTCTTTGAATTTCCATCGGTCATTTGAAGGAATCTTTGCCATCCTAGCCTAGACCCAACTGAGCACTGAGTAAACGTGGTCATCCTGGTTGGTTCGATATTGTGAGATCAGAAACGCCATGTTTGAGGTTGTCCTGGAAACCACCTTCCCAGACACAATGGTTCCGAGACAAATTAGATGAATCTGATGGATTCCTCTCTCCAGCTGAGAGATCCTTCTGTCTCTTTTCTAGATTTGGAAAGTTCAGAACTTCACACCTGATCCTTGAACGCTCCACTAGATTACGTCTAGATACTGGCTTACTTTATTTCCACAGGTTTTGTTATTTGTTTAATTTACCTCCTCAGCTGTGGCATGTTTATATTCCTTTAAATAGAATGGTAATGTTCTAAGTTTCAGCAAACATCGTTATGTGCGGTGTCAAACACCTAATCAATACTCCTTCTACGGCAAGAGATGGGGGAGGGAATCTCATTGATCTCAACTGAGCACTCTAGCCTGGGAGGACAGCCTTCACACAGTAACGAAGCTTTCTGCAAAAGGGTGCTTTTGTGCACTCTTCCTGAGTCCTTCCAAACCAAGAGACATACCCCAAGCCTGACAGGGGCCCATTCCTTCCAGGCTTCAAAGAGATGCCTAGTGACACATTACCATGTACCCAGTGGGTGCCTATGACGCCAGAGCTATGGAAAGTGAGACTTCTCTTCACAGAATACTAGGGACCTAGGACCGAGGCCTCTATTCTTCTCTTCAAAGCCTTCAAGAGATCATTCTTGACTTTGGATTATGAGTGAGGCAGCAGGCCAACATAGGTCTGATAAGCCCAAGGTCCGGCCTCTTGTTTCAAGTCAAGTTTCAAGCTTGAATCAGCATGGCCTCCCCATCGACTTGAGGAGATGGCAATGTTCTCCTCTCAGTGCTTGTCCCTCTGTTATCACTTCTTCCCTATGATTCCTTTCTTATCCATTGAATTAGCGTCTCTTGCATCTCTTCACATTTCTGCGCCCAGATTCTGTTTGCAAAAGCTGTATCTGGGTATCTGTCACTTGAGTAGCCAAGCCTAGACAAATCCTCGGGCTGGAGACCTGCGGCCATCTTGGGTGACATGTTTACCGTGATGTCATAAACACCCTCAGAATTCTAAGCTGTCCTGAAAACCTCCATGCACACAGTTCTTCACGACCATCTCATACCAGTCTGACTACTTCCCCTTTCCAGGTAGGATAGTTTTCCTTTTTCTGGATTCTGTGTCTGTTTATAACTTTATCCTCAAACTTTGAAAGGTCTACTACAATCCCGCTGGACACCAGTTTCTTTCCTTTCAGATTATCCTGGGTTTTATCTTTTATCTTTTGTGGATGAGTCCAAATGGGTGGACTTTCCCCAGAGAAAGCCCTGGAGTCCCTCCCGAGATTGACTTTCCTCTTCAATCCTCTGATGTGTAATGATCGTGTCATCTCCATTTCCACCTGGCAGGTCACATGTTTTCCTTCCTTCATCATTGGCGAGGTGTTCCTGATGCGTTCATAGATTGTAATATTCTCACGGTTCTTACTCTGATGTGTATTCATAACGTCTCTTCACAATTTCGACTTCTTTAGGATGTCTGTCTGCACCATACCGTGAAATCTATATTTGCTAATGCTACTAATCTGATCTGCACCTGTGATGCTCGCCGATGAAGCCTGTACCACCCAAGTGGAATGTGGGAACTTACCCAGTACACCACAGGGCCGGCACTGAATTGGCTTCTTGGACCAACATTTTGTCTGAACTGGGGAAGATGTTGGCCTGCTTTGATTATTTGTAAAGGTAATTTGTAGTAACATCATGGACGGTAACCTTTTCCTTTGGATCCTGAGTTTAGCACGGAACATGTTCTCTTGGTAGAGTTGTTCTTCATCTCTTTGCCACTGTCTACCTTTCTGTAGCATTATTAAGCACTGGGAGGTGATTATCAATGCTTGGAAGTTCATCTTCTCTAATCTCTTTCAGCCCCAAAGCTTTAGGCCATAAACCTGCTTGCCTTTTTGTAGTTTTGATTTTACATGAATTGATTGCCATAACCCTGCATTATAACACCCTATTGTTTTCAGATTTACAACCTCCTAGATTTAGATTTCTTTGTATGGTACATCATCTTCACCACCGTAAGCCCAATGACATGCCCATACCATACACTGGTGCCTAATCAACTCTTTCTTCCACTGTCTTCTGCCACCGATTCCCTCTGGGAACCACCAATCCCTTGTCATGTGCTACCTGTTTGTTTCTCCTTATTTTACATTTCTCCTTGTAAGTGAGATCCTACGGTATTTGTCTTTCTCCCTGGGGCTTCTTTCAGTTCCCCTCATACCCTCAGGAGCCATTCTGTTGTCACAAATGGCTGGACTGCACCCTTTCTTGCAGCTGAGTGCTATCCCATTGTGCGGCTATAGCCAATCTTCCTTTTCCATTCGTCCCTTGATGGGCCACAGGGCGATATCCAAGTCCTGGACATCAGGATTAAGGCTGTGGTGAACACAGCGGTGCAGGGATTCCTATGCGTTGGTGTTTCCAAGTTCTTCGGATAAATACGACACAGAGGAATAGCTGGATCATATGGTACATGGATTCTGAAATTTCTGCGGAAGTTCCACACCGCTTTGCATAGTTCCTGCACCGGCTTACACTCCCACCAACGGTGCAGGAGGCTTCCCTTCTCTCCACCTCCTCTCCGACACTTGTTTCCTGTCTTGTTCCTTATGGGCATTCTGACCACAATGTGCTGGTATCTCATTGCCATTTGGATTTGCATTGGCCTTAGACGTAATGATTATGAACATGTGTTCATACAGCTGTTGGCCATCTTTCTATCTTATTTGGTAAAACTCTGTTTCCATCTTTTGCCCAGGTTTTAATGGGCTTGTTGTTTTTTGTCTTGTGTTGGCATGTGCGGTCGTTGGCTCTTTTGGCTATTCAGTCCTTCTCCGATGTGTGGTTTGAAACATCCACTCGCAGTTGTTGTGCTGTCTTTGCATTGAGTGGATGGTTTCCTCGGCTGGGCAGAAGCTTCTGCGTTGGATGCAATCCCATTTGTTTCTTGTTTCGTGTGTTGCCCTTGCCCAGTCACACATGCTTCTTCCAAATAGGTGGCTATGCCACATGGCCATGAGCAAGGTGCCTGGTTTTCTACTAGAAGTTTCACGGTTTCAAGTCTTCCGTTCAATGCTTTAATCCATTTCGAGGTGGTGTGTGAGCCTGATGTAACATCATGGTCTACTCTCATTGTGTCACATATGGCTGTGCAGTTTTCCAGCACCTTTTCTTCTTGAGACTCTCCTTTCTCCACTGATCCTCTTGCCTTCCTCGTTGCAAATGGGCTGTCCATATATGTGTGAGTTGACCTCTGGGCTCTCGATTCTTTTCCGTTGATCTCTGTGTCTGTTTTTGAGACCAGACTGTGCCATTTCAGTACGTAGCACTTCGTCCTAAATGTTGAAATCAGTAAATGTGATATGTCCTGCTTTGTTCGTTTTCCTCAGGATTCCTTTGGGTATTCATGGTCCCTTGTTGCTGGATAGAGACTTAAGGATTCTCTCTTATATTTCTGTAGGAAAGATTCTGCAACTCTGACTGGGATTGCATGGAATCCAGAGATTGCTTTATCCGTTATGGAGGTTTCAAGTATTTTAGATCCTACATTCCTATAGCACGGAATACCCTTCCATTTGCTTGTGTCTTCTGGAATTTCTTTCCCCAAAGTTTTGCTAGTTTCCGATTTCCATAGCTTGCACCTGTTTGGCTAAGCTTATTTCTAGAGATCTTATTCTTTTTTTCCTGAGGTTCGGTTTTTCTGTTCTTTTCAAGTTTTCATTAGTTTTGTTTCGGCTGATGTTTATGGCTGTGCTCAGATCTGCTGTCGATGTTGCTGTATTTGCTGAGGAATACTGACGCTGTCTGACGTTGCTTCCCAGCTGCCTCTACACTACCTCCCATGCCTCCCCGAGAATGGCTGGACCAGCGGAGAGGAGGTTCACCCCCAGGATTGTGCATGGCCAGCCCCGGGCTGCCGACCCAGAACGTGCAGACTTCACCACTGCACCATGGGCCGGCACCTTTCATGTTCCATCGGCAACCTGCAGTTGAGTGGAATGGGACTTGAATATGCTACTTGAGCCCAACTCGGGCACTGTGTAGATGAGGCCAGGTTGTTTTTCGGGTCCACTGTGATGTCAGAGGATTTCTCAGAATTGTGTCTCTGCTGTCCCTGCAAACTTCATAGACACAGGCTTTCAGATCTTGATTTTAGCAGTCTCATAACTCACCCTTACCAGTTAGCCTAGGTTTGACCTTCGCTTGGGTTTTTGGGATTGTGACTTACTCCGACTTTCAAACGTTCAGAGTATGTCTAAAACTGACATCTTTCTTTTTGTATTATTCATGTGTTATTTCTGTGTGCCTTCCATTTTCTGGGACCGTTTTTTATTTTCCATGGTAGAATCATTGATATGGGCTCAGCGAGCTGAAGACTCAAATGAAAGATTGCTTGGACTCTCAAGATCCTGCATTGGTGTTCTTTTATTGAGAGAACAGTACAGGATAGCATGGGGACAGGACACATTAGCAGTGAAGAGCTACTGCTGCTGCTGCCTGGGGACAGGACCCATGGCTGGTCAGAGCTATTGCTGCTGCCCTGACTAGAGGGTTAGGGCTAATTTCATAAGGCATGGGTATATGACTTATTTTTACTCGAAAAAGAAATAATGATGTAAAATGTCTTTCAATGATTTCAGTACAGATTGTGTCTGGACATTGTGTTGTCATATTTTTAGATACAAATCTGGCCATATAGATCAGCATGTATTTGAGAATGCCCTGGGCTTCTCGCCCTGGGGCAGCCCTAATTCATACCATAAAAAAATCCACTGGGTCCTATAGTTTGACATGTACTCCAGGTCACCTTCAGCTTCCCTAGCTGGGGCAGCCCTGATCCACATCATAAAACCTCCCTGAACCTATTTGGACTGGAAATCTTTGGGGATATGGATGATGGTCAGTCTTCTGTGACTACTTCTGGCTGTACAGGGTCGTAGAGCTGTCCCTAAATGGGGCCATAAGTACACTTAGGCAGTTTAGTGGACCAGAAGGCTTGCCCCATTGAGTTCAAGCCTGACAAGTTATACAGCTCCTCTGGAGATGAGAGAGTCATTGACAAGAGGTGGTCCAGGAAGTGAAACATTTTTGACATGCATAAGACAAACAATGAAACAGACAACAAAATATCATAAGAAATACAAGCAGTATGTTTAACCCAATGAATAAGGTTTTGAAGTAGTGCAGAAACTTTGTCCTGACTAGGAGTTCAACCAATCATTTAGATTTAGGGTTGGTCAGACATGGATTTAATTTGATGGCTGGGATACCAAGTCAGAAATATTTTGATGGTAGTCAGGAATATAGACACAACATTCAGTTTTTATAATGGCACAGGTGCCCCCTTGTGCTGCTGTGAAGACATCCAGAGCCATTTGGATTTGGAGGACTGCCTTACACTCTTGGGATACTTCTAAATTGAGCAGTGAAATGCTATGTTGTGTATCATTTAATGCCTTCATAGTAAATTTGTCTAGGACTTCCATGCAAGACTTGAATATGCTACAAAAGTCGATTCCTAATTGGTGAAAGAAAATTGCGGAAAGATGGTCATACCAGTGGAAGACAGGGCTGGTCAAGTGCTGTTGCAAGTTGGGTAGGTTAGCAGGAGCAGATATAGTAAATGTAGTTCCACCTTGCATCCAGACAAAGCCTAGAGTGCATCGTCCAATCCATGCAGGTGGTAGCCAAGGTAATAAATTGGAGCCACATATCCACTGAGCACCGTTAGGGGCTAACCAATGCATTCTGATCCGTCTATCCCAGTCAGTCCCAAACTAACCTGTATTTTTTTTTAAGACTATGACATAAGAACACATATAACAGGGATTTTTTCCCATAGGTCGAGTGCTATAAGGCCATGTATCACAGGGGTGATATTTTTTCCCCAAAAGAAAGTGGCCTTTTACTGAGTTGCCCACTAGTAGGAGTGAACCAAGTATATTCATCCCAAATTTTGTATTGTCCATCCTGTGTGTATTAATAAGTTGGGGACATTACCTTTGCAACTTGTTCTGTATGATCCAAGTGTGACAAGGCAAATCTAGTTAGTATTTGGACAGTAGTATTGAAGGAAAATGTTTGATTGTGGCCAGGGAACTTCCAGGTGTCAGAGGTAGATGGCCACAAGGAGACATTACTATTAATAATACATGAAAATTGCGGAAGAAAAGAGCTAGAATCTAATATCCATGAATGCCTACTATAGATTCTACATAAACATAATTTTTTCTCTCTTAAATTACTCTCATTTTTACAAAAGATAGCCAAATCAGGATTAACGGGTTTACAAATCAAGTGTAGTTTCAATACAACTTGCTCCAATTATTTACATAAGAGCAGCAAGAATAGTAATTGTTCATACAGGCTTTTTTAAATGTGCTTCGCTGGATCTTTTCCTGCGGAACCTCAGATTGAACTGTGAAGGCCTCTAGAGGCCAGAAAAGCCAAGCCAAGGACTTGCCATCAGATATGGCCTGCAGTACCTACAGATTTGAGTGGTGTTCTCTTTGAGGTCTCCCCAAATATTCGGAGGTTCCTTGCACCTGCCAGATAAGCAAGCTTCCTTACTTACCGGGTAAGATTGCCAAAATCTCAGTAAACAAGGTACGAGGCCTGTGTTTCCGAGTGGCTGTATTCCAGAGAGTCCAATCTTTGTTCCTGAAACGCTGTCTTGTCATGTCAGAGACTGTGTGTTTCAAATATGACATTCCAGTCCAAGCCTAGGTAATATAACCAATGTGTCCTGTTATAAGGAGAACAGATTCTTATGGAACTTATGCAAATATTGCCACGAAATGACCATACTCAGTCACAAAGGGTTTCCAAATTCAGGAGGGATAAGGTAGGCAGAAAAAGATAAATGTTTCAGTTTTGCTCATAACGGTATAATTTCACCAAATGGCTGTAAGTTATAGTTAGCATAAGAGAAAAGAGAAAAAGGTTTCCTTCATTATGAGAAAACAAAACAACACATCAAAACTCAACAATAATTCAAACAGAAGTCCTAAAAATTTATAATCGTCCTAATCAGTGCACACAGTCCTGTATAATCAATTCTTGAGATGAATCTTCTGTTAGTAGATCGATGAGCATAGTTTCTGTTAGAATTCTGTCATTTCTTACCTCCGTTCAGTTTTACAATCTGATGGTTTATCAGAAACCTGTCGTTTAGACTCTTTGTGTCAGAATCCTTTCCAGGAATTTCTCGGAAGTTGAAACATATTTGCAAAAGGAAAAAGCATCAGAGTAAAACAACAACTATCTGCAAATGGACAAAGAACTCAAAAGGGCAATTGGCAAAGAAACTTGACTACTTCTGTGACATATAACACTGCCAGATAATAAGTGAACTTATCACTGATAACCAGGGCAGATCAGAATTTTAGGAATGCTATCTAATTTTGAGATGTCTATATTAATAACATTTACCCATCAAATACCAGCTAAGAAAGTCTATTGTCACTTATTTCACAATGTTTCCCATTTAATTTAATAGACCAAATAAGGCAAATGATTTTAGCATTTTCCTCCTTGTAGGAAGAGAGAGCAAATTTTTTGAGAAGTCTCAGGGACCCTCTGAAAATCCTCAGAGTAATCATTCTTCTGTCTACC
The DNA here is from genome assembly GCF_041296235.1 of Equus asinus. NCBI lineage: Eukaryota > Metazoa > Chordata > Mammalia > Perissodactyla > Equidae > Equus > Equus asinus. The sequence continues at coordinate 966,908 of NC_091790.1, read as the reverse complement.
AGGTCTAAAGAACGCCTTCATTCAGGATTTGAATATTTCTGAGGGAGAAGCTTGTCACAACATATCAAAAGTTTTTAAAATGTTGTTCAAATAGCACACAACACTCACTGTGAAACAATGCTCAGGTATCCATTCAAAGTGATAACCTAAAGAGTCAAAAATATTAAGAGTAACCTCAGCCATTATTTTGACAAAACAGATTCGTCTCTTAGGTAGACGTACTCAAAAGAACAGCTCTTACATCCTTTTACCAAGAGCAGATAAAAGATTCAAGAAAATGTATCCTTTTAGAGAAAACTAAATTTGAATTTCTCCACCTACTTATGTTTCACATTCAAACTCATTCACTTAATTGAACTTACTTTAGTCTACTTGAGCAGGTATAAAACTCATTTCAGAATTCCTCCTTCACAAACCTTCTACATCTTTCTTTTTCATTTTCAGTACTTGTCCCAAAGTCTTTCTTTTTTCCTTTCTACTATACCAGGAGCAATTTATCTTTCTTAACCCATCAAACAAAAATATTTCCACTATTTATACCTTTTTTACTGAAAACATACATTTTAACTTCCTTGAATACAAAGCTCTTTTGCTTAGTAATTTCCAGTAGCTTTAATTCCATAGGTTAGTTAGAACCTTTAACGCTTAACGGACCTAGTAAACACTAAAAAGGTAAACAATTATGAAATGTCTTTTATATCAGCATTCTAAACACTTCACAACTTAAGAAACATGCCACTTCGCAATAAAGCACAAGGCATGCTTTTTGATACACCCAAACGCTTTTAGCCTCTTCAATAAGAAGCCAAAAGTAGATAACATAGATATGTTTAACAATAATGTGTGAGTGTTCCGTTCTATCAAAAAGTGACTCGCATATTCATCTTTTTATCATTTAACTTAACTTGGCAAAACTCAAGATTGTTACCAAAAAGGATTTCGAAGCTGTTTTTTTTCCCCAAGTATACAGACCATAAAAGTTATTGTACTCACTTTTATGAGTTTTATGTATGTAAACCATTTGTTTCCAACAATTATGTTCAGATTACTACGGAAACCTCATGAGGCATTAGACAAAACTGGTCATTATTTAAAGCTCTTATTTTGCTGACAAATTTAACAGACAACGTTCACTTATATGACTAGTAAACCGAGGCTGAATGCCTGCAACCTATGCAAATACTGACAACTCTGACAAGAAGACAATTTTCAATGAAACCAACAAACTTAAAGAAGCTTTCATTTACCAAAGGTTAATTCACGTCACGTTAACTTTGAAAGTCACTCTGTTATTTTCGACTACATTTAGAATTTAAGAAAGCCCTTGCTTTAAGCCAACTAAACAGAGATCTTAATTTTGGCCAGACCATCCAGGGGTTAAAATATCACATGTATAATGTACACATAGACACATATACACAGAGACTGTACAACTATTGTTTTAAAAACTACTGCCATGAATCAGGTACGGTAATATAAAGCTCACCAGTTACAAATCAAAACTTTGTTTTGAGCCTTTTTACTAATACTTATGGAGAAGACCCTCAAGATGCTAGACTTTATGCAAGGGCACACTTATGGCCATTTATCCTTTCCCCTCCTTTTTTTTTTTTTCAGTCTTAAGAATGAGTGATATGCCAGATAGCAGTTCCTGGAGAGGGGTGAAGATAATCCTTTTCATGGTAAAGGAACAAGGTGGAATCTGAACTTCCTCTAGAACTGTATTTCCAGTCTTGCAAGGATTTTCTAAGGACGGTTGCTCTTGATTTCTCAGAAACTGGACTGTAACTTGAAGGACGTTCTAGGTTGATCTACCTGTCCAACTGCACCAGAAAGGCAGAGAGAAACATCACACATTTTCTCCCAGCTGGAGTTTCTGGGGCATAACCCATACAATTGAAAGTGTTTCTAATTAGTTAGAATGACCCTGAGTGATGAGTCTTAAGGGATGCTTATCTCATTCCCCACGGCAGTAAAGCCAGTGTCCGACTGACAGTGAAGTGGAGAAGGGTGGAGTGCATACAAAGGGCTTGAACTGGCTGGAGGCCAGGGCTCCCAGTACCCGGGTAGACAATGAAGTTCCTTGCAAAAGGTGTTCAAGTTTTCCGATTTTACAGAAGTTCCAGGTTCTGGTCAGGTCCAGCCTGAACTTAACCAAGACTTGGTGACAACAGAAGACATGATGAGCAAAACAAAGAAAGGAAATGAAGACATCAGACCTCACCCTCATGGCCGCTCAAAGAGGGTTATCAAGAGAAGACTCACTCAACAGTTCCCATGCTGGGGCACACTACTGTAGCATGACAGCTCACAGAATAAATCCCAGGTCTGCCACCCTCATGGCCAACTCAGTAGGTGACTAAAACACTCAATGAGTCAACCCCCAAGAGAGGGCACCCTACTGGGGCTTTCAGGGGGGTGATCAGGCCCAGAAAAGCCAAGTTTGGGGTCCCAGGGGTGGAGGCCATGACTGTTGACAGATTTCTTTTCTTGCCTGTTGCAAAGCTAAAATGGAGACGAAAATCGCCATTGCAACTCTAAGAAAGATGAAAGAGACAGGTCCATTACCTTGAAAATCCCCCCTGAACCTGGGGCAGCATCCTACCTGTCATTCCTACTGTGGGGTTCCTATAACAAGGGGTGATGGGGGTGTCCCCCAGCATTGCATCCATTGCATATCTTCCCTGGTATACCTGGAAGTTACAGGTGCCTGGTGAACATCATTCCTATTCTACCTGGCAGTAATAGGTGCCTGATGAATGGTCCCCAAGACAAAGGGAGAAGTTCAAGAGAGAACAGGATGGAGAAAATTAGTGAGGCATTTTCTGCCGCTCTGGGGGACATTCTACCCAATTGCGTGTTGGAGGCATTCTCCGAGAAGGGCTTCCCATACGCAACCAAAGGTTAGACTTTGGTACTTTCCTTGAACTGGAGTCCCAATTGGGACATTCACACAGTTCAGAGCATGGTCAGGTGCCATGGGAGGCATCCTAATCCAACCTTAGGAAAAGAAACCTTACAGGGGAGTCTTGCAGATTGCTGACCATCCTAATGACTTAAGTGGCCAACCCGTGCCCACCTAAAATTTGTATATTAGAGATAGAGTCAGGAAGGAATGGAGTGATTCACTCTACATCGCCCTTATGCTTAAGGTACTGATTCTCTTCAAGCGGAATGCCAGGATTTGCCCCATAGAGTAGCCATGGGCAGCAAACGTGGATTCATACAGCTAACCAAGACAGTTCCTGATGGAGAAGTGAATTGTGATTCATCCTCGAAGCTGATGAGTCGGAAGAAAGATTTCATGGTCTCTCAAGGCCTGGCAGAGGTGCTCTTTTATTTAGAGAATGGTACAGGATAACATAGGGACAGGACCCATGGGGAGTAAAGAGTTGCTTCATGGGGAGAGGACCTATGGGTAGTGAAGAGCTGCAGGCATGGGAACTTGGTGCACGGGCAGTGAATAGCTGCTGCTGCTGCATCGGGAAAGGAGCCATGGCCAGTCAGATGTCCTGCTGCTGCCCTGAGTTGAGGGTAAGAGCAAATTTTATAAGGCATGTGTACGTGACATTTTTACTGGAAAAAGAAAAGATGATGTAAAAAGCCATTAAATGACTTCAGTACAGATGGAGTCTGGTTATTGTGTGGTCGTATAACATTAGATACGAATTTGGCCATATAGATAGGCATGTAGGTGAGCATCGCCTGGGCTTCTCTCACTGGGGCACCTCTAATTCATACCAAAAAAACTTCACCGGGTCGTATGCTTTGACATGTAGGCCAGGTAACCTTGGGCTTTTCGAGCTGGGGCAGCCTTAATCCACATCAATCGTCATTGTCTTTCTCAGCTATCTCCCATAGATACGCTTATCAGTCCGTTCTCCTTCATTCCAAGTTATGAATTTTGTGTTTCTTTAATCACCATGTGTTCTCTAGGCTGATGTGTGAGTGTTTTCATGATTGTTGGGCATTGCCTTCGAATTTCCATCCTTCACTTGAAGGAATCTTTGCTATCCTAGCCTAGGTCCAACTGAGCACTGAGAACACGAGGTCATCTTGGTTGGTTTGACATTCTGAGATCAGAAACTCCAAATTCTAGGTTGTCCAGGCAACCACCTTATGGACATAATGTTTCTGAGACAAATTAGAGAAATGTGATGAATTCCTGTCTCCAGGTAAGATATTTTTATGTCTCTTTTCTAAATTTGGGAAGGCTGGAACTTGACCCTGGATGAATGCTCCTCCTAGTAGATTACGTCTAGATACGGCTTTACTTTATTTCTGTAGGGTTTGTAAGTTGTTTGATTTACACCCTAAGCTCTGGCATGTTTATTTTTCATTAAATATAAGTGTAATGTTCTAATTTTCAGCCAACTTCCTCACATATGCTGTCAAAACACATAGTCAATAATCTTCTACGGCCAGAGATGGGAGAGAATTTCACTGGTGCCAAACTGAGCACTCTAGCTTTGGATGTCAGCCTTCACTTTGGATTGGTGATTCCCAGAGGGAATGAAAAACTCCAAAAAGGCGTGCTGGTTTGGGGCATAAAGGATTTGAGGCTGAAAGAGATTAGAGAAGATGAACTTCCAAGGACTGTGAATCTCCTCCAAATGCTTAATGATGCTACAGAAAGTAGACCATTGCAAATAGATTATGGGGAATACTATGAAGAGAATGTGTTCCGTGCTAAACAGATGAACCAAGGGAAAATGTTACCATCTATGATGTTACGAGTAATTACATTCACGAATAATCACAGCAGGCCATCTTCTTCCCAAGTTCAGGAAAAATATTGGTCCACAAGTAAAATTCAGGGCCAGCCATGTGTTCAGGAGTGTAAGTGCCCACATTCCTATTGGGTGGCCTGGGATTCATGGATTCGCAGTACTGGTGCTGATCAGATTAGTAACGTTGGGAAAGATAGATTTCATGGTATGGTGTGTACAGAGATCACAAAGAAGTCGAATTTGTGAGCATACATCAGAGATAGGCAATAGGAAAAAAACATGAAAATATTGCAATCTATGACACATCTGGTACACTTCCCTAAATACAGACTGAAGGAAGTGATGTGACCTGCATAGGTAGAATTGGCGGACTGCATGAGATGACACGATCATTGCACATCAGAGGCTTGAGTGGGCAACTTCAACTTTGGATGGACTCCAGGACTTTCACTGGGGAAAGTCTACACATTCGGCCATATTCACAAAATGTAACAGATAAAACCCAGGATAAACTTAAAGTAAAGAAACCATGTCTAGAGAGGATGTAGTAGACATTTAAAAGTTCAAGGATAAAGTTAGAAACCCACAAGAAATCCAGGAAATGGAAAACTATTCAAGCTGGAAAGGGATAGTAGTCGTGTGCATAGAAGATGCTGGGACAACTTAGAAGTTTGAGGGAGTTTATGACATCACAGTGAATATGTCACCCAAGATGGCCTCCCTCATGGTTATAGTCTGAGGATTGTCCTAGGCTACGATACTCAAGTTAGAGATACCCAGAAGAGAATTTAAAAACAGAAACCAGGCACTGAAACTTGAAGAGAGAGAATACACGCTGATTAAAGGGGTAAGAAAGAAGTCATTGTGAGGAAGCAATAATAGGGGACAAGCGCTGAGTGGAGAACATTGTAATCTACTCAAGTGTATGGGGAGGCCATGCTGATGCAAGCTTGAAACTTGATTTGAAACCAGAGGCTGGACTTGGGGCTTATCAGACCTACATTGTCCTTATGCCTTAATCATAATCCAAAATTAAGAATGATCTCCTGAGGACACTGTAGACAATGATTGATGCTTCCTTTCCTATGCCCCTAGCACTCATTGAAGAGAAGTCTCACTTTCCATAGCTCTGGCATTACAGAGGCCCATTGGGTACATGCTAATGTGTCACAAGATATCTCTTTGAACACTTGAAGGAATGGAACCCCATCATGCTTCGTGTATGTCCCATTGTTTGACAGGGCTCCAGAATTGTGCTGAGAAGCACCCTATTCCAGACGGCTTCGTTGCTTTGTGAGGGCTGCCCTAACAGGCTAGTATACTTGGTTTGGCTTCAATGAAATTCTCTCCCCGTATCTCTTGAAGTAGAATGATTATTAATATCGTGTATTGACAGCATATGTAAGGAGGTTGGCTCAAAATTAGAACATTACAATTATGTTTATAGAAAAATAAACATGCCAGAGCTGAGGATGTAAATCGAACAAGTAAAACACTCTATAGAAATATAGTAAGCCAGTATCTAGACATAAGCTAGTGGAACACTCAAGGATCGGGAGTAAAGTTCGAAACTTCCCAAATCCAGAAATGAGACAGAAAAGTATCTTACCTGGAGCGGAGTTCATCAGATTTCTCTAACATGTCTCGGAAACATAACGTCCGTGAAGGCGGTTGCCAGCACAACCTCGAATCTGGAGTTTCTGGTCTCAGAATGTCAAAGCAACCAAGACGACCACGTGTTCTCAGGGCTCAGTGTCACCTCGGCCAGGATAGCAGTTTCCTACAGGTGACCGATGGAAATTCCAAGACAACACGCAACAATCACGAAAAGACTCAGACCTCGGCATACAGAACATAGGGTGATTACAGAAATACAAAAGTCATAGCTTGCAATGGAGGAGAACGGACTGATAAGCATATTGAAGAGAGATAGGTCAGAAAGACCGTAATGATTAGACTTTGGAAAAGAGAAAAATATCCCTGAAAATGGAAGGTCAATAGAAATCACATCTGAATAATCCACAGTGAAAGACTTCAGTCATTAGACAGACTTTGACTGGACGTTTGAAAGTCCGAGAAAGTCACAACGCCAAAAACTGCAGTGAAGGTCAAACCTGGACTAACTGGGAAGGGTGAGTTATGGGACTGCTCCACGCGGGCTCTGAAAGCCTGCATCCAGGAAGCTAGACAGGACAGCAGCCACACGATTCTGACAAATCCTCCGACATCACAGAGGGCCAGAAAAAGAAGCTGGCCTCATCTACACAGGGCCAGAGGTGGGCTCAAGTAGCATATTCAAGTCACATCCCACTCAACTGCAGGTTGCCAATGGAACACGAAAGGGGCCAGCCAGTGGGGAAGTGAAGTCCGCGCATTCTGTTTCGGGAGCCCAGCTTCGGCCACATGGAATCCTGCAGGTGAGCATCCTCACAGCTCGTCCAGACATTCTGGGGCAGATGTGTGAGGTAGTGTGGACGTAGATGGGAAGAGACATTAGACTTCTCCACTCTTCCACAGCAAATACAGCAGCATGGCCCACAGATGTGAGCGCAGCCATAAACTTCTGCCAAAACAAAGCCAAGCGAAAGTTGCAAAAAATTGAAAAATTGAACCTCACATAAGAAAGCATGCCAGTAAGAAGTAAAAGGTATCTAGCAATAACCTTGGCCAAACAGGAGAAAGCTATGGAAACCGAAATCCAGCAAAGATTCTGGGGAAGAAACTCCAGAAGACAAAAGGAGACGGAAGGCTATTCCGTGTTCTTCGAATGGAAGAACTAACACACTTGAAGCGTCCATACTGCATAAAGCCATCTCTGGATTCCATGCAGTCCCAGTCAAAGTTGCAGCACTATATCCCACAGAAATGGAAGAGAGAATCCTAGAGTTTCTATCCAGCAACAAAGGACACTGAATAGCCAAAGGAATACTGAGGAAAACGGACAAAGCAGCAGGCATCGCACTTATTGATTTCCAGATATAGGACGAAGTGCTAGGTACGGAAACAGCACAGCCTGGCGCCCAAAAGAGGCACACAGACCCATGGAACAGAATCGAGAGCCCAGAGGTCAACTGAAACACATATTTACAGGCCATTTTCGACCAGGGAGCCCAGAGGAGACAGCAGAGAAAGGAGAGTCTCGACAAGAAATGGTGCTGGGAAGACAGCACAGCCAAAGGGAACACAGTGAGAGTAGACCGTGATGTTACACCAGGTACACACACCACCTCGAAATGGATTAAAGCCTTGAACGGAAGACTTGAAAACGTGCAGCTTGTAGGAGAAAACGCAGGCAGCTTGCTCTTTGCAATCTGGCTTAGCCACCTGTTTGGAAGAAGCATGTGTGACCGGGCAAGGGAAACAAAGGAAACAAGAAACAAGCGGGACTCCATCCAATGCAGAAGCTTCTGCCCAGACAAAGACACCATCGACTGACTGCAAAGACTGTGCAACAACTGACAGCAGATGTTTGCAAACCGCACATCGGAGAAGGGGTGAACAGCCATAAGATTCAATGAACTCATACGTATTCACAGGAAAAAAAACAGCGAGCCCAATAAAACCAAGGCAAAAGATGGAAACAGACAGCTCTCCCAGGATGATAGAAAGATGGACAACAGGCTGTATGAAAACATGCTCGTCATTGTTAAGTCTCTGCTCAATGCAAATACGAACGGCACTGAGATAGCAGCTCACAGTTGTCAGAATGGCTATAAGGATGAAGACAGGAACCAACAAGTTTCAGAGAGGAGGTGGAGAGAAGGGAAGCCTCCTGCACTGCTGGTGGGAGTGTAAACCTGTGCATCCACTACGCAAAGTGGTGTGGAATTGCCTCAGAATTTTCAGAATCCATCTACCACATGATCCAGGTATTCCTCTGTGGCGTATATATCCAAAGATCTTGGAAATACTAATGCAGAGAGATCCGTGCATCGCTGTATTCCCCACAGCCTTACTCCTGATATGCAACATTTGGAAGCCTCCCTGGTGCCCATCAAGGGACGAATGGAGAAGGAAGATGGGCTATAGCCACACAATGGCATAGCACTCAGCTGTAGGGACACATGCAGTGCAGCCATTTGTGACCACCTGAATGGCTCCTGAGGGTATCAGGGGAACTGAAACAAGCACTGGGGTAAGGTCAAATACCACAGGATCTCACATACAAGGAGAAGAGGAAAAATGGACCAAGAAACAGGTAGCACGTGACATAGGATTGGCAGTTCCCAGAGAGAAAGGGGGGTGGGGGACGGAGGGACAAAGAGTTGATTAGGCACAAGTGTGTGGTGAGGGCCTGTAATGAGTCTTACGCTGGTGAAGATGATGTAGCCTACACAGACGTCTAAATCTATGAGGATGTAGATTTGTAAGCTATAGTATGTTAGAATGCAGGGTTACGGAAATCAATTCACATAAAATCAAAACTCCAAAAAGGGGTGCAGATTTGCAGCCTAAAGATTTGGAGGCTGAAAGAGATTAGAGAAGATGAACATCCAAGGATTAGCATTCACCTCCAAATGCTTAATGATGATACAGAAAGGTAGACCTTTGCAAAGAGATGAAGAGGAATACTACCAAGCCAAATCATGAATCAACGGAAAATGTTACCGACCCTGATGTTACTACCGCTTCCCTTCATGAATGATCGAAGCAGGCCAACATCTTCCCAAATTCAGGCCAAAGGTTGGTCCAAAAGCCCAATTTGGGGCCGGGCTGTGGTGTAGCAGGTAAGTGCCCACATCCGCTTGAGCGGCCTGGGCTTCACCGTCTAGCATCACGCTTGGGGATCAGATTACTAGCATTAGGAAATACAGATTTCAAGGTCTGGTGGTCACAGAGATCATAAAGAAGTAGAAATGGTGAGGAGACCTTATCAGTACGCACCAGAAAAGGATCCACGAGAATATTACAATCTATGAATGCATAAGGAACACTTCCCCAAATGATGAAGGAAGGAAAACATGTGACCTGCCAAGCTGGAATTGTCAGACTGCTAGGAGATCACACGATCAGTGTGCATCAGGGGAATGCCTGGGCAACTTCAACATGAGAGGGCCTCCTGGACGTTCTCCCATTTGGCCATATCCACAAAAGATAAGAGATAAAACCCGGGATAAGCTTAAAGGAAAGAAACCGGTGTCTAGAGGGAACATAGGAGACCCTTCAAGTCCTTGGAGAAAGTTAGAAACCGACAAGAAATCCAGAGCAAGGAAAACTATCCTACCTGGAAAGGGGGACTAGTCAGATTGGGATGAGACGGCTCTGAAACACTGTGTGCATTGAGGTTGTCAGGACAACTTAGAATCTGAGGGTGTTTATGACATCACGGTGAACATGTCACCCAAGATGGCCGCATGTTTACAGTCCGAGGATTGGCCTAGTCTAGGACACTCAAGTGAGAGATACCCAGAAACAGCTTTTCCAAACAAAAACTTGAAAGGATCAAACAGACTGATTCAAGGGAGAAGAAAGGAATCATTGGGAACAAGCGATAATAGATGGACAAGCACAGAGAGGAGAACATTGTCACCTGCTCAAGTAGATGGTGAGGTAGTGCAGATTCAATCTTGGAACTTGATTTGAAACAAGAGGCCAGACTTGGGGCTTATCAGACCTACATTGTCCTTCTGCCTTACTCATAATCCAAAGTACAGAATGATCTCTTGGGGACGTTGAAGAGAAGAATCGAGGACTCATTTCGTAGGCCCCTAACATCCTTTGAAGAGAACTCTACCTTTGCATAGCTCTGGCCTTATGGGGGCCCACTGGCTACATGCTAAGGTTTCCCAAGAGATCTCTTTGAAGCCTTGAAGGCATGGACGCCTGTCATGCTTAGGGTATGTGGCTTGGTTTGAAGGGCTCTAGAAGTGTGCTGAAAAGCACCCTTTTCCAGAGGGCTTCATTCCTGTGTGAAGGCTGCCCTCCCAGGCTACAGTGCTCAGTTGGGCTCCAATGAAATTAACTCCCCCATCTGTTGCCGTAGGAGGAGTACTGATTCTGTGTTTTGACACCATATGGAAGGAGGTTGACTGAAAACTAGAACATTACCATGATATTTAAAGAAAAATACACACGCCAGAGCTGAGGATGTCAATCAAACAGTAACAGACTCTGTAGAAATAAAGTAAGCCAGTATCTAGATGTAATCTAGGGGAGCGTTCAAGGTTCAGGGCTGAACGTCGAAACTTCCCAAATCCAGGGAAAGAGACGGAAGGATTTCTCACCTGGAGAGAGGAATTCATCAGACTCATCGAATTTGTCTCGGAACCATTGTGTCCGTGAAGGTGGTTGCCAGGACAACGTGTAACCTGGAGTTTCTCATCTCACAATGTCAAATGAACCAAGATGGACACGTGTCCTCAGTTCTCAGTTGGACGTAAGCTAGGATAGCAAAGATTCCTTCAACTGACAGATGGAAATTCAAAGACAACATCCAGCAATCACCAAAGCACCCACATGTCGGCCTACAGAACATATGGTGATTAAAAAAATACAGAATTCCTAACCTAGAATGAAGGAGAACCCACTGATAAGTATATCGAAGGGAGAGAGATCAGAAAGACCACTACGATTAGACTAAGGAAAGAAAACAAGCTCCCAGAAAATGGAAGGCAACAGAAATCACACCTGAATACTCCACAGTGAATGAAGTCAGTGTTTACAAAGAGTCTGCTTGAACGTTTGAAAGTCCGAGAAAGTCACAACCCCAAAATTTGTGGTGAATGTCAAACCTGGGCTAACTGGGAAGGGTGAGTTCTCAGACTGCTCCAAGCTGGCTCTGAAACCCTGTGTCCATGATGCTTGCTGGGACAGCAGAGACCCAATTCTGACAAATCCCAGTGGACCGGAAAAACAACCTGGCCTCATCTACACTGGACCAGATTTGGGCTCAAGTAGCATATTCAAGGCACATTCCACTCAACTGCAGGTTGCCAATGGAACACGAAAGGGGCCGGCCAGTGTTGCATAGGTGACGTCTGCGTGTTCTGTGTAGTCAGCGTGTGGTTGGCCGCGTGGAATTCTGGGGGTGAGCCTCCTCACCGCTCGTGCAGCCTTTCTGGGGCAGGCGTCCGAGGTAGTGTAGAGGCAGATGGGAAGCGACATTAGACAGGGCCAGTCTTCCTCAGCAAATATGGCAGCATTGCCAGCAGATATGAGCACAGCAGTAAACATCTGCCTAAACAAAACCAATTAAAAGTTGCAAATGATAGAAAAACTGAACCTCAAAAAACAAAAAAGCATGCTAGAAAGAAAAACAAGTAATCTAGGGATAACCTGCACAAAACAGGTGAAAGCTATGTAAACCGAGAAATAGCAAACCTTTGGGAAAGAAATTCCAGAGGACACAAGGAAACGGAAGGGAATTCAGTGCTCTTGGAATGGAAGAAAACGAAGAAAGCATGAGGTATCATCACAATGATTCCTTTCTCATGCCTTGGATCAGCGTCTCTTTGGTCTCTTCAAGTTTCTGTGCCCGGTTTCTGTTTGGAAAAGCTGTTTCTGGGTATCTCTCCTTGATTCTCCTAGCCTAGGCCAATCCTTGGACTGTAAACATGTGGCCATCTTGGGTGACATGTTCATCGTGATATCATAAACACCCTCCGAATTCTAAGTTGTACTGACAACCTCCATGCACACAGTGTTTCAGAGCCATCTCATACCAGTCTGACTACTCCCGTTTTCCAAGTAGGATAGTTTTCCCAGTTCTGGATTTCTTGTCGGTTTCTAACTTTCTCCTCAAACTTTGAAAGGTCTACAACATTCCCTCTAGACACGGGTTTCTTTCCATGAAGATTATCCCCAGTATTCTCCCTTATCTTTTGTGGATGTGGTCAAACGGGTGGACCTTCCCCAGAGAAATTCCTGGAGCTCCTCCCAAGTTGAATTTGCCCAGGCAATTCTCTGATGCACAATGAGCGTGTCATCTCCTAGGAGTCTGACAATTCCACCTGGGCAGGTCACATGTTTTCCTTCCTTCATCATTTGGGAAATTGTACCTTATGCATTCATAGGTTGTAATAATCTCAGCCTTCATTTTCCGGTGTGTATTGAAAATGCCTCCTCAGAATTTCTACTTCTTTATGATCTCTGTGCCTACCATACTGTGAAATCTGTATTTCCTAATGCTAGCAATCTGATCTGCAACCCTGATGATAGCAGGTGAAGCCCGGGCCGCCCAATCAGAACTTGGGCACTTACCTGCTACACCACAGGGCCGACCCTGAATTGGGCTTTTGGACAAACCTTTGGCCTGATCTTGGGAAGATGTTGGCCTGCTTCGATCATTCGTGAAGGCAGTTAGTAACATCATGGACGGTAGCATTTTCCGCTGGTTCACGATTTTAGCATGGAACACGTTCTCTTGGTAGTGTTCCTCTTCGTCTCCTTGCAATGGTCTACCTTTCTGTAGCGTCATTAAGCATTTTGAGGTGATTACCAATCCTTCGAAGTTCATCTTCTCTAATTTCTTACAGACTCCAAAGCTTTAAGCCGTGAACCTTAACGTCTTTTGGGAGTTTTGATTTTACGTGAATTGTTTGCCATAACCCAGCATTATAACATCCTATACCTTTCAGATCTACATCCTCATAGATTTAGACTTCTGTGTACGTTACATCATCTTCACCACCGTAAGTCTAATTAGAGGCCCTCACCACACAATTGTGTCAAATCAACTATTTCTCCCTCTGGGCCCCGCCACCTTTCCCTCTGGGAACCAGAAATCCCATGTCACGTGCTACCTGTTTCTTGGTCCTTTTTTTCCTCTTCTCCTTGTAAGAGAGACCCTATGGTATTTGACCTTCCCTCTGGGGCTTGTTTCCATGCCCCTAAAACCCTCAGGAGCCATTCTGTTGGTCACAAATGGCTGGAAGGCATCTGTTCCTGCAGCTGAGTGCTATGCCGTTGTGTGGCTATAGCCCATCTTTCTTGTCCCTTGATGGGCACCAGGGAGGCTTCCCTGTCTTCGATATCGGGAGTAAGGCTGTGGTGAGCACAGCGGTGCACGGATCTCTGTGCATTAGCATTTGCATGTACTTTGGATATATACGCCACTAGGGGTACCTGGATCATGTGGTAGATGGATTCTGAAAATTCTGAGGCAATTCCACACCACTTTGCGTAGTGGCTGCACCGGTTTACACTCCCACCAGCAGTGCAGGAGGCTTCCCTTCTCTCCACCTCCTCTCTGAAACTTGTTGGTTCCTGTCTTCATCCTTATAGCCATTCTGACCACTGTGAGCTGCTATCTCAGTGCCGTTCGTATTTGCATTGAGCAGAGACTTAATGATGATGAGCATGTTTTCATACAGCCTGTTGTCCATCTTTCTGTCTTCCTGGGAGAGCTGTCTGTTTCCATCTTTTGCCCAGGATTTATTTGGCTCTTTGATTTTTCTCCTGTGGAGACGTATGACTTCTTTGGATCTTATGGCTATACACCCCTTCTCTGATGTGTGGTTTGCAAACCTGCTGTCGCAGTTGTGACGTCTTTGCACTGAGTCGATTGTGTCGTTGGCTTGGCAGAAGCTTCTGTGTTGAATGGAGTCCCGCTTGTTTCTTGTTTCCATTGTTGCCCTTGCCCAGTCACACATGCTTCTTCCAAATAGGCGGCCAAGCCAGATGGCAAAGAGCAAGCTGCCTGCATTTTCTCCTAGAAGTGTCACAGTTTCAAGTCTTCCATTCAAGGCTTTAATCCATTTCGAGGTGGTGTTTGTGCCTGGTGTAACATCACGGTCTACTCTCATTGTGTTACATCTGGCTGTGCAGTCTTTCCAGCACCATTTCCTGTCTAGAGTCTCTTTTCTCCGCTTTCTCCTCTTGGCTCCCTGGTCGAAAATGGGCTGTCCATAGGTGTGTGAGTTGATTTCTGGGCTCTCGATTCTGTTCCATGCATCTGTGTGCCTCCTTTGCAGACCAGGCTGTGCTGTTTTGGTACCTAGCTCTTCGTCCTATATGTGGCAGTAAGAAAGTGTGATAATTGCTGCTGTGTTCGTTTTCCCCAGGATTCCTTTTGCTATTCAGGGTTCTTTGATGCTGGATAGAAACTTTAGGATTCTCTCTTCTATTTCTGTGGGAAAGATTGCTGCAACTTTGACTGGGACTGCATGGAATCCAGACATTGCTTTGTCGACAAAAGTAATCCGTAACCAATCTGTAAATGAAAATTTGGGGGAGTTTATTCTGAGCTTCAATCTGAGGATTATAACCGGGGCCTTTCTACCCAAAGGAAGAAAGAGTATCAGAGAAGTGGGGTGCACAGACTGGTTGTATTCCCCTCATAGAGGATGTTTCACATAGGATTGAAATGTCGCATTTACAATAGTCGCGAGACTGCTCTGTTGGCACAGCGATTGATGGAAATAGCAGGTAGGTCTTCTGTCTCAGTGAACACAGTAGGCTGGCAGTCTGTGGTCTCCAGCTGACTGGTCACAGGTGAGCTGGTTGGTCAAAGGTGAGTGCAGCAATCAGTTCCTAGACTAGGGAGAAATGCTTGTCCCTAAAGAGATGCTAATGTGGGGGGAAGTGGCACCTTTACCTCAAGGGCCATAGGAAATGTCTAAGCAGATATGCAATGTGTGCTAAATAGCCATAGTCAGGCCCTTTTGGAAAAAACAAAATCAGGCCGAATTAGGTCTATACCAAATGGCTTCCTCATATAGTCCAATATATCCAATTGCTTCCCATTTTTATTTGTCAGCTTTATGCCATATGGACGTTTGAAGTGTGTCCGTTGTTGCATTTGAAGGGCACGGAATAGCCTTGCGTTTCCTTGTGTCTTGTGGCATTTCTTTCCCCAAAACTTTGCTAATTTTTGGTTTCGATCACTTTCTCCTGTTTGTCCAAGGTTATTCGCAGATATCATTTTCTTCTCACTGGCATGGGTTTTTTTTGAGGTTCAGCTTTTCTATTCTTTGCAACTTTTAATTGGTTTTGTTTGGCAGAAGTTTATGGCTGTGCTCAAATCTGCTGGCCGTGCTGCCCTCTTTGCCGAGGAAGAGTGGCGCTGTCTAAAATCGCTTCCCATCTGCCTCTACACTAGCTCGCACGCCCGGCCTAGAATGGCTGGACGAGCGTTGAGGAGGCTCACCCCCAGGATTACACGCGGCTGACCCTGGCCTGCTGACCCAGAACACGTGGACTTCACCGCTGGCCCACTGGCTGGACCCTTTCGTGCTGCATTGGCAACCTGCGGTTGAGTGGAATTTGACTTGAATATGCTACTTGAACCCAACTCTGGCCCTGTGTAGATGAGGCCAGGTTGTTTCTGTGGCACACTGTGATGTCGGAGGATTTTTCAGAATCGTGTCTCCTCTGTAAAGTCTAGCTTGGTGGACACAGGGTTTCAGAGCACACGTGGAGCAGTCTCATAACACACCCTTCCCAGTTAGGCCAGGTTAGACCTTCCCTGCAGTTTTTGGGGTTGTGACTTTCCCGGACTTTCAATCGTTCAAGCAGAGTCTGTCTAAAGACTGACATCTTTCACTGTGGATTATTGAGGTGTGATTTCTGTTGGCCTTCCATTTTATGGGACCCTGTTTGCTTTTCCATGGTCTAATCGTCATGTTCTTCATGAGCTTGTCCTTTGACATGCTTATCAGTGCATTCTCCTTCACTCCATTTTAGGAGTTTTGTATTCCTTTAATCAGCATATGTTCTGTAGGCCAAGGTGTGAGTCCTTTCGTGATTGTTGGGTGTTGTCCTGGAATTTTCCTCGTTCACTTGAGGGAATCTTTGCTATCCTAGCCTAGATCCAACTGAGCACTGACTACACGTGGTCATCTTGGTTCGTTTGACATTGTGGGATGATAAACTCCAGGTTCGAGGTTATCCTGGCAACCACTTTCATGGGCCCAATGGTTCCGACACAAATTAGATGAATCTGATGAATTCCTCTCTGCAGGTGACAGACCTTCTGTCCCTTTTCTGGATTTGGGAAGTTTTGAGCTTGACCACTGATCCTTGAACTTTCCACTAGATTACGTCTAGATACTGGCTTACTTTATTTCCACAGGGTTTGTTATTTGTTTGATTTACATCCTCAGCTGTGGCATGTTTATTTTTCTTTAAGTATAATGGTAATGTTCTACTTTTCTGCCATCCTCTCTACGTGTGGTTTCGAAACACATAATCAATACTCCTTCTACGGTAAGAGATATGGGGAAAGAATCTCACTGATCCCACTGAGCCCTGTAACCTGGGAGGCCAGCCTTCACAAAGGATGGCAGCCCTCTGCAAAAGTGTACTTTTCAGCACACTTCTAGAGCCCTTCCAAACCAAGAGACATACCCAAGCATGGCAGGGGTCCATTCCTTCAAGGCATCAATGAGCTCTCTTTTGACATATTGGCATATACCCAGTGGGACCCGTGACTTGAGAGCTGTGGAAAGTGAGAATTCTCTTCAAGAATGCTAGGGGCATAGGAAAGGAGGCCTCGATTCTTCTCTTCAATGTCCTCAATTGATCATTCTTGACTTTGTATTATGGGTAAGGCAGAAGGACAACGTAGGTCTGATAAGCCCCGGGTCCGGCCTCGTTTTTCAGAACACATTTCCAGCTTGAATCAGCATGGCCTCCCTAGACTTCCGTAGATGACAATGTTTTCCTCTGAGTACTTGACCCTCTATTGTCTCTTCTTCCCAATGATTCCTTTCTCATCCCTTGAATTAGCGTCTCTTTGATGTCTTCAAGTTTCTGTCCCTGGTTTGTGTTTGGAAAAGCTGTTTCTGTGTACCTCTCACTTGAATATCCTAGCCCAGGCCAATCTTTGAGCTGGAAACCTATGGCCAACTTTGGTGACATGGTCACCGTGATGTCATAAACACGCTCAGAATTCTAAGTTGTCCTGACAACCTCCATGCACACAGTGTTTCAGAGCCATCTCATACCATTCTGACGACTCCCCCTTTCCAGGTGCGATAGTTTTCCTTTTTCTGGACTTCTTGTCGGTTTCTAACTTTATCCTAGAACCTTGAGAGTTCTACTACATTCCTTCTAGACAGTGGTTTCTTTCCTTTAAGATAGTCCTGGGATTTATCTCTTATCTTTTGTGGATGTGGCCAAATGTGTGGACTTTCCCCACAGAAAGTCC
Organism: Equus asinus; assembly: GCF_041296235.1. Taxonomy (NCBI): domain Eukaryota; kingdom Metazoa; phylum Chordata; class Mammalia; order Perissodactyla; family Equidae; genus Equus; species Equus asinus. The sequence continues at coordinate 949,091 of NC_091790.1, read as the reverse complement.
TGGAGTCCCTGCGAAGCTGAAGTTACCCAAGCAATCCTCTAATGAGCAATGATCATGTCAACTCATAGCAGACTGGTGTTTCCACCTTGGCAGGTCAGATGTTTTCCTTCCTTCATCATTTGGGGAAGTGTACCTGATGTGTTCATACATTGTAATATTGTCATGGTTCATTTCCTGGTGTGTATTCATAAGGTATCCTCACAATTTCTACTTCTTCATGATCTTTGTCGGCACCATACCTTGAAATCTATATTTCCTAATGCTCCTAATCGGATCTGCACCTGAGATGCCAGCCTGCCAGTCCCAGGCAGCCCAAGTGGAACATGGACACTTACCCAATACACCAGAGGGCTATCCCTGAATTGGACTTTTGGACCAACCTTTGGCTTGAACTTGGGAAGATGTTGGTCTGCATTGATTATTCGTAAAGGTAATTACCAGTAACATCGTGACAGCAGCATATTCAGTTGGCTCAGGGGTATAGCACGGGTGAGGTTCTGTTGGTAGTGTTCCTCTGCATCTCTTTGCAATGGTCTACCTTTATGTTGCATCATTAAGCATTTTGAGGTGATTATCAATCCTTTGAAGTTCATAATCTCTAAACTCTTTCAGCCTGCAAACTTTATCCCTTAAACCTGCTTGCCTTTATGGAGTTTTGATTTTAGGTGAATTGATTTCCATAACCTAACATTAGAAAATCCTATAGCTTTCAGATTTACATCCTCATAGATTTAGACTTCTGTGTATGCTACATCTTCTTCCCCACAGTAAGCCTAATTACAGGCCCACACCCCACACTTGTGCCTAATCAACTCTTTCTCCCACCGTCCACTGCCACCCGTTCCCTCTGGGAACCACCAATCCCATATCACGTTCTACCTGTTTGTTGGTCCTTATTTTAATCTTCTGCTCATAAGTGAGATGCGATGGTATTTGATTTCTCCCTTGGGCTTGTTTCAGCTCCCCTCCCACCCTCAGGAGTGATTCTGCTGTCACAAATCGCTGGACTGCACTGTTTCTTACAGCTGAGTGTTTTGCCTTTGTGTGGATATAGCCCAACTTCCTTCTCCATTGGTCCTTTGATGGGCACCAGGGCGGCTTCCAAGTCTTGGATATCGGGAGTAAGGCTGTGGTGAACACAGCGGGGCACGGATCTGTGTGCATTAGTGTTTCGCAGTTCTTTGGATAAACACGCTGGAGAGGAATAGCTGGATCATATGGTAGATGGATTTGGAAATTTCTGAGGCAATTTCACATGGCTATGCCTAGTGCCCTCACCGGTTTGCACTCCCACCAGAGGTGCAGGACTCTTCCCTTCTCTCCACCTTCTCTCTGACACTTGTTGTTTCCTGTTTTGTTCCTTATAGCCATTCTGAACACAGGGAGCTGTCATCTCATTGCCATGAGGATTTGCGTTGGCCTTATACTTAATGGTGTTGAACATGTGTTCATACAGCTGTTGGCCACCTTTCTGTCTTCTTGGGGTAAATCTCTGTTTCCATCTTCTGCCCAGGTTTTAATGGGCTTGTTGTTTTTTCTCTTGTGGAGACGTGTGTGGTCATTGCGTCTTTTGGCTATTCAGCCCTTCTCAGATGTGTGGTTTGAAACATCCTCTCCCTGTTGTTGTGCTGTCTTTGCATTGAGTGGACGGTTTCCCCAGCTGGACAGAAGCTTCTACATTGGATGGAGTCCTGCTTCTTTCTTCTTTTCTTTGTTGCCCTTGCCCAGTCACACATGCTTCTTCCAAATAGGCGGTTACCCCAGATGGCAAAGAGCAAGCTGCCTGTGTTTTCTCCTAGAAGTTTCACTGTTTCAAGACTTCCGTGAAGGCTTTAATCCTTTTCGAGGTGGTGTGTGTGCCTGGTGTAACATCATGATCTACTCTTATTGTGTTACATATGGCTTTGCAGTCTTCCCAGCACCATTTATTTTAGAGACTCTCCTTTCTCCACTGTCTCCTCTTGCCGTCCTCATTGCAAATGCGCTCTCCATATATGTGTGAGTTGACCCTTGGGTTCTGCATTCTGTTCCATTGGTCTTTCTGCCTGTTTTTGGGACCAGGCTGTGCAGGTTCGGTACCAAGAGCTTCGTCCTACATGTTGAAATCAAAGTGTGATACGTCTTGCTTTGTTCGTTCTCCTCAGAATTCCTTTGGGTATTCAGGGTCCCTTGTTGCTGGATAGAGACTTTAGGATTTTCTCTTCTATTTCTCTGGGAAAGATTGCTGCAAATTTGACTGGGATTGCATGCAACCCAGAGATTGCTTTATCCATTGCGGACGTTTCAGGTGTTTCAGATCTTACATTGCTAGAGCACGGAATACCCTTCTGTTTCCTTGTGTTTTCCGGAATTTCTTTCCCTCAAGCTTTGCTAGTTTTCGGTTTCCATAGCTTGCACCTGTTTGTCTAAGCTTATTCCTAGAAATCTTATTCTTCTTACTTGCATTTTTTTCCCCAGAGGTTCAGTTTTTCTATTCTTTGAAACTTTTCATTGGTTTTGTTTTGGCAGATGTTTATGGCTGTGCTCACATCTGGAGGCAATGCTGCTGTATTAGCTGGGCAAGAATGATGCTGTCTGACGTTGCTTCCCATCTGCCTCTACACTACCTTGGACGCCTGCCCCAGAATATCTGGATCATCGGTGAGGAGGTTCACCTCAAGGATTCTGCATGGTCTGCCCCGGGTGCCGACCCAGAATTTGCGGACTTCACCACTGCACCACTGGCCAGCACCTTTCATGTTCCATTGGAAACCAGCCTTTGATGTGGAATGTGATTTGAATATGCTATTTGGGACAAATCTTGCACTGTGTAGACGAGGCCAGTTTGTTTTTCTTCTCCACTGTGATGTCAGAGGATTGCTCAGAATTGTGTCTCTGCTATCACAGCAAACATCATTGACACAGGTTTTCAGAGCCAGATTTTAACAGTCTCATAACTCACCCTTACCAGTTAGCCTAGGTTTGACATTTGCTACAGTTTTTGGGTTTGTGACTTTCTCTGTCTTTTGAACGTTCAGGGAATGTCTAAAACGGACATCTTACATTGTGGATTATTCAGGTGTGATTTCTGTGTGCCTTCCATTTTCTGCGACGGTTTTTTGTTTTCCATGTTATAATTGTTGATATGGGCTCAGCGAGGTGAAGACTCGAATGAAAGATTTCTCAGACTTTGAAGGTCTGGCACTGGTGCTCTTTTATTTAGAGAATAGTACAGGATAGCATGGGGACAGGACCCATGGGTAGTGAAGAGTTGCTGCTGCTCCTTGGGGATGGGACGCATGATCAGTCAAAGCTCCTGCTGCTGCCCTGAGTTGAGGGTTAGTGCTAGTTTTATAAGTCATGGGTACATGATTTATTTTTACTGGAAAAAGAAATGATGTGGTAAAATGTCTTTAAATGATTTCAGTGCAGATGGGGTCTGCTTATTGTGCAGTCATATAACTTTAGATACGGATCTGGCCCTGTAGATCAGCATGTAGCTGAGGATACGCTGAGCTTCTCTCCCTGAGTCAGCCCTAATTCCACCTGCTCATATAGTTTGTCATGTAGGCCTGATCACCTTGGGCTTCCCTAGCTAGGGCAGCCTTAATCCACATCATAAACGCCCCCTGAACCCATTTGGACTGGAGAGGTTTGGGGATATGGACGATGGTCAGTCTTCTGTAACTACTTATGGCTGTACAAGGTTGCAGAGCTGTCCCTAAATGGGGTCACAGGTACAGGTAGGATGTTCAGTGGACTGGAAGGCTTCACCTGTGGAGTTCAAGGCTGACAAGGTATACAGAGCCTCTGGAGATGAGAGAATCATTTGACGAGAGGTGGTCCAGGAGGTGAAACTTTTTTCACATGCGGGAGACAGACAATAAAACAGACAACAAAATATCATAAGAAATACAAGCAGTATGTTTAACCCAATGTATAACGTATTGAAGTAGTGCAGAAACCTGGTCCTGACTTGGAGTTCAACCAATCGTTTAGAGTTAGGGTTGATAAGACATGGATTTAATTTGGTGGTTGGGATAGGAAGCCAGAAATATTTTGACGGTAGTCAGGAATATAGACACAACATTCAGTTTTTATAATTGCATAGCTGCCCCCTTGTGCTGCTGTCAAGACATCCAGTGCCATTTGGATTTGGAGGACTGCCTTACACACTTGGGATACTTCTAAATTGAGCAGCAAAATGGTATGTTGTGCATCATTTAATGCCTTCATAATAAATTTGTTTAGGATTCCATGTGCAAGACGACACTTTTGATTCCTAATTGGGGAAGGAAAATTGCGGAAAGATGGTCATACCAGTGGAAGACAGACCTGGTTCAGTGCTGCTGCAGGTTGGGTAGGATAGCAGGAGGAGATATAGTAAATGTAGTTCTACCCTGCATCCAGAAAAAGCCTAGTGTGCATCGTGCAATCCACTGAGGTGGCAGCAAAGGCCATAAATTGGAGCCGCATAGCCACTGAGCACCATTAGGGACTAACCATATTGTGCTGGGCTGTCTATCCAAGTCAGTCCCAAACCAATCAGTACTTTTTTAAGACTATGATATGAGAACACATATAACAGCGAATTTTTCCCATAAGTCGGCTGTTATTAGGCCATGTATCACAAGTGTGATTGGTTTGTTCTCAACAGAGAGTGACCTTTTACTGAGTTGACCACTAGTAGGAGTGAACCAAATACATTCATCCCAAATTTCATATGGCCCATCCTGTGTGTATCGATAAGTTGTGGACTTTACCTTGGGAACTTGTTTCTGATCCACCTGTGATAAGGCAAATCTAGTTAGTATTTGGGGAGTAGTTTTAAAGGAGAATGTTTGATTGTGGCCAGGGAACTCGCAGGTGTCAGACATAGATGAGCACAAGGAGACATTACGATTAGTAATAGATGAATCTTGTGGATGAAAAGAGCTAGAATCTAATATCCATGAATGCCTACTATAGCTTCTACAGAAACATAATTTTTTCTGTCTTAAATCACCCTCATTTTTACAAAAGATAGCCAAATCGGGATTAACAGGTTTGCAAGTAAAGTGTAGTTTCAATACAACTTGCTCCAATTATTTACATAACAGCTACAAGAATAGCAATTGTTTATACAGGCTTTTTTAAGTATACTTTGCTGGAAATTTTTATGAGGAATCACAGATTCAACTGTGAAGGCCTCTAGAGGCCAGAAAAGCCAAGCCAAGGATTTGCCATCAGATTTTGCCTGCAGTACTTACAGATTTGAGTGGAGTTCTCTTTCAGGTCCCCCAAAGTATCACCGAGGTGATCAGACCAAGAAAGCCAATGTTGGGGCTCCCAGTGTTGGAGGACTTGACTCTTGAAAGATTTCTTTGTTTCCCGGTTGAAAAGCTCAAAAGGAGATGAAAATGGCCATTGTAACTCTAAGAAAGGTGAGACAAGTCCATTACCTTGAAAATCCCCCCTGAACCTAGGGAAGCATCCTACCTGTTGTTCCTACTGTGGGGTGCCTATAGCAAGGGGTGATGGGGGTGTCCCCCAGAATTGCATCCCTTGGGTACCTAGCCTGCTATGCCTGGCAGTAACAGGTGCCTGGTGAACATCTTTCCTATTCTGCCTGGAAGTAATAGGTGCCTGGTGAGTGGTCCCCAAGAGAAAAGGAGGAGTTTAAGAGAGAACATGACGGAGAGAAATAGTGAAGAAGTTTCCGCCACGCTGGGATCATTCTACCCAATTGCGTGTTGGAGCGATTATCCAAAGAAGGGTTTCCAATACTCAGCCAAAGGTTAGACGTTGGTACTTTCCCTGAACTGAAGTCCCGATTGGGACATTCACACCGTTCAGATGGTCAAGTGCATGGGAGGTATCCCAATCCAGCTTTAGGGATAGAAACCTTCCACGGGAGTCTTGGAGATTGCCAACCATCCTAATGACTTAAATGGCTGACCCTTTCCCACGTAAAATTTATGTATTAGAGATAGGGTCAGGAAGGAATGGATTAATTCATTCTACATCACTCTTAGGCTTAAGGTACTGATTCTCTTCAAGCTGAATGCCAGATTTGCATCATAGAGTAGCCATGGGCAGCAAACATGAATTCATACAGCTATTCAAGACAGTTCCTGATGGAGAAGTGAATTTAGATCCATCCTCGAAAAAGAGAGAGGCACAAGGAAGGAAAGGTCACTTACCAGAATTCGAGCTCACAAACCAATGAAGCACGTTCCCCATATGGGCCACAAGATATGATGCATGGTCGGCAAGCCCAAGAGTTGAAAATAAGATTTCTTGGACCCTCAAGGTCTGGCAGTGGTGCTCTTTTATTTAGACAATGGTACAGGATAGCATGGGGACAGGACCTATGGGCAGTGAAGCGCTGCTGCTGCTGCTGCATTGGGAAAGGACCCATGGGCAGTCACAGCTCCTGCTGCTGCCTGGAGTTGAGGTTAAGGGCTAATTTTATCAGGCATGGGTACATGATTAATTTTTCCTGGAAAAAGAAAAGATGAGGTAAAAAGTCATTACATGATTTCAGTTCAGATGGGTTCTGAATATTGTGTGGTCTTATAACACTAGATACGAAACTGGCCCCATAGATAGGCATGTAGGTGAGCATGACTTGGGCTTCTCTCACTGGGGCACCTCTAATTCATACCAAAAGAAATTCAACGGGTCATATAGTTCTGCATGTTCACCAGCTAACCTTGGGCTTTCGAATGGGGGCAGCCTTAATCCACATCAATCCTCATGGTCTTTCACAGCTGTCTGCAATAGATATGTGCATCAGTGTGTCCTCCTTCATTCCAAGTTAGGAATTTTGTATTTCTTTAATCACCATAAGTTCTCTAGGCCGATGTGTGTACTTTCGTGATTGTTGGGTTTTGTCTTTGAATTTCCATCGTTCACTTGAAGGAATCTTGGCTATCCTAGCCTAGGTCCAACAGAGCACTGAGAACACGAGGTCATCTTGGTTGGTTTGATATTTTGAGATCAGAAACGCCAAATTCTAGTTTGTCCTGGCAACCACCTTATGGACATAATGTTTCTGAGACAAATTAGACAAATCTGATGAATTCCTCTTTCCAGGTAAGATATTTTTATGTCTTTTTTTCTGAATTTGGGTAGGCTAGACCTTGACTTCGGATCCTTAATTGTTCCAGTAGATTACGTCTAGATACTGGTTTACTTTATTTCTGTAGGGTTTTCTAGTTGTTTGGTTTACATCCTCAGCTCTGGCATGTTTATATTTCGTTAAATATAAGTGTAATATTCTAATATTCAGCCAACTTCCTCACATACGGTGGCAAACCACATAATCAATACGCTTCTATGACAAGAGACAGGGGGAAAGAATTTCATTGGGGCCAAATGGAGCATTTTAGCTTTGATGGCAGCCTTCACTTTGGATTGGTGGTTCCCAGAGGGAAAGAAAAAATCCAAAAAGCTGTGCAGATTTACGGCATAAAGCTTTTGAGGATGAAAGAGATTAGAGAAGATAAACTTTCAAGGATTGTGAATCTCCTACAAATGCTTAATGATGCTACAGAAAGGTAGACCATTGCAAATATATTAAGAAGAATACTACAAAGACAACGTGTTCCGTGCTAAACTCATGAACCAAGGGAAAATGTTACCTTCTGAGAGGTTACTACTCATTACCTTCACGAATAATCACAGCAGGCCAGCTTCTTCCCAAGTTCAGGCAAAAGATTGGTCCAAAAGTAAAATTCAGGGCCAGTCATGTGTTCTGGTGTGTAAGAGCCCACGTTCCTAGTCTGTGGACTGGGACTCATGGATTCGCATCACGGGTGCTGATCAGATTAGTAACATCAGGAGAGATAGATTTCATGGTATGGTGCGGGCAGAGATCATACATAAGTGGAAATTGTGAGCATACCTTATCCATATGCACCAGGAAAACAACATGAAAATATTGCAATCTATGACGCATCTGGTAGACTTCTCAAATACAGAATGGAGGAAGTGATGTGACTTGCATAGGTGGAATTGTCGGACTGCACAACATGACACGATCATTGAACATCAGAGGATTGGCTGGGCAACTTCAACTTGGGAGGGACTCGTGGACTTTTTCGGGGGAAAGTCTACATATTTGGCCATATCCACAAAATGTGACAGATAAAACCAAGGATAAACTTAAAGTAAAGAATTCAGTGTCTAGAGAGAATGTAGTAGACATTTAAAAGTCCAAAGATAAAGTTATAAACACACAAGAAATCCAGGAAATGGAAAACTATCAGACTGCTATCAGATGGCTCTGAAATACTGTGTGCATGGAAGATGCTGGGACAACTGAGAAATTTGAGGGTGTTTATGATATCACAATGAACATGTCACCCAAGATGGCCTCATCTTTATAGTCCGAGGATTGTCCTAGGCTACGATACTCAAGTGAGAGATACCCAGAAAAGAATTTAAAAACAGAAACCAGCACTGAAACTTGAAGAGTTAGAATTGCTGCTGATGAAAGGGATAAGAAAGAAGTCATTGTGGAGAAGCAATAAATAACAGAGAGACAAGCACTGAGTGGAGAACATTGTTATCTACTCAAGTAGATGTGGAGGCCGTGCTGATTGAAGCTTGCAACTTGATTTGAAACCAGAGGCTGGACTTGGGTCTTATCAGACCTACATTGTCCTTCTGCTGTAATCATAATCCCAAATCAAGAATGATCTCCTGAGGACATTGTAGAGAAGGATCGATGCTTCCCTTCCTATGCCACTAGCACTCATTGAAGAGAAGTCTCACTTTCCATAGCTCTGGCTTTACGGAGGCCCACTGGGTACATGCTAATGTGTCACAATACATCTCTTTGAACCCTTGAAGGACTAGACCCCCATCATGCTCCGGATATGTCGCATTGTTTGGCAGGGCTCCAGAAGTGTGTTGAGAATCACCCTTTTCCAGAGGGCTTCATTGCTTTGTGAGGGCTGCCCTACCAGGCTAGTGTGCTCAGTTTGGCTCCAATGAAATACTCTCCCCCATCTCTTGGAGTAGAATGATTACTGATGACGTGTATTGACACCATGTGAAAGGAGGTTGTCTGAAAATTAGAGCATTACAATTATCTTTATAGAAAAATAAACATGCCATAACTGAGGTTGTAAATCAAACAAATAACACACCTTATAGAAATACAGTAAGCCAGTATCTAGACGTAATCTAGAGGAACGTTCAAGGATCGGGGGTCAAGATCGAAACTTCCCAAATCCAGAAATGAGACAGAAAAGTATTATTACCTGGAACGGAATTCATCACATCTGTCTAATTTGTCTCGGCTACATTATGTTCATGAAGAAGGTTAACATGACAACCTAGAATTTGGAGTTTAAGATCTCAGAATGTCAGACCAACCAAGATGAACACGTGTTCACAGTGCTCATTTTGACCAAGGCTAGCATGGTAAAGATTGCTACAAGTGACCAATGTAAATTCAAAGACAACACCCAACAATGAAAAGCACTCACACATAGGCCTATAGAACATAGGGTGGTTAAAGAAATAGAAAATTGATACCTTGGGATGATGGAGAACTGGCTGACAAGCATACCAAAGGGGAAATCTGAGAAAGACCACGATGATTATGCTATGGAAAAACAAAATGGGCTCAAAAGAAGGAAGGCAAACACAAATAACACCTGAATAATCCACAGCGAAAGATGTCAGGCTTTAGACAGACTCTGCTTGAACTTTTGAATGTCAGAAAGTGTCACAAACCAAAAAACTGCAGCGAGGTAAAACCTGGGCTACCTGGAAAGGGTGGGTATGAGACTCCTCCAAACGTCCTTTGAAACCCTGTGTCCATGAAGCTTGCTGGGAGAGCAGAGACACAATTATGACAAATTCTCTGACATCGCAGTTGACCGAAAATACAAACTGGCTACATCTACTCAGTGCCAGAGTTGGGCTGAAGTAGCCTATTTAAGTCACATTCCACTCAAATGCAGGTTGCCGAGGGAACATGAATGGGGCTGGTCAATAAAGAATTGGGGAAGTCCACGCACTCTGAGTTGGCAGCCAGGAGTTGGCAGGGTAGAATCCTGGGGGTAAACCTCCTCACCACTGGTACAGCCATTCTTGGGCGGGAGTGGGAGGTAATGTAGAGGCAGATGAGAAGCGACGTTAGACAGGGCCACTCTTCCTCAGCAAATACAGGAGCATTTCCAGCAGATGTGAGCACAGTGATAAATCTCTTTCAAAAGGAAACAAATTAAAAGTTGCAAAGAATAGGAAAATTGAACCTCAATAAAAAAGGAAAAGGATGCCAGTAAGAAGAATAAGATACCTAGGAATAACCTCACCCGAACAGGTGAAAGCTCTGTAAACAGAAAACTAGCAAACCTTTGCAGAAAGAAATGGGAGAAGATACAAGGAAGCGGAAGGAATTAACAGACTTGAAATGTCCACACTGCATAGAGAAATCTCTTCATTCCATGCAGTCCCAGTCAAAATTGCAGCAATATTTCTCACAGAGATAGAAGCAGGCATCCTGAAGTTCACATCCAGCAACAAAAGAACCCGAATAGCCAAAGGAATCCTGAGGAAAAAGAACAAAGCTCAATGTATCACACTTGCTGATTTCAACATATAGGATGAAGAAATTGAAATGGAAACAGCGCAGGCTGGGATGCAAAACAGAGAAACAGAACCATGGAACAGAATCAAGAGCCCAGAGGTATAGGGACACATATATGGACAGCCCATTTTCGACCAGGGCGCCAAGAGGAGACAGTGGAGAAAGGAAAGTCTCTACAATGAACAGTGTTGGGAAGAGTGCAGAGTCTCATGTAACACAAGGAGAGTAGACCACGGCGTTACACCAGGCACAAACACCAACTCGAAATGGATTAAAGTCTAGAATCTAATACTGGAAACCATGATACTCTGGAAGAAAACGTAGGTAGGGTGCTCTTTGTCATTTTTCTTAGCCTCATATTTGGAAGAAGCACATCTCTCTGGGAAAGGGCAATAAAGGAAACAAGAAACAAATGGGACTACATCAGACACAAAAACTTCTGCATAGCAAAGGAAATCATTGATTCAATGCAAAGACAGCACAACAACTGGGAGAGGATGTTTGCAAACCACACATTGGTGAAGGGGTGAATAGCCCAAAGAGCCAATAAACTCATACGGCTCCACAAGAAAAAAAAAAAAAAAAACAAGCCCCATTAAAATCTGGGCAAAAGCTGGAAACAGACATTTCTCCCAGGAAGATAGAAAGATGGCCAACAGGCTGTATGAAAACATGTCCTTCATCATTAAGTCTCTGGTCAGTGCAAATCTGAAAGGCAATGAGATAGCAGCTCACGGCAGTCAGAATGGCTATAAAGATGAAGCCAGCAAATAAGTTTCGGAGAGGAGGTGGAGAGAAGAGAAGCCTCCTGCACTGCTGGAGGGAGTGTAAACAGGTGCAGCCATGACACAAAACGGTGTGGAATTGCCTTAGACATTTCAGAATACATCGACCATATGATCCAGCTATTCCTCTGTGGTGTGTTTATCCAAAGAACTTGGAAACACTCATACACAGAGATCGGTGCACACCTCTATTTACCCTGGCCTTATTCCCGATATCCAAGACTTGGAAGCCTGCCTGGTGCCCATCAAGGGATGAATGGAGAAGGAAGATGGGCTATAGCCACACAAAGGCATAGCACTCAGCTATAGGAACGGATTCAGGCCAGCCATTTGTGATCACCAGAATGGCTCCTGACGGTTTTAGGGGAACTGAAACAAGCCCCAGGGGTATGGTCAAATACCACAGGATCTCATGCACAAGGAGAAGAGCAAGAACGGACCAACAAACAGGTATCACATGACAATGGATTGGCACTTCCCAGAGGGAAAGTGGGGCAGTGGCCAGAGAGAAAGAGTTGATTAGGCACAGGTGTGTGGTTAGGGACAGTAATTAGGCTTACGTTGGTGAAGATGATGTAACCTACTCTGAAGTCTAAATCTATGTGGATGTAGATGTGAAAGCTATAGGTCATTATAATGTTGGGTTATGGCAATCAATTCACATAAAACCAGAACTCCTAAAGGGATGCAGATTTACAACCGGAAGCTTTGGAGACAGAAAGAGGTTAGAGAAGGTGAACTTCCAAGTATTGGTAATCACCTCAACATGCTCAATGATGCTACAGAAAGGTAGACCTTTGCAAAGAGATGAAGAGGAATACTACCAAGAGAACATGTTCCGTGCTAAACTCATGAACCAACAGAAAACGTCACCGTTCATGATGTTACTACTGATTCCTTCACGAATGATCGAAGCAGGCCAACATCTTCACAGGTCAGGTCAAAGGTTGGTCCAAAAGTCCAATTCAGGGCCAGCCCTGTGATGTAGCAGGTAGGATCCTACGTTCCACTTGGGCGGCCCGGGCTTCACCAGCTAGCATCAGGGGTGCGGATCAGATTACTATCATTAGGAAATACAGATTTCAAGGTATGGTGGGCACAAAGATCATAAAGAAGGAGAAATTGTCACGAGACCTTAACAATATGCACCAGAAAAAGAGCCATGAGAATATGACAATCTATGAACGCATCAGGAACACTTCCCCAAATGATGAAGGAAGGAAAACATGTAACCTGCCAAGTGGAATTTTTAGACTGCTAGGAGATCACACGATCATTATGCATCAGGGGAGTGCCTGGGCAACTTCCAATTGGGAGGGCCTCTAGGACTTTCTCTGAGGAAAGTCCACCCAATTGGGCATATACACAATGGATAAGATATAAAACAAGGGATAATCTTAAAGGAAAGAAACTGGTGGGTAGAGGGAATGTAGCATACCTTTCAAGTTCCACGAGAAAGTTAGAAACTGACAAGAAATCCAGAACAAGGAAAACTATCCTACCTGGAAAGGTGGAGTCGTCAGACTGATATGAGATGGCTCTGAAACACTGTGTGCCTGGAGGTTTTCAGGACAACTTAGAATTCTGAGGGTGTTTATGACATCACGGTGAACGTGTCACCCAAAATGGCAGCAAGTTTAGAGTCCGAGGATTGCCGTGGCTAGGATACCCACGTGAGAGATATCCAGAAACAGCTTTTCCAAACAGAAACCGCACACAGAAACTTGAAGAGAGCAAAGAGGCACTGATTCAAGGGATAAGAAAGGAATCATTGGGAAGAAGGGATACTAGAGGGGCAAGCACTGAGAGGAGAACATTGTTATCTACTCAAGTAGATGTGGAGGCCATGCTGATTGAAGCTTGCAATTTGATTTGAAACAAGAGGCTGGACTTGGGGCTTATCAGAACTACGTAGTCCTTCTGCCTTACTCATAATCCCAAGTCAAGAATGATCTCTTGAGGACATTGAAGAAAAGAATTGAGGCCTCCTTTCCTAAGCTCCTAGAATTCTTTGAAGAGAGGTCTCCCTTTGCATAGCTCTGGCGTCACGGGGTCCCACTGGGTACATGCTAATGTGTCCCAAGACATCTCTGTGAAGACTTAAAGGAATGGATGATTGTCATGCTTGGGGTGTGTCCTTTGGTTTGGAGGGCTGTAGAAGTGTGCTTAAAAGCACCCTTTTCGAGAGGGCTTCATTCCTATGTGAAGGCTGCCCTTCCAGGCAAAGTGCTCAGTTGGGCTCCAATGAAATTCTCTCCCCCACCTCTTGCCATGGAAATAGTATTGATTCCTTGTTCTGACAACATATGGAAGGAGGTTTGCTGAAAATTAGCACATTGTCATTATTAAATAAAAATACACCTGCCAAAGTTCAGAATGAAAATCAAACCAATAGGAAATCATGTAGAAATAAAAAGCCAAGTATCCAGATGTAATCTTGTGGAGCATTCAATGATCAGGGGTCAAGTTTGAAACTTCCCAAATCCAGGAAAGAGACAGACAAATCACTTACCTGGAGGGAGGAATTCATCAGATTTCTCTAATTCCTCTCGAAAACATAATGTCCGTGAAGGTGGTTGTCCGGACAAGCTCGAATCTGGAGTTTCTGATCTGAGAATCTCAAACCTACCAAGACGACCATGTGTTCTCAGGGCTAAGTGTCACCTGGGCCGGGATAGCAAAGATTCCTACAAGTGACCAATGGAAATTCCAAGACAACACCCAACAATCACGAGATGACTCACACCTCGGGCTACAGAACCTATGGTAATTAAAGACATACAAAAATCCTAACTTGGAAAGAAGGAGAACACACTGATAAGCAAATCGAACGGAGATAACTCAGCAAGACCATAACAATTAGACTATAGAAAAGAAAAAAGGATCCTGGAATATGGAGGCCAACAGAAATCAAAGCTGACTAATCCACAGTGAAAGTCGTCAGTCATTAGACACACTCTGTTTGAACGTTTGAAAGTCAGAGAAAGTGACAACGCCAAAAACAGCAGCAAAGGTCAAACCTGGCCTAAATGAGAAGGGTGAGTTATGAGATTGCTCCCCAAGGGCTCTGAAACCCTGTGTCCACGAAACTAGACCGGACAGCAGAGACACGATTCTGACAAATCACCCAACATCACAATGGGCCAGAAAATCAAGCTGGCCTGATCAACACAGGGCCAGAGTTGGGCTCAAGTAGCATATTCAAGTCACAATCCACTCAACTGCAGGTTGCCAATGGAACATGAAAAGGGCCAGCCAGTGGGGCCGTGGTGAAGTCTGCACATTCTGGTTCAGCAGCCCAGGATCGGCGATGTGGAATCCTGGGGGTGAGCCACCTCACCGCTCGTCCAGCCATTCTTGGGAAGGCGTGTGAGGTAGTGTAGAGGCAGATGGGAAGCGACGATAGATATCGCCATTCTTCCTCAGGAAATGCAGCAGCATGGCCAGCAGATGTGAGCACAGCTATAAACTTCTGTCAAAACAAAACCAATTGATAGTTGCAAAGAATAGAAAAACTGAACCTCAAAAAAGAAAGCATGCCAGTAGGAAGAAAAAGATATATAGGAATAAACGTGGCCAAACAGCAGAAAGCTATGGAAACAGAAAACTTGCAAAGGTTTGGGCGAAGATATTACAGAAGACACAAGGGAACGGAAGGCTATTCCGTGCTCTTCCAATGGAAGAACGAACACACTTCAAACGTCCATACCGCATAAAGCAGTGTCTGGATTGCATGCAGTCCCAGTCAAATTTGCAACAATCATTCCTACAGAAATAGAAGACAGAATCCTAAAGTTTCTATCCAGCAACAAAGGACCCGGAATAGCCAGAGGACTCCTCAGGAAAGCGAACAAAGCAGCAAGTATCACACTTTCTGATTTCAACATATAGGATGAAGCCCTAGGTACGGAAACAGCACAGCCTGGCCCCCAAAATAGGCACACAGACTCATGCAACAGAACGAGAGACTGGAGGTCAACTCAGACATCTACTGACAGCACATTTTCGAACAGTGAGCCTAGAGGAGAAAGGGGAGAAAGGAGAGTCTCCACAAGAAACGGTGCTGAGAAGACTGCACACCAACAGGTAACACAATGAGAGTAGACCATGATGTTACACCAGACATATGCACGACCTCGAAATGGATTAAAGCCTCGAATGGAATACTTGAAACCGTGCAACTTCTAGGAGACAACCCAGGCAGCTTACGCTTTGCCATCTGTCTTGGCTGCCTATTTGGAAGAAGCATGTGTCAGTGGGCAAAGGCAACACAGGAAACAAAAAACAAGCAAGACTCCATCCAATGCAGAAGTATCTGCCCAGCCAACGACTCCATTGACTCAATGCAAAGACAGCACAACTGTGACAGGCTGTTTGTAAACCACACATCGGAGAAGGGGTGAGTAGCTAAAAGATCCAATGAACTCATACGTCTTCACAGGGATAAAAACAACGAGCCCAATAGAACCTGGGCAAAAGATGGAAACAGACATTTCTCCACGGAAGATAGGAAGATAGCCAACAGGCTGTATGAAAACATGTTCATCATCATTAAGTCTCTGGTCAATGCAAATCCGAACGGCAATGAGATAGCAACACACAGTGGTCAGAATGGCTATAAGGATGAAGACGGGAAACAATAAGTTTCACAGAGGAGGTGGAGAGAAAGGAAGCCTCCTGCACTGCTGGTAGGAATGTGAACCAGTGCGGCCACTACACAAAGTTGTGTGGAATTGCCTCAAAAATTTCAGAATCCACCTACCACATGATCCATCTATTCCTCTGTGGCGTATATATCCAAACATCATGGAAACACTAATGCACAGAGATCGATGCACTGCTGTGTTCACCACAGCCTTACTCCCGATATCCAAGACTTGGAAGCGTCCGTGGTGACCATCAAGAGATGAATGGAGAAGGAAGATCGGCTATAGCCACACGATGGTATAGCTCTCAGCTGTAGGAATGGATGCAGTCCAGCCATTTGTGACCACCAGAATGGCTCCTGAGGGTCTTAGGGGAACTGAAGCAAGCCCCAGGGATAAGGTTGTATACCACAGGATGTCACGTACAAGGAAAAGAGGAAAAACGGAGCAACAAAAAGGTATGACGTGACATGGGATTGGTACTTCCCAAAGGGAAATGGATGCGGGGATCTGAGGGAGAAAGAGTTGATTAGGCACAAGTGTGTGGTAGGGCCTGTAATTAGGCTTACAGTGGTGAAGATGCTGTAACCTACACAGAAGTCTAAATCTATGAGATTGCAGATGTGAAAAGCTATAGGATGTTATAATGCTGGGTTACAGCAATCAATTCACATAAAATCAAAACTCCAAAGAACGGTGCAGATTTACGGCCTAAGCTTTGGAGGCTGAAAGAGATTAGAGAAGATGAACTTCCAAGGATTAGTAATCACCTCCAAATGCTTAATGATGCTACAGAAAGGTAGACCTTAGCAAAGAGATGAAGCAGAATACTAGCAAGAGAATATGTTCCGTGCTAAACTCATCAACCAAAGGTAAATGTTACCGTCATTCATGTTACTACTGATTCCCTTCACGAATAATCGAAGCAGGCTAACATCCTCCCACGATCAGGCCAAAAGTTGGTCCAGAAGTCCAATTCATTGGCGGACTTGTGATGTAGCAGGTAAGTGCCCGCGGTCCACTTGGGTGGCCTGAGCTTCACAGGATAGCACCACGGTTGTGGATCAGATTACTAGCATTAGGAAATCCAGATTTCATGGTCTGGTGGGCACAGAGATCATAAAGAACTAGAAATGGTGAGGGAAACTGAGCAATACACACCAGAAAAAAACCATGAGAATATTACAATCTATGAACGCATCAGCCACACTTCCCCAAATGATGATTTAAGGAAACATGTGACTTGCCTGGTGGAATTGTCAGACTGCTAGGAGATGACACGATAAGTGTGCATCAGGGGATTGCCTGGGCAACTTCAACTTGGGAGGCAGTCCATGACTTTCTCTGGGGAAAGTCCACCCATTTCACCATATCCACAAAACATGAGATAAAATCTTTGATAATCTTAACGGAAAAAGACTGGTGTGTAGAGGGAATGTAGTAGACCTTTGAAAGTTCGAGGAGAAAGTTAGAAACTGACAAGAAATCCAGACAAAGGAAAACTATCCTACCTGGAAATGGGGAGTGGTCAGACTGGTATGCGATGGCTCTGAAACACTGTGTGCATGGAGGTTGTCAGGACAACTTAGAATTCTGAGGGTGTTTATGAACATGTCACCCAAGATGGCCCCATCTATACAGTCCGAAGATTGGCCATTGTGTGGCTATAGATCGTCTTCCTTCTCCATTCATCACTTGATGGGCACCACGTAGGCTTCCAAGTCTTGGATATTGGGAGTAAGGCTGTGGTGAACACAGTGCTGCATGGATCTCTGAGCGTTAGTGTTTCCAAGTTCTTTGGATATATATGCCACAGAGGAATAGCTGGATCATATGGTAGATGGATTCTGAAAATTCTAAGGCAATTCCACAGCACTTTGGGTAGTGGCTGCACCTGATTACACTCCCCCCAGTAGTGCAGGAGGCTTCCCTTTTCTCCACCTCCTCTCCGAGACTTGTTCCCTGTCTTCATCCCTAGAGCCATTCTGACCACTGTGAGCTGCTGTCTCATTGCCATTCGTATTTGCATTGCCAAAGACTTAATGATGATGAACATGTTTTCATACAGCCTGTTGGCCATCTTTTATCTTCCTGGGAGAAATATCTGTTTCCATCTTTTGCCCAGGTTTTATGGGGATCGTTGTTTTTTTACTGTGGAGACATATGAGTTCATTGGATATTTTGGCTAATCACCCCTTCTCCGATGTGTGGTTTACAAACATCCACTCGCAGTTGTTGTGCTGTCTTTGCATTGAGTCGATGGAGTCGTTGGCTGTTCAGAAGCTTCTGCGTTGGATGGAGTCCCGCTTGTTTCTTGTTTCCTTTGTTGCCCTTGCCCAGTCACACACACTTCTTCCAAATAATCTGCTAAGCCACATGGCAAATAGCAAGCTGCTTGCATTTTCTCTTAGAAGTTGCACCATTTCAAGTCTTCCATTCAAGGCCTTAATCCATTTCCAGGTGGTGTGTGTGGCTGGTGTAACATTATGGTCTACTCTCATTGTGTTACATGTGGCTGTGCAGTCTTCCCAGCACCGTTTCTTGTCGAGACTCTCCTTTCTCCGCTGTCTCCTCTTGGCTCCTTGGTCTAAAATGGGCTGTCCATATATGTGGGAGTTGACCTCTGGGCTCTCGATTCTGTTCCTTGTGTCTGTGTGCCTCTATTTGTGGCCAGCCTTTGCCGTTTCGGTACCTAGCAGTTCGTGCTATATGTGGAAATTCGAAAATGTGGTACTTGCTGCCTTGTTCATTTTCCTCAGGATTCCTTTGGCCGTTCCTGCTCCTTTGTTGCTGGATAGAAACTTTAGGATTATCTCTTCTATTCCTGTGGGAAAGATTGCTGAAACTTCGATGGGGCTTGCGTGGAATCCAGAGATTGCTTTATCCAGAACGGATGTTTCAAGTGTGTTCGTTCTTCCATTTGAAGAGCGGTGAATAGACTTCCGTTTCCTTGTGTCTTCTTTAATTTCTTTCCGCAAAGCTTTCCAGTTTGTTGGTCCTTGTTTGTCTCTTCTCCTTGTAAGTGAGCTCCTACGGTATTTGAGTTTCTCCCTGCGAGTTGTTTCACTTCCAATGAAACCCTCAGGAGCCATCCTTCTGGTCACTAATGGCTGGATTCTCTACTTTGTTATGGCTCAGTGATATGCCATTGTGTTCATAAAGCCAACCTTCCTTCTCCAATCTTCCCTATCTATTCTTCCTTCTGCCCTGATGGGCATCAGGGCAGCTTTCAAGTCTTGGATAACGGGAGTAAGGCCAGGGTGAACACAGGGGTGCACATATATCGGTGCACGACTTTTTCCATGGTCTTTGGATAAACACGCCACTGAATAATAGCTGGATCATATAGTAGATGGATTCTGACATGTCTGAGGCAATTCCACACAGATTTGCGTCGTGTCTGCACCAGCTTACACTCACAGCAGCACTGTAGGAGTCTTCCCATCTCTGCAGCTCCTCTCTGACACTTGTTTCCTGACTTTTTACCTATAGTCATTCTGACCATATTGAGCTGCTATCTCACTGCCGTTTGGATTTCAACTGCCCTGAGTCTTAATGATGATGAACATGTTTTCATACACCTGTTGACCATCTCTATCTCTTCTTGGGCGAAATCTCTGTTTCCACCTACTGCCCAGGTTTTAATGGGCTTATTGTTTTTCTCTTGTGGACCCATATGAGTTCACTGCATCTTTTGGCTATTCACCTGTTCACCGATGTGTGGTTTTCAACATCCTCTCCCAGTGGTTGTACTGTCTTTGCATTGAGTCGATGGTTTCCTTGGCTGGGCAGAAGCTTTTGCGTTTGATGTAGTCCCATTTGTTTCTTGTTTCCTTTATTGCCCTTGCCCAGACAGAAAGTCTTCCTCCAAATAGGAGGCTAAGACAGATGACAAAGAGCAAGCTGACAGCGTTTTCTTCCAGAAGTCTCTTGGTTTCCAGTCTTACATTCAAGACTTTAATCCATTTTGAGTTGGTGTTTGTGCCTGGTGTAACACTGTGGTCTATTCTCCTTGTCTTAGGTGAGGCTCTGCAGTCCTCCCAGCACCATTTATTGTAGAGACTTTCCTTTCTCCCCTGTCTCCTCTTGGCGCCGTGGTCGAAAATGGGCTGTCCATATAGGTGTGCATATACCTCTGGGCTCTTGATTCTGTTCCATGGTTCTGTGTGTCTGTTTTGCATCCCAGACTGTGCCGTTTCCATTCCTAGTTCTTCGTCCTCTATATTCAAATCAGAAAATGTGATACATTGAGCTTTGTTCTTTTTCCTCAGGATTCCTTCGTTTATTTGGGGCCTTTTGTTGCTGGATGTAAACTTTAGGATGCTCGCTTCTATCTCTGTGAGAAATATAGCTGCAACTTTGACTGGGATTTCATGTAATCTAGAGATTGCTTTAGCCAGTGTGGAGGTTTCCAGTGTGTTAATTCTTCCATTTCAAGAGCATGCAATATCCTTCCGCCTCCTTGTGTCTTCTCCCATTTTTCTTCTACAAAGGTTTGCTAGTTATCGATTTACAGAGCTTTCACCTGTTGGGGTGAGGTTATTCGTAGGTATCTTATTATTCCTACTGGCATTTTTTTTGAGGTTCAATTTTCCTATTGATTGCAACTTTTAATTTGTTTCCTTTTGACAGAGGTTTATTGCTGGGCTCACATCTGCTGGAAGTGCTCCTGTATTTGCTGAGGAAGAGTGGCCCTGTCTCACGTCGCTTCTCATCTGCCTCTACACTCCCTCCCACGCCTGCCCCAGAATGGCTGGACCAGCGGTGAGGAGGTCTGCCCCCAGGATTCCACCCAGCCAAGTGCAGGCTGCTGACCCAAAACCCGCGGACTTCCCCAGTTCTCCACTGCCCGACCCCTTTCAAGTTCCCTTGCAACCTGCAGTTGTGTGGAATGTGACTTAAATAGGCTACTTCAGCCCAATTCTGGCACTGAGTTGATGTAGACGGTTTGTATTTTTGCTCAACTGTGATGTCATAGAATTTGTCATAATTGTGTCTCTGCTGTCCAAGCAAGCATCATGGACACAGAGTTTCAGAGCAGGTTTGGAGCAATCTCAGACTCACCCTTTCAAGGTAGCCCAGGTTTTACCTCACTGCAGTTTTTTGGTTTGTGACTTTCTGACTTTCAAAAGTTCAAGCAGAGTCTGTCTAAAGTCTGACATCTTTTGTTGTGGATTATTCAGGTGTTATTTGTGTTTGCATTCCCTTTTCTGAGCACATTTTATTTTTCCATAGTATAATCATCATGGTCGTTCTCAGATTTCCCCCTTTGGTATGCTTATCAGTCGGTTGTCCTTCATCCCAAGGTATCAATTTTCTATTTCTTTAACCACCCTATGTTCTATAGACCTACGTGTGAGTGCTTTTCATTGTTGGGTGTTGTCTTTGAATTTACATGGTCCCGTGTAGCCATCTTTGCCATGCTAGCCTTGGTGAAGATGAGCACTGAGAACACGTGTTCATCTTGGTTGGTCTGACATTCTGAGATCTTAACCTCCAAATTCTAGGTAGGCATGGCAACCTCCTTCATGAACATAATGTAGCTGAAACAAATTCAGCAAATCTGCTGAATTCCGCTCCAAATAAGATACTTTTCTGTGTCATTTCTGGATTTGGGAAGTTTCAATCTTGACCCCCATCCTTGAACGTTCCTCTAGATTACGTCTAGATACTGGCTTACTTTATTTCTATAGGGTGTGTTATTTGTTTGATTTACATCCTCAGCTCTGGCAAGTTTATTTTCTATAAAGATAATTGTAATGTTCTAATTTTCAGCCAAACGATTTACATATGGTGTCAATACACGTCATCAATAATCATTCTACTCCAAGAGATATGGGATAGAACTTCATTGGAGCCAAACTGAGCACACTAGCCTGTTACGGTGGCCCTCACAAAGCAATGAAGCCGTCTGGAAAAGGGTGCTTCTCAGCACATTTCTGAAGCCCTGCCAAACAATGAGACATACGCAAAGCATGACGGGGTCCATTCCTTCAAGGGTTCAAAGAGATATCTTGTGACACATTAGCATGTACCCTTTGGAGCTCCGTAATGCCAGAGCTATGGAAAGTGATACTTCTCTTCAATGAATGCAAGTGGCATAGGAAAGGAAGCATCAATCATTCTCTACAATGTCCTCAGGAGATCACTCTTGATTTTGGATGATGATTAACACAGAAGGAAAATGTAGGCCTGATAAGACCCAAGTCCAGCCTCTGGTTTCAAATCAAGTTTCAAGCTTGAATCTCCATGACCTCCCCCTATACTTGAGTAGATCACAGTGGTCTCCACTCAGTGATTGTCCCTCTACTATTGTATCTTCACAATGACTTCTTTCTTATCCCTTTAATCAGCGTCTATTCTATCTCTTCAAGTTTCAGTGCCTGGTTTCTGTTTTTAAATTCTCTTCTGGGTATCTCTCCCTTGAGAATCAGTAGCCTAAGACAATCCTCGGACTATCAACATGAGGCCATCTTGGGTGACATGTTCACTGTGATGTCCTAAACACCCTCAAACTTCTCAGTTGTCCTGGCATCTTACATGCACACAGCATTTCAGAACGATCTCATACCAGTCTGACTACTCACGCTTTCCAGCTAGAATAGTTTTCCATTTCCTAGATTTCTTGTCGGTTTCTAACTTTATCCTTGAACTTTTAAACGTCTAGTACATTCTCTCTAGACACTAGTTTCTTTACTTTAAGTTTATCCTGGGTTTTAGCTGTTACATTTTGTAGATATGGCCAAATGTGTAGACTTTCCCCAGAGAAAGTCCTGGAGTCCCTCCCAAGTTGAAGTTGCCCAGCCAATCCTCTGATGTGCAATGATCATGTCATCTCGTGCAGTCTGACAATTCCACCTATGCAGGTCACATCACTTCCTTCATTTTGTATTTAGAGAAGTGTACCAGATGTGTCATAGACTGCAATATTTTCATGTTTATTTCCTTGTGCGTATCGATAAGGTATGCTCACAATTTCCATTTATTTTTGATCTCTGTCTGCACCATACCATGAAATCTATCTTTCCTAATGTTACTAATCTGATCAGCACCCATCATTGACTCCATGAATCCCAGGTCGTCCACTAGGAACGTGGACACTTACACACCAGAACACATGGCTGGACCTGAATTTTACTTTTGGACCAATCTGTTGCCTGAACTTGGGGAGAAGCTGCCCTGCTGTGATTATTCGTGAAGGTAATTAGTAATAACCTCACTCATGGTAACATTTTCCCTTGCTTCATGAGCTTAGCGCGGAACAGGTTCTCTTCGTTGTATTCCTCTTAATCTATTTGCTATGGTCTACCTTTGTGTATCATCATTAAGCATTTGGAAGAGATTAACAATCCTTGGAAGTTCATCTTCTCTAACGTCTTTCAGCCTCAAACGCTTCATGGTGCACATCTGCATGCCTTTTTGGAAGAGTATTGATTATGTGTTTTGAAAACATATGTGAGGAAGTTGGCTGAAAATTGAAACATTACACATATTTAAAGAAAAATAAACATGCCAGAGCTGAGGATGTGAATCAAACAACTAACAATCCCTACAGAATTAAAGTAAAGCAGTCCTTAGACGTAATCTACTCTAACGATCAAGTTCGAGCCTTCCCAAATTCAGAAAAGAGACATGAAAATATCTTACCTGGAGAGAAGAATTCATCAGGTTTGTCTAATTTGTCTCAGAAACATTATGTCCATAAGGTGGTTGCCTGGACAACCTAGCATTTGGAGTTTCTGATCTCAGAATGTCAAACCAACCGAGATGATGATGTGTTCTCAGAGCTCAGTTGGATCTAGGCTAGGGTAGCAAAGATTCCTTCTAGTGAACAATGGGAATTCAAAGACAATACATAACGATCACAAAAGCACTCATGCATCGGCCTACAGAACATATGGTGATTAAAGAAATGCAAAATTAATAACTTGGAATGAAGGAGAATGGACTGATAAGCATACCTATGAGAGAGAGCTGAGAAAGAAAAAGACGATTGATGTGGATTAAGGATTGAAAATAGTCTTTTTGTCAGAGTTGTTGGTATTTGCATAGGATGCAGGCATTCAGCCTGGGTTTTCTAGTCATATAAGTTCACGTTGTCTGTTAAATTTGTCAACAAAATAATATGTTTAAATGATGACCAGTTTTGTCTAATGCCTGATGAGGTTTCTGTAGGTACTCTGAACATAATAGTTGGAAACAAATGGTTTATATACATAAAACTCATAAAAATGAGTACAATAACTTTCATGATCAGTATACTTGTTGAAAAAAAACAGCATCAAAATTCTTTTTGGTAACAGTCTTGAGTTATGCCAAGTTAAGTTAAATGATAAAAATCTGAATATCTGGGTTGTTTTTGGATTGGATGTAACACTGAAACATTATTAATAAACATATCTAAGTTATCTACTTTTGGCTTCTTATTGAAGAGGCTAAAAGTGTTTGGGTGTATAAAAAGCATGCCTTGTGTTTTATTGTAAAGTGGCGTGTTTCTAAAGTTATGAAGGGTGTAGAATGCTGATATAAAAGTCGATTCATAACTGTTTGCCTTTTTAGTGTTTACTACGTCTGTTAAGGGTTAAAAGTTCTAATTAACCTATGGAATTAAAGCTACTGGAAATTACTAAGGAAAAGAGCTCATATTCAAGGAAGTTAAAGTCTATGCTTTCAGTAAAAACGGTATAAAGAATGGAAATATTTTTGTTTGATGGGTTAAGAAAGATAAATGCGTCCTAATGTACTAGAAAGGAAAAAAGAAAGAGTTTGGGACAAAATCTGAAACCAAGAAAGAAAGTTTTAGAAGGTTTGTGAAGGAGAAATTCTGAAAGGAGTTTTATGCCTGGTCACGTAGACTAAAGTAAGTTCAATTAAGTGAATGAGTTTGAATGTTAAAAATAAGTAGGTGCAGAAATTCAAATTTGGTTTTCTTTAAAAGGATAAATTTTCTTGAACCTTTGATCTGCTCTTGATAAGGAGGTAATGAAAGCTGTTCCTTTGAGTAAGTCTACCCAAGAGACAAATCTGTTTGGTGAAAATAATGACTGAGCTCAGTCTTAATATTTTTGACTCTTTCTGTTATCACTTTGAATAGATACCTGAAAATTGTTTCACAGTGAGTATTGTTTCCTATTTGAAGAAGCATTTTAAAAACTTTTTATATGTTTTAACAAGCTTCTCTCTCAAAAATATTCAAATCCTGAATGAAGTCTTTCTTTTAACCTGGTAGACAGAAGAATGATTACTCTGAGGATTTTCAGAGGGCCCCTGAGACTTCTCAAAGAAATTTGCTCTCTCTTCCTATAAGGAAGAAAATACTAAACTAATTAGGCTTATTTGGTCTATTAAATTACATGGGAAACATTGGGAAATAAGTGATGATAGATCTTCTTAGGTGGTATTAGATGGGTAAATGTTATTAATATAGATGTCTTAAAATTACATTGCATTCCTAGAATTCTGATCTGTGATGGTTATCAGTCATAAGTCCAATTATTATCTGGAAGTGTTATATGTCACAGGAGTAGCCAAGTTTCTTTGTCAATTGCCCTTTTGATTCCTTTTCAAATTTGCAGTTAGTTCTTGTTTTACTCTGCTGCTTTTTTCTTTAGCAAATATGTTTCATCTTCCGAGAAATTTCTGGAAAGGATTGTGACACAGAGGATCTAATCTACAGATTTCTGATAAACTTTCAGATTGTAAAACTAAACTGAGTAAGAAACTGCAGAATTCTAACAGAAACTAAGCTCCTCGATCTGCTGACAGAAGATTCAGCTCAAGACTTGATTATACAGGGCTGTGTGAGGATGATTATAATTTTTTAGGACTTCTGTTTGAAATATTGTTGAGTTTTGATGTGTTGTTTTGTTTTCTCATAATTAGGGATATCTTTTTCTCTTTTCTCTTATGCTATGACTTACAGCAATTTGGTGAAATTATACCTTTATGAGCAAAACTGAAACTTTTATCTTTTTCTCCCTAACTTATCACTCCGGAATTGGGAAACACTTTGTGACTGAGTATAGTTATTTGGTGGCAATATTTGTATAAGTTCCATAAGAATCTGTTCTCCTTATAACAGGACACATTGGTTATACTACCAAGGCTTTGACTGGAATGTCATATTTGAAACATACAGGGTAAGATATGACAAGACAGCATTTCCGGAACAGAGATTGGACTTTCTGGAATACAGCCACTTGGAAACATGGGCCTGGTACCGTGTTTACAGAGATTCTGGCAATCTCACCCGGTAAGTAAGGAAGGTTGTTTATCTGCCAGGTGTAAGGAACCTCCGAATATTTTGGGGGAACTCAAGGAGAACTCCACTCAAATCTGTAAGTACTGCAGGCAAAATCTGATGACAAGTCCTTGGCTTGGCTTTTCTGGCCTCAAGAGGCCTTCACAGTTCAATCTGAGATTCGTCAGAAAAAATTCTAGCAAAGCAGATTTTAAAAAGCCTGTATGAGCAATTACTATTCTTGCTGCTGATATGTAAATAATTGGAGAAAGTTGTCTTGAAACTGCACTTTATTTGAAAACCAGTTAATCCTAATTTGGCTATCTTTTGTAAAAATGAGGGTGATTTAAGAGACAAAAATTATGTTTCTGTAGAAGCTATGATAGGCATTCCTGGATACTAGATTCTAGCTGTTTTCTTTGGCAAGATTCATCTATTACTAATCGTAATGTCTATTTGTTGCCATCTATGTCTGTCACCTGGGAGTTCCCTGGTCATCATCAAACATTTTCCTTCAATACTACTGCCCAAATACTAACTAGATTTGCCTTGTCATAGGTGGATCCTAAACAACAAGTTCCAAATGTAAAGTCCCCAACTTATCGATATGCATAGGATGGACAATATCAAATTTGGGATGAATATATTTGGTTCACTCCTACTCGTGGTCAACTCAGTCAAAGGTCACTCTCTGTTGGGAACAAACCAATCACGCTTGTGATACATCACCAATTAACACCTGACCGATGCGAAAAATTCGCTGTTATATGTGTTCTCATATCATAGGCTTAAAAAAATACTGATTGGTTTGGGACTGACTGGGATAGATGGCCCCGCACACATTGGTTAGCCCCTAATTCTGCTCAGTGGCTATGTGGCTCCAATTTACAGCCTTGGCTGCCACCTGGATGGATTGGATGATGCACCCTAGGCTTTGTCTGGATGCAAGGTACAATGAGATCTACTATATCTCCTCCTTCTAACCTACCCAACTTGCAGCAACACTGAACCAGCTGTGTCTTCCTCTGGTGTGACCATCTTTCCTCAATTTTCCTTCCCTCATTAGGAATCCAAAATGTCGTCTTGCACATGGAAGTCCTAAACAAATTTATTATGAAGGCATTACATGACACTCAATATAGCACTTCACTGCTCAATTTAGAAGTATCCCAAATGTGAAAGGCAGTCCTCCAAATCCAAACGGCACTGGATGTCTTGACAGCAGCACAAGAGCAGCACTGTGCCATTATAAAAACTGAATGTTGTGTCCATATTCTTGACTACCATCTAAATATTTCTGGCTTCCTATCCCCACCACCAAATTAAATCCATGTCTTATCAACCCTAACTCTAAACGATTCGTTGAACTCCTAGTCCGGATCAGTTTTCTGTACTACTTCAAAACCTTATTCATTGGGTTAAACATACTGCTTGTATTTCTTATGATAATTTATCTGTTTCGTTGTTTGTCTTCCGCATGTCAAAAATGTTTCACCTCGTGGACCACCTCTCGTCAAATGATTCTCTTGTCTCCAGAGGCTCTGTATACCTTGTCAGCCTTGAACACCATGGGTGAAGCCTTACGGTCCACTGAACTTCCTACCTGTGCCTATGGTCCCATTTAGGGACAGCTCTATGACCTTGTACAGCCAGAAGTAGTCACAGAAGACAGACCATCGTCCATATCCCCAAAGATTTCCGGTCCAAATGGGTTCAGGGGGGGTTTATGATGTGGATTAAGCCGGCCCCAGCTAGAGAAACCCAAGGTGACCTGGCCTTCATGCCAAACTATGTGACCAGGTGGATTTCTTTATGTTATGAATTAGGGCTGAGAAGCCAGGGAGAGAAGCCCAGGGCATCATCACGTACATGCGGATCTATATTGCCAGATTTGTATCTAAAGTTATATGACTGCACAATAACCAGACCCATTCTGCACTGAAATCATTTAAAGATATTTTACATCATCATTTCTTTTTCCAGTAAAAGTAAGTCATGTACCCATGCCTTATAAAATTCGCCGTAACCCTTAACTCAGGGCAACAGCAGGAGCTCTGACTGGCCATGGGTCCTGTCCCCATGCTATCCTGTACTATTCTCTAAATAAAAGAGCACCAATGCCAGACCTTTAGATTCCAAGAAATGTTTCATTCGAGTCTTCAGCTCGCCGAGCCCCTATCAACGATTATACCATGGAAAAGAAAAAACGGTTCAAGAAAATGGAAGGCACACAGAAATCCCACCTGAATAATGCACAATGAAAGACGTCAATTTTGGACATACTCTGAACGTTCTAAAATCAGAGAAAGTCACAACTCCAAAAACTGCATTGGACGTCAAACCTAGGTTAACTGGGAAGGGTGAGTTACAAGACTGCTAAAGTCAGGCTCTGAAAACCTGTGTCGATGAAGTTTGCTGGAATAGCAGAGACACAATTCTGACACATCCTCTGTCATCACAGTGGAGAAGAAAAACAAACTGGGCTCATCTACACAGCGCCAGAGTTGGGCTCAAGTAGCATATTCAAGTCACATTCCACTCAACTGCAGGTTGCCAATGAAACATGAAAGGTGCCACCAGTGGCCCAGTGGTGAAGTCGGCATGTTCTGGGTCAGCAGCCCGGGGCCGGACACGTGGTATCCTGGGTGTGAACCTCCTCACTGCTGGTCCAGCCGTTTTCCAGCAGGCGTCCGAGGTAGTGTTGAGGCATCTGGGAAGTGATGTCAGACAGCATCACTCTGCCTCAGAAAATACAGCAGCATCGCCTGCAGATGTGAGCACACACATAAACATATGCCAAAACAAGATCAATGAACAGTTGCAAAGAACAGAAAAACTGAACCTCAAAAAAAAACTGCCAGTAAGAACAAAAAGATTTCTAGTAATAAGCTTAGCCAAACAGCTGCAAGCTATGGAAACCGAAAGCTAGCTAAGCTTTGTGGAAAGAAATTCCAGAAGACACAAGCAAACGGAAGGGTATTCCGTGCTCTAGGAATGTAAGAAGTAAAACACTTGATACTTCCGTAATGGATAAAGCAATCTCTGGATTCCATGCAATCCCAGTCAAAGTTGCAGAATCTTTCCCACAGAAATAGAAGAGAGAATCCTAAAGTCTCTATCCAGTGAAAAGGGACGCTGAATACCCAAAGGAATCCTGAGGGAAACAAGCAAAGCAGGAGGTATCACACTTTGAGATTTCAACATGTAGGACGAAGTGCTAGGTACCGAAACGGCACAGTTTGGTCGCAAAAACAGGCAAACAGACCAACGGAACAGAATCCAGAGCCCAGAGTTCAACTCACACATATATGGACAGCACATTTGCAACGAGGAAGGCAAGAGGAGACAGTGGAGAAAGGAGAGACTAACAGAAACAGTGCTGGGAAGACTGCAGAGCCACATGTAACACAATGAGAGTAGACCATGATGTTACACCAGGCACACACACCATCTCGAAATGGATTAAAGCCTTCAACGGAAGTCTTGAAACCGTGAAACTTCCTGGAGGAAACGCAGGCAGCCTGCTCTTTACCATCTGGCTTAGCCGCCTATTTGGAAGAAGCATATGTGACTGGGCAAGGGCAACAAAGGAAACAAGAAACAAACGGGATTCCATCCAATGCAGAACCTACTGTCCAGCCAAGGAAACCATCTACTCAATGCAAAGACAGCACAACAACAGGGAGAGGATGTTTCAAACCACACATCGGAGAAGGGCTGAATAGCCAAAACATCCAATGGCCACACACGTCTCCACAAGAGAAAAAACAACAAGCCCATTAAAACCTGGGCAAAAGATGGAAACAGAAATTTACCCCAAGAAGATAGAAGGTTGGGAAATAGCTATATAAATACATGTTCATCATCGTTAAGTCTAAGGCCAATGCAAATCCGAATGGCAATGAGATAACAGCACATTGTGTTCAGAATGGCTACAAGGAACAAGAGAGGAAACAACAAGTGTTGGAGAGGAGGTGGAGAGAAGGGAAGAGTCATGCAGAGCTTGTGGGAGTGTAAACCAGTGCAGGCACTACGTAAAGCCATGTGACATTACCTCAAAATTTCAGAATCCATCTACAATATGATCCAGCTATTCCTCTCCGGCGTGTTTATCCAAACACCTTGGAATCACTAAGGCATGGAGATCCCTGCACTGCTTTGTTCACCACAGCCTTACTCCCGATACCCAAGACTTGGAATCCTCCCTGGTGCCCATCAAGGGCTCTTGGAGAAGGATGATGGGCTATATTCACACAATGGCATAGCACTCAGCTGTAAGAAAGTGTGCAGTCCAGCAATTTGTGACACCAGAATGGCTACTGAGTGTATGAAGGTAACTGAAACAATACCCAGGGAGGAAGTCAAATACCATAGGATCTCACTTACAAGGAGAAGGTTAAAACAAGGAGCAACAAACAGGTAGCATGTGACAGAGGATTGGTTGTTCCCAGAGGTAACAGGTGGCAGGGGACGGTGGGAGAAAGAGTTGTTTAGGCACAAGTGTGTGGTGTGGGCCTGTAATTAAGCTTAGAGTGGTCAAGATGACGTAGCATACACAGAAGTCTAAATCTATGAGGATGTAAATCTGAAAGTTATAGGATGTTATAATTCAGGGTTCCGGAAACCAGTTCACATAAAATCAAAACTCCATAAAGGCAAGCAGGTTTATGGCATAAAGATTGGAGGCTGAAAGAGTTTAGAGAAGATGGGCTTCCATGGATTGATAATCACCTTCAAATGCTTAATGATGCTACAGAAAGGTAGACCATTGCAAAGAGATGAAGAGGAACACTACCAAGAGAACACGTTCCATGCTAAGCTCATGAGAGAATGGAAAATGTAGCTGTCTATGATGTTACTACTAATAACCTTTACGAATAATCAAAGCAGGCCAACATCTTCCAAAGTTCAGTACAAAGGTTGGTTCAAAAGTCCTATTCAGTGTCGGCCCAGTGGTGTAGCGGGTAAGTGCCCATGTTCTGCTTGGGCGGCCTGGGCTTTGCTGGCCAGCATCAGAGGTCCGAATCAGATTAGGAGCATTTGGAAATATAGACTTCAAGGTATGATGCAGACAGAGATCATGAAGATGTAGAAATTGTGAGGATACGTTATGAATACACACCAGAAAAAGAACCATGAGAATATCACAATCTATGAACGCATCAGGTACACTTCCCCACATGATGAAGGAAGTAAAACATGTGACCAGCCAAGGTGGAATTGCCAGAGTGCTATGAGATGACACGATCATTGTGCATCAGAGGATTGCTGGGAACATAAAGTTGACAGGGACTCCAGGACTTTCTCTGGGGAAAGTCCACACATTTGGCCACATCCACAAATGATAAGAGATAAATCCCAGGACGATCTTAAAGGAAAGAAACTAGTGTCTAGAAGGAATGTAGTAGACCTTTCAAGGTTCGAGGATAAAGTTAGAAACCGACAACAAGTCCAGAAAAAGGAAAACTGTCCTACCTGGAAAGGGAGAGTAGTCAGACTGGTATGAGATCACTCTGAGACACTGTGTGCATGGAGGTTGTCAGGACAACTTAGAATTCTGAGGGTGTTTATGACATCATGGTGACCATGGCACCCAAGTTGGCTGAGGTTTCCAGCCCGAGGATAGGCCTAGGACAGTATATTCAAGTGACAGTTACCCAGAAACAGCTTTTCCAAACAGAATCCTGGCACAGAATCTTGAAGAGATCAAAGAGACGCTGATTCAAGAGTTGAGAAAGGAATCATTGGGAAGAAGCGATACTAGAGGGGCAAGCACTGAGAGGAGAACAGGGTCATCTACTCAAGTAGATGGGGAGACTGTGCTGATTCAAGCTTGAAACTTGTTTAGAAAAAAGAGGCCGGACCTGGGGCTTATCAGACCTACGTTGTCCTTCTGCCTTATTCATAATCCAAAGTCAAGAATGATCACTTGAGGACATTGAAGAGAAGAATCAAGACCTCCTTTTCTAGGCCCCTAGCATCTTGAAGACAAGTCTCTCTTTCCATAGCTCTGGCTTCACAGGGGTCCACTGGGTACATGCCAATGTGTCTCAAGAGATCTCATTGAAGCCTGGAAGGAATGGATCTCTGCCATGGTTGGCTATGTTTCTTGCTTTGGAAAGGCTCTAGATGTGTGCTAAAAAGCACCCTTTTCCAGAGGGCTTCGTTCCTTGGTGATGGCTGCCCTCCCAGGCTAGAGTGCTCAGTTGGGATCAATGAGATTCTCTCCCCCATCTCTTATCTTAGAAGGAGTATTGATTATGTGTTTCGAACTACATGTAAGGAGGTTGGCTGAAAAGTAGAACATTTCCATTATATTTAAAGAAAAATAAACATGCCACAGCTGAGGATGTAAATCAAACAAATAAAAAAACCCTGTAGAAATAAAGTAAGAAACAATCTAAACGTAAACTAGTGGAGCGTTCAGGGATGAGGGGTGAAGTACGAAACCACCCAAATCCAGAAAAGGGATGGAAGGATCTCTCCCCTGGAGACAGGAATTCATCAGATTCATCTAATTTGTCTCGAAACCCTTGGGTCCTTGAAGGTGGTTGCCAGGACAACATGGAGTTTCTCATCTCACAATGTCAAACGAACCAAGATGACCACATGTACTCAGTGCTCAGTTGCACCTAGGCTAGCATAGCAAAGATTACTTCAAGTTACCAATAGAAATTCAAAGATAACACCCAACAATCACAAAAGCACTCACACACCAGCCTACAGAACATACAGTGATTAAAGAAATACAAAATTCCTAACTTGGAACGAAGGAGAATGCAATCATAAGCATGTCAAAGGGAGATAGCTCAGAAAGACCATGACAATTAGACTATGGAAAAGAAAACATGGTCCCAGAAAATGGAAGGCCAACAGAAATCACACCTCAATAATCCACAGTGAAAGACATCAGTCTTTAGACAGACTCTGCTTGAATGTTGGAAAGTCTGAGAAAGTGACAACCCCAAAACCTGCAGTGAAGGTCAAACCTGGGCTAACTGGGAAGGGGGAGTTCTCCGACTGCTCCAAACGGGCTCTGAAACCGTGTGTCCATGAAGCTTGCCGGGACAGCAGAGACAAAATTCTGACAAATCCTCTGACATCACAGTGCACCGGAAAAACAACCTGGCCTAGTCAACACAGGGCCAGAGTTGGGCTCAAGTGGCATATTCAAGTCACATTCCACTCAACTGCAGGTTGGCAATGGAACATGTAAAGGGCCGGCCAGTGTTGCAGGGGTGAAGTCCACGTGTTCTTCGTCGGCCGGCCGCGGTCGGGAGCGTGGAATCCTGGGGTGATCCTCCTCATGGTTGTTAGAGCCATCTGGGGCAGGCGTCTGAGGTAGTGTAGAGGCAGTTGGGAAACGACGTTAGGCAGTGCCACTCATCCTCAGCAAGTACAGCAGCATTGTCAGCAGATGTGAGCATAGCAGTAAACGTTTGCCAAAACAGAACCAATTAAAAGGTGCAAAGAATAGAAATAATGAACCTCAAAAAGGGAAGCATGCCAGTAGGAGACATAAGATATCTAAGACTATGCTTCACCAAACAGATGCAAGCTATGTAAACCAAAACCTGGCAAAGCTTTGCGGAAAGAAACTCCAGAAGACCTAAGGAAACAGAAGGCTATTTCATGCTCTTCGAATGGAAGAACTAAAACACTTGAAACGTCCATACCCCATAAAGCAATCTGTGGATTCCATGCAATCCCAGTCCAAGTTGCAGCAATCTTTCTCACAGAAATAGAGAGAGGATAGTAAAGCCTCTATCTAGCAGCAAAGGAATCTGAATACCCAAAGGAATCCTGAGGAAAACGAACAAAGCATGACATATCACACTGTCTGATTTCTTCATGTAGGACGGAGCGCAACGAACCGAAATGGCAGAGTCTGGGTCCAAAAACAGGCACACAGACACATGGAACAGAATCGAGACCCCAGAGGTCAACTTACGTACATATGGACAACCCATTTTCGACAATAGAACCAAGAGGAGACAGCAGAGAAAGGAGAGTCTCGACAAGCACCGGTGCATGGAAGACTGCACAGCCACATGTAACACAATGAGAGTAGACCATGATGTTACACCAGGCACACACACCACCTCGAAATGGATTAAAGCCTTGAATGGAAGACTTGAAACCGTGCAACTTCTAGGAGACAACCCAGGCATCTTGCTCTTTGCCATCTGGCTTAGCCACCTATTTGGAAGAAGCATGTTTGACTAGTCAAGGGCAACAAAGGAAACAAGCAACAAACGGGACTTCATACACTGCAGAAGCTTCTGCCCAGACAAGGAAACCATCAACTCACTGCAACGTCAGCACAACAACTGGGAGAGGATGTTTTCAAAACACACATCAGAGAAGGGGTTAAGAGCCAAAAGATCCAATGACCTCATACGTCTCCAAAAGAGAAAACACAACAAGCCCACTAAAACCTGGCAGAAGATGCAAACAGAGATTTCTCCCCAGAAGATAGAAAGATGGCCAATAGGCTGTATGAAAACATGTTCCTCATCAGGAAGTCCCATGCCAGTGCAAATCCAAACTTCAATGAGATAGCAGCTTACTGTGGTCACAATGGCCCTAAGTAACAAGCCAGGAAACAAGTGTCTGAGAGGAGGTGGGGAGAAGTGAAGCCTCCAGCACTGCTGGTGGTAGTGTAAACCGATGCTGCCACTCCACAAAGCAGTGTGGACTTGCCTCAGAAATTTAAGATTCCATCTACCATATGATCCAGCTCTTCCTCGGTGGTGTATTTATCCAAAGAACTTGGAAACACCAATGCATAGAGATCCGTGCACCGCTGTGTTCACCACAGCCTTGCTCCTGATATCCAAGACTTGGAAGCTGCCCTGGTGCCCATCAAGGGACTAATGGAGAAGGAAGATGGGCTATAGCGACACAAGGGCATACTACTCAGCTATAAGTAAGGATGTAATCCAGCCCTTTGTGACCTCCAGAATGGCTCCTGAGGGTCTTATGGGAAGTGAAACCAGTCACAGGGAGAAAGTCAAATCCCGTAGGTTCTCACTTACAAGGAGCACAGAAAAACATGGGCTAATGTACAGGTACCATGGGACAGTGGATTGGTGGTTCCCAAGGGGACTGGGGGGCGGAGGGAGGGTGAAAGAGAAGATTAGCCACAAGCATGTGGTTCAGGCCTGTAATGAGGCTTCCGGAGGGGAGGATGATATAACCTACACAGAAGTCTAAATCTCTGGGAGTGGAAATCTGAAAGCTACAGGATGTTATAACGCAGGGTTACAACAATAAACTAACATAAAATCCAAAATCCAGAAAGGCGTGCGGATTTACGGCATAAAGCTTTGGAGTCTGAAAGAGATGAGAGAAGATGAACTTCCAAGTATTGACAATCAC
Source organism: Equus asinus (assembly GCF_041296235.1). Lineage (NCBI taxonomy): Eukaryota > Metazoa > Chordata > Mammalia > Perissodactyla > Equidae > Equus > Equus asinus. The sequence continues at coordinate 913,472 of NC_091790.1, read as the reverse complement.
CTCCAAATGCTTAATAGTGCTACAGAAAGGTAGACCATTGCAAGGAGATGATGAGGAATACGACCAAGAGAACATGTTCCGTGCTAAACTCACGCACCAATGGAAAATGTTCCCGTCCATGATGTTGCTAGTAATTCCATTTACTTATAATCAAAGGAGGATAACATCTTCCCAAGTTCAGGCCAATGATTGGCCCAAAAGTCCAATTCAGGGCCGGCCCTGTGGTGTAGGGGGTAAGTGCCCACGTTCTGCTTGGGCGGCCCGGGCTTCAGTGGTTCGCATCAGGGGTGGGGATCAGATTAGTAGCAATCGGAAATGTAGATTTCATGGTATGGTGCGGACAGAGACCACAAGGAAGTAGAAATTGTGACGATGTGTTAGCAATATGCACCAGAAAAAGAAACATGAGGGTACTACAATGTGTGAACGCAGCTGGTACACTTGCCAAATGAAGAAGGAAGGAAAACTTGTAACCTGCCAAGGTGGACTTGTAAGACTGCTATGAGATGAAACAATCATTGCGCATCAGAGGATTGCCTGGGCAACCTCAACTTGGGAAGTACTCCAGGACTTTCTATGGGGAAGGTCCACCCATTTGGTCATAGCCACAAATTATGAGAGATGACCTAGGGTAATCTTAAAGGAAAGAAACTGGTGTCTAAAGAGAATGTAGTACACCTTTCAAAGTTGGAGGATAAAGTTGGAAACCGACAAGAAATCCAGAAAAAGGAAAACTATCCTGCCTGGAAAAGGTGCGTGGTCAGACTTGTATGAGATGGCTCTGAAACATGGTGTGCAGGGAGGTTGTCAGGACAACTTGTAACTTTGAGGGTGTTTATGATATCACGGTGAACATGTCACCCAAGATCTCTGCATATTTCCAGTTGGAGCGTTGGACTAGGCTAGGATATTCAAGTGAGAGATACCCAGAGACAGCTGCTACAAACAGAAACCGGGCACAGAATCTTGAAGAGATCAAAGAGACTATGATCCAAGGGATAAGAAAGGAATCATTGGGAAGAAGCGATAATAGAGGGACAAGCACCAAGAGGAGAACATTGTCATCTACTCAAGTAGATGGGGAGACCATGCTGATTCAAGCTTGAAACTTGATTGGAAGCAAGAGGCCAGACTTGGGACTTATCAGACCGACATTGTCCTTCTGACTTAATCTTAATCCAAAGTCAAGAATGAAGTCTTCAGGACATCAAAGAGGAGAATCCATGCCTCCTTTCCTGGGCCCCTAGCATTCTTTGAGGAGAAGTCTCCCTTTCCATAGCTCTGGCATCACGGGGGCCCACTGGGTAGACGGTTATGTCTCACAAGAGTACTCTTTGAAGCCCTGAAGGCGTGGGCACCTGTCATGCTTGGGGTATGTCTCCTTGTTTGGAAGGGCTCCAGAAGTGTGCTGAAATGCACCCTTTTCCAGAGGGCTTCGTTCCTTTGTGAAGGCTGCCCTCCCAGGCTAGATTGCTCCATTGGACTCTAATGAAGTTCTCTCCCCATATCTCTGACCCTAGAAGGAGTATTGACTATGTGTTTTGACACCTTATGTAAGGAGTTGGTGGAAAATTAAACATTACAGTGACATTTAAAGAAAACTACACATGCCAGATCTGAGGATGTAAATCAAAAAAATAAACCCTATACAAATAAAGCAAGCCAGTATCTGGACGTAAGCTAGTGGAATGTTCAAGGATCAGGGCTCAAGTTAGAAACTTCCCAAATCCAGAAAAGAGACAGAAAAATCTGTTGCCTGGAGAGAGGAGTTCATCAGATTTGTCTAATTTGTCTCGGAAACATCATTTCCGTGAAGGTGGTTGCCAGGACACCCATGAATCTGGAGTTTCTGATCTCAGAATGTCAAACCATCCAAGAGGACCTGGTGTTCTCAGTGCTCAGTTTGGCCTAGGCTAGGATAGCAGAGATTCCTTCAAGTGACAGATGGAAATTCCAAGACAACACCCAACAATCACGAAAGGACTCACACCTCGGCCTACAGAAAATATGATGATTAAAAAAATACAAAATTAATAACTTGGCATGAAGGAGAACGGATTGATAAGCATATGTAGGGGAGATAGCTGAGAAAGACCATGATGATTAGACTATGGAAATGAAACCAAGGTCCCCGAAATGGAAGGCAAACTGAAATCACACCTGAATAATCCACTATGAAATATGTCATTCATTAGACAGACTCTGCTGAAATGTTTGAAAGTCCGAGAAATTCACAACCCCAAAAACTGCAGCGAAGGTCAAAGCTGGGCTACCTGGGAAGGGTGAGTTACGAGTTTGCTCCAAGGGGCTATGAAAGCCGGTGTCCATGAAGCTTGCCGGGACAGCAGAGACACAATTCTGACAGATCCTCTGACATCACACTGGACCAGATAAACAAGCTGGCCTCATCTACACAGGGCCAGAGTTGGGCTCAAGTAGCATACTCGAGTCACCTTCCACTCAACTGCAGGCTGTCAATGGAACATGAAAGGGGCCGGCCAGTGGTGCAGCGGTGCAGCGGTGAAGTCCACGTGCTCTGGGTCGGCAGCCAGCAGTGGCCGCATAGAATCCTGGCGTGAACCTCCTCACGGCTGGTCCAGCCATTCTGGGACAGGCGTCCGAGGTAGTGTAGAGGCAGATGGGAAGAGACGTTAGACAGGGCCCTCTTCATCAGGAAATACAGGAGCATTGCCAACAGATGTGAGCACAGCGATAAACTTCTGCCTAAACAAAAGCAATTAAAAGTTACAAATGATAGAAAAACTTGCCCTCAAAAAAAAAAAAATAAAAGCATGCTTTAGAAGATTAAGGTATCTAGGAATAACCTGAGCCAAACAGGTGAGAGCTATGTAAACCGAGAAATAGCAAAGCTTTGAGGAAAGAAATTCCACAAGACACAAGGAACTGGTAGGGCATTCAGTGCTCTTGGAATGGAAGAATTAACACATTTGAAACGTCTGTACTGGATAAAGCAATCTCTGGATTCCATGCAATCCCAGTCAACGTTGCAGCAATCTTTCCCACAGAAATAGAAGAGGGAATCCTAATGTTTCTCTCCAGCAACAAAAGACCCTGAAGAACCAAAGGAATCCTGAGGAAAACAAAGAAATCATGACGTATCATCACAATGATTCCTTTCTTATCCCTTGAACCAGCGTCTCTTTGGTCTCTTCAAGATTCTGTGCCTGGTTTCTGTTTGTAAATGCTGTTTCTGGGTATCTCTCACTTGACTATCCTAGCCTAGTCCAATGCTAGGACTGGAAACATGCAGCCATCTTGGGTGACATGTTCACCGTGATGTCATAAACACCCTCAGAATTCTAAGTTGTCCTGAAAACCTCCATGCACGCAGTGGTTCAGACCCATCTCATACCAGTCTGACTATTCCCCCTTTCCAGGTAGGATAGTTTTCCTTGTTCTGGATTTCTTGTCAGTTTCTAACTTTCTCCTCGAACTTTGAAAGGTCTACTATATTCCCTCTAGACACCGGTTTCTTCCCTTAAAGATCATCCCTGGTTTTATCTCTTATCTTTTGTGGATATGGCCAAATGGGTGGACTTTCCTCAGAGAACGTCCTGAACTCCGTAAGAAGTTGATGCTGTCCAGGCAATCCCCTGATGCACAATGATCGTGTGATCTCCTAGCGGTGTGACAATTCCACCTTGGCAACTCACATGTTTTGTTTCCTTCATCATTTGGGCAAGTGTAGTTGACGCGTTCATAGATTGTAATATTCTCATGGTTATTTTTCTGGTGAGTATTGATAAGGTCATCTCACACTTTCTACTTCTTTATGATCTCTGTGCCCACCAGACCATGAAATCTGGATTTCCTAATGCTAGTAATCTGATCCACACACGTGATGCTAGCCAATGAAGCCCCGGCCACCGAGGCGGAACGTGGGAACTTACCTGCTGCAATACAGGGCAGGCCCTGAATTGGACTTTTGGACCAAACTTTGGCCTGAACTTGGGAAGATGTTGGCCTGCTTGGCTCATGCATGAAGGGAATCAGTAGTAACAACATGGAAGGTAGCATTTTCCGTTTGTTCATGAGTTTAGCATGGAACATGTTCTCTTCCTAGTATTCCTCTTCATCTCTTTGCAAAGGTCTACCTTTCTGTAGCATCATTAAGCATTTTGAGGTGATTACCAATCCTTGGAAGGTCATCCTCTGTAATCTGTTTCAGCCTCCAAAGCTTTAGGCCATAAATCTGCACCCCTTTTTGGAGTTTTGATTTTATGTGAATTGGTGGCCGTAACCCTGCATTATAACATCCTATATCTTTCACATTTACATCCTCACAGATTTAAAGTTCTGTGTAGGTTACATCATCTTCACCACCATAAGCCTAATTACAGGCCCTCACCACACACTTGTGC